>NC_041384.1:308769294-308869259 GCF_002162155.2 Triticum dicoccoides
AGTGTTGGTCCAACTGAGCGATGTCCAGAGCTACCAGGGGCAACTCTGGGCTGGCCAACCCGACGTCTGGCTCATCTGAGTGTGCCCTGAGAACAAGATATGTGCAGCTCCTATCGGGATTTGTCGGCACATTCGGGCGGTGTTGCTGGACTTGTTTTACCATTGTCGAGGATGTCTTGTAACCAGGATGCCGAGTCTGATCGGGATGTCTTGGGAGAAGGAATATCCTTTATTGACCGTGAGAGCTTGTGATGGGCTAAGTTGGGACACCCCTGCAGGGATTTGAACTTTCGAAAGTCGTGCCCGCGGTTATGGGCAGATGGGAATTTGTTGATGTCCGGTTGTAGAAAACCTTAATCTTAACTTAATTAAAATGAATCAACAGAGTGTGTAACCATGATGGTCTCTTCTCGGCGGAGTCCGAGAAGTGAACACGGTGTTGGAGTAATGCTTGACGTAGGTTGTTCTAGGATCACTTCTTGATCATAGTTGTTCGACTGTGCTTTTCCCTTCTCTTCTCGCTCTCATTTGCGTATGTTAGCCACCAAATATGCTAGTTGATTGCTGCAGCTCCACATCATACCCTTTACCTTACCTATAAGCTTAAATAGTCTTGATCGCGAGGGTGTGGGATTGATGAGTCCCCGTGACTCACAGATACTTCCAAAACTAGTTTGCAGGTGTCGATGTTACCGAGCAGATGACGCAACCAAGCTCCAGGAGGAGCTCGATGAAGATCTTGTCCTTTGTGTTGTTCCGTTTCCAGTTGATCTGTAGTGGAGCCCAGTTGGGGTCGATCGGGGATCTGTGTAGCATTTGGGGTAGTCTTCTTTTGTTTTGGTTCCGTAGTCAGACCTTGATTGTATCTAGATGATGTAATGTTATATCCATGTATTGTGTGAAGTGGCGATTGTAAGCCAACTATGTATCTCTTTCCCTTTATGTATTACATGGGTTGTTTGCGAATATTACCTCACTTGTGACATTGCTTTCAATGCGGTTATGCCTCTAAGTCGTGCTTCGGCACGTGGGAGATATAGCCGCATCGAGGGCGTTACAAGCTGCTTGTTCTGTAGCCTTGGTTTTCTTCACTTCTGATGCAGAAGGAAGGTTGATGCTTGTAGTTGATACAGGAGGAGTAGAGGGAAAAGGTTCAGTTTCTTTAGGCACAACTGACGCAGTTGTGCTGGCTTGGTCAATCTCTTCAGGCACTGTAGTAGATGCTTCAACAGGCCTGACTTGTTCTTCAAGCACAACAGTAGAGGTTGCCCTGGCAGTTTCTTCCGTAGCTGGAATTTCTTCATCAGCCCTGGTGCTTTTAGTTTCTTTAGCAACCTGATTTTCATCAGCGGTGCTGGCATGTGCTTCAGTAGGCTGAGCAGATGCTTCATCCTGAGGAATTTCTTGTTGCATTGGGGCTGCAACATTGGAGGTGAATCCTTTCACCATCTTGACGAATCTGACTTTGGCTCCTAGCCAATCTGCACGATATGCATTAAATTCATCAGTGAGTCCTTTGATCTCAACTTGCATGGCCACTAGTTCATCAGTCGTCATTGTGACTACATGCTTCTTCAGAAAACGCTCCTTCTTGTACTAAGCTTTCTTCACTGTCTGGCCTTCTTAAACTTCCATTTTTCTTCGCCTATGAAGGCGGTCAGCATATGACTTTGGCCAGGTGTTAGATTGAAGTCAGGCATATGAGTGTTGGGGTCCTTGTGCCAGAGATCAGTGAAGTACAGGATCAACTTGGGATCTAGCAGAAGATACACATTTGTGCCTTTGGCTCTAGCGGCCCGTTGCTGTCTGTCTCTGATGATTTCTTCTAATTCTTCATCATCAGCCTCGTCTTCACTAGACGGAACCTGGAACGCGGCCTGCTTCTTGTGAGGAATGTGCCTTGTGCCTCGTCCAGCAGTGGCCTTAGTCTTCAGCAAGGTTGGTGATGTAGGGTGGAACCCTAATCGCCCGATCTTTCACGAAAGGAGCGGATCCCGCGAAGAACACGAGGAACACAAAGAGGGAAACGAGGGAAATCACAAGGGGAAACACAAGAGGGACACTCAAACTAACAAGAACAAGTCACACATGTGCTAGATCCTCGAATACATAGAACGATACATGGTCCACGGGCAACTAGGGACGATACAAAAGGGTAACCGGTTCTTCTTCGTGAGGAGGTCATGATGTTCTTCCCTAAAGAGGAGTCTTGAATCCGCTTGGGGGATCTTCTCTGGTGGAGGTTCAAATATCCGAGGAGAAGGTAACCAAGTGGATGAGCAAAGCTCTCACACAAAATATGAGCTAATCCTTTGCTAACCTTAGAAAGTTGGACGAGGTGGAGTATATATAGTCTAGGGGGGTAGAAGGGGTACATGGGCCTCAGCCCTTTACTGTGCGCAGACAGGGAGGCCAGACGTCCGGCCCTCGGGCCGGATGTCCGGGCTGTGGAGGCCGAATGTCCGGGCTGGTGAAGCTGGCCATGTTGCTCTCGGGTTCGGGGGTGTCCGGATTTCCGGGCAGGGGGCTGGATATCCGGGACTTCGAGAAGGGCCGGATGTTTGGGGCCTATAGGCACTTGGTGGTTGAGCAGTTGTAGAGGAAGGCGCTCCAGGAGCCGGATGTCCGGGGCCTTGGACGGATGTCCGGGGCCTGGGAGATGCTGTTGGCTCCTTCTGTTGGTTCTCCTCATCCGTGGACTTGGGGACTTGTACGTATTCATGCGCATCTTCGGGAGGACCCTCTTGGTACCTAATCATGCACAACATCTCAGACTTAGGTACTAGCCATGTCTCATGCATAGAAAGTGGAAGTTCGAAGAGGAGTGAGTTCACCTTATCTTCAATAGCTTTGGCTCGGGCTCGTGTCATTGGTCCAAGTGGTGTCATTGGAGGTGTGAGTGCATCCATGGGGATGATCTTGGGATGCTCCACATCATCTCCCCTCCCTTGGGGAAGATCCGTCCTCAGATCGAAATCCTCATCACCATGGTAGGGAGAGAGATCTTTGATGTTCAAGATGTCGCTCATGGAGTACTTGTCACGAGGAATGCCGATCTTGTAAGCGTTGTTGTTGTAGCATGCAAGCACCTTGAATTGTCCATCCGCGTGTGGTCAAAGTTTGGACTTGTGTTCTTGGGGAAAGCGGTCCTTGCGAAGGTGTAGCCACACGAGGTCTCCAATGTCGAATATCATAGTGTGCTTGTTGACGTTGAGCTTGGTTGCAAGGCGTTGTACTTGGCGCTCGATGGTGTTTCTTATATCTTCATGCACCTTCTTGAGATGGGTCGCTCGTGAACTTGCGTCCAAATTGATTCGCTCTTGGAATGGTACAGGTAGAATATCCAATGGTGACAAAGGGTTGAATCCGTAGACGACCTCGAAAGGGGACTTGCCGGTTGTTGAGTGTCTTGCTCGGTTGTAGGCGAACTCGGCGATGGGTAGACACTCCTCCCACTCCTTGATGTTCTTCTTAACGAGTGCTCAAAGTAGAGTGGAGAGTGTGCGGTTTGTCACCTCCGTTTGGCCGTCAGTTTGAGGATGGTACGCCGTGGAGAAGAGTAGCTTGATTCCGAGCTTGGCGCATAGGGTCTTCCAAAAGTAGCTAAGGAACTTGACGTCGCGGTCTGAGACGATGGTCTTTGGCACACCATGGAGACGCAAAATTTCCCTACAAAAGAGATTAGCAACATGTGAAGCATTGTCTATCTTGTGGCAAGGAATAAAATGTGCCATTTTTGAGAAACGGTCCACAACGACAAATATGGAATCTTTCCCATTGCGAGTCCTAGGCAAACCAAGTACGAAGTCCATGCTAATGTCTTCCCATGGTTGGTACGGAATTGGTAGAGGCATATAGAGGCCATGAGATTGAGCTTTGGACTTAGCTTTGCGACATGTAGAACAACGGTTGGTGAAACGATTGACGTCACGAAACATCTTTGGACAAAAGTAGTTCTTCGAGAGCGTGGCGAACGTCTTGTCACGTCCGAAATGTCCCATTAAGCCTCCTCCATGCGATTCCTGCAAAAGCAACAAATGAAGAGAGGACTTGGGAATGCAAAGTTTGTTAGCTCTCATAAGATATCTGTATTTAATGTAATAGCGTTCCCAAGATGTATTCGACAAACACTTGGCATAAGGAGTAGCAAAAGTTGCATCATGCTCATACAAGTCTTTGACATGCTCGAAGCCAACGACATTTAACTCAAGTTGCGTGACAAGCATGCATATGCGGGAAAGAGCATCCGCTACGATGTTTTATTTACCCTTGATGTACTTGATGACATAGGGAAAAGACTCAACAAATTCACTCCATTTAGCATGATGCTTGTTCAACTTTGTTTGTCCCTTAAGATACTTGAGAGTCTCATGACCGTTATGAATGATAAACTCATGGGGACGAAGGTAATGTTCCCATTCATGCAAAACACGGCCTAAAGCATATAGCTCTTTGTCATAGATGGGGTAATTGAGTTGCGCTCTGGAAAGTTTCTCACTAAAGTAAGCTATGGGGCACTTCTCTTGCGTTAACACACCTCCTATGCCATTGCCACTAGCATCGCAATGAATTTCAAAAGGCTTGTCGAAGTTGGGTAACGCAAGCACGGGTGCATGAGTAAGAAAATTCTTATGCTCATTGAATCCGATATCTTGGGATGGTCCCCAAACAAAAGGCGCATTCTTCTTGCTCAAAGCATGCAAAGGCGAAGCAATGGTGCTAAAATCCTTAACAAAGCGACGGTAGAAACCCGCAAGGCCAAGAAAACTACGCACTTGATGCAAGTTGGTTGGTTGCGGCCAAGTCTTAATATCATTAATCTTGGACTCATCAACATGAACACCCTTAGAAGAAACAACAAAACCCAAGAAAACGAGCTTATCAACACCAAAAAGGCATTTCTCCATATTAGCATAGAGGCGCTCTTTTCTAAGAGTTTGCAAAACAGTGCGGACATGGGTGACATGCTCTTTGATAGATTTTCTAAACACAAGAATGTCATCAAAGTAGACCACAACAAATATACCAATGTAAGGGTGAAAGACATGATTCATGAGGCGCATAAAAGTGCCCGGTGCTTCCGAAAGACCCATAGGCATGACTAACCACTCATAGAAACCAAACTTGGTTTTGAAGGCGGTTTTCCATTCATCACCCGCTTGTATGCGGATTTGATAGTAACCACTCTTAAGATCAATTTTGGAAAATATAGTGGCACCGCTAAGCTCATAAGCAAATCATCTAGGCGTGGAATGGGATACCTATAGCGAACGGTGATAGCATTGATAGGTCTACAATCGGAGCACATGCGAAAACTACCATCACGTTTTGGCACAAGAATGACCGGAATGGCACAAGGGCTCAAACTTTCATGCACATGTCCATGGTCTATGAGATGTTTTACTTGCCTTTGTATTTCTTTTGTTTCGTCGGGGTTGACACGGTATGGAGCTTTGTTCGGAAGAGGTGCTCCGGGGATGAGGTCGATTCGGTGCTCAATGCCTCGTAGAGGAGGTAGACCCGGAGGTAGCTCATTGGGGAAAACATCTTGAAATTCCTGCAAAAGAGAAGACAACACTACAGGAAGAGTGTGAGAAGTGTTAGTTTGTGATGCATTGTCCTTGCACACGAGGACGTAGTGTAGGACACTAGATGGGTTCTCACACACTTCTCTCATCTCACGTTTTGTGGCAAATAGAACTAGGTTCTTGTTGTCTCTCATCGTGGAGGCACTCAATTTTGGCTGATGGCGCTCACTCTCTTTTTGGTGGCTCACTCTCTCACTATGATCTCCACGATGGGTGGCTTGCTTGTCGGCGATCACATGACTAGGCGACATTGGACGGAGGATGTACTCCTTGCCCTTCATCTTGAAGATGTAGTGGTTTGTTCGATCGTTGTGGAGGACTCCTCTATCGAATTGCCATGGCCGTCCAAGGAGAAGATGACAAACGGTCATTGGAACGATGTCGCACTCCAAGGTGTCTTCGTAGGCGCCGCTCTTGAAGGAGACTTGTACTCGGTGCTCGACTTGGATAGTGCCGGAGTCACTAAGCCATTGCACTTTGTATGGATGTGGATGCTTCGTCTTGGGCAATTGGATCTTGGAGCAAAGTTCTTCACTTGCGAGATTATGACAACTCCCTCCATCGATGATGACCTTGACGGATCGTCCATTGATGCCGGCCTTGGTGTGGAATATGTGGCATCGTTGGTCTTCTTCTTGGTGATGTTGGAGAGTCAAGACTTTGAAGACAACAAGTGTGGGACTTGAGTCTTCATCACAAAAGACTTGTTCTTTTCATTGTTCACTTGGCGGTGCATGGCGACTTGCTCGAGGGCTTCCATTTCGCCTTCGCTCATGGAGTCATAAGTGCTATCGTCGTTGAAGACCATGGTTCGCTTGTTGGTGCACTCGTAGGACTTGTGGCCTCGGCCTCCGCAAGTGAAACACTTTAAGGAACTCATCTTGACGGTCTCGTCGGTTGGAGTTGATGATGATGAAGCTCTCGGCTTGAAGTTGCTCGTAGGAGAATGGCTTGTAGGTGACGAAGCTTTCTTGGAAGTTGACTTGTCGATGTTGGAAGTAGAAAGTCTTGTGGTCGGTGTTGGAGTCATTGAAGGTTGGTTATTGGAGAAGCCGTAGGACTTGGATGAGAACTTGGCATACTTGAAATCATCTTGCACTTGGCGTTCCGCTTTGGTAGCTTGGTGCACTAGCTCGATGAGATTTGAGTATGGTTGGAAGTCGGCGATCTTCTTGATAGGATGATTGAGTCCGTTCAAGAGACATGCCATTGTTTTCTCATCATCTTCCATGACATTGGCTCTTATCATTGCAATCTCCATCTCCTTGTAATATTCTTCAATGCTCTTTGTTCCTTGCTTGAGTTGTTGGAGTTTCTTGAAGAGGTCGTGGTTGTAGTAGGTAGGTACGAAGCGTGCTCTCATGACATCCTTCATTTGCGCCCAAGTAGTGATGGGTGGTTCACCTCTTGCCCCTCGGCGCTCTATTATTTGTTCCCACCAAATGAGGACATAGTCTTGGAACTCAAGGGATTCCATTGCGATCTTCTTCTCTTCTTCAAAATTGTGCAAACGGAAGATCTTGTCAACCTTCAATGCCCATGAAAGGTAGTCTTCGGGATCGTTGCTTCCGTTGAACTTGGGCATGGTGAACTTGAGTTTTCCATGACGTTGCTCGTCATTGTGTTGCGGTCGGGGATGATGATGCCCATGTTGTTGATGATTGATCAACTCATGGTGCTCTAGGCGCGGACGGTTGTTATCGCCATGTTGTTCTTGTCGTGGAGGATATCCATTGTCTTCATGCTCTTGATTGACTTGTTGTTCTTGGCGAGCTTGTGGAGGAGCTTGTCAAGCTCGAGGAGGAACTTGATGATGCACGCGAGCTTGAAATCTTCGTTCTTGAATTTCTTCACGAAGTGCTTCCTCTTGTTCATGTGCTTGTCGGCTTCGGTCGGCAACGGCTCGACTCGAATCGTGTAGAGCTTGTTGCGCCGCAAGTGCTTGAGCGTCATGGAGTTGTTGTTCTTGACGTTGTGCCTCGGCATCTTGAGCAATTTGGTGTAGACGCGCTCGCCCTTCCTCTTCATGTTGGCGTTGTCGTTGCCGTTCTCGTGCTAGCGCAAAGGCCTCTTGCGTTTGACATTGTCAGCGCTCTTGAGAGTCCGTGTCTCGTAGGGGATTGAGGTTTGCTTGACGGTCGGTGCGTGCGCCTCGACGAAGAGTGTTCGATGTCGGTGTACTAGAGTCGGAGATGGTGAAGTCGGAGTGGCGGCTTGAACGGCTCCTTCTTGAAGTGGAAGACGAGCGGTTGAGCAACAAAGCACGAATTTTGTCCATCCTTGCATCATTATCTTGCTTGTGATCGTCGAGCTTGTGGTCGAAGTAGTCCCTTGTACATTGCTCGGAAAGCCGCAAGTCGGCGACAAGGTTGTCGATGCGTTCACTCATAGCTTGTTGCTCTTGATGAAAAGCATGTTGTGCACCAAAGACGTGACTCTTGGTGATGAAGGAGTTCATGTCATCGTTTTGCTCCACGAAGAGTGGGTTGGTAGAAGTACTTGGCCTATCCATCATTCCAAGACAAATGTGAGTGGTAGAAAGAGAAGAACGAGTACCAAATGTACCTTGACCGAAGTTGAAAGTGGATCGAGGATCACTCCAATGTAGGACAAGGAAATAGCAAATTGGTACGAGTTCTTGTCGGTTTCTCACACCAACACAAGTAAAAGCTTTTGGTGGAGCTTGGTTAGTATGGTGGCACAAAATTTGATGCAATTGTAAGTGAGCTTCAATAATGTTGGAAAAGATTCGCAAGATGTAATGTAACAAGTAGACCAAGCATATAAGGTACAGGGAAACACATGCGCAAAAAGATAAGTGGGGTTGTGCAACCAAGGGTGAGCCAAAATGTGGAATCCACAAAGATGCTCTTGTTGCACAACACTAGAGAGACACTAGCACGATTGCACAATATGCGGATACAAGAACTTGTGCACAACCTACTTAGCAAAAATGCAATGACTTCTATCCCAAATATGTTCTATGCAAGGTGTTGCTATGATATGATCCAAGATGATCGAGTATGACAATCTTAATGTTGTAAGATGCTATGGTTCTTGCTTAAGAGCTCTTTGCTTAACTTTTCTCTTTTCTTAAAAGATTGTTTGGCTCTTTGATGTTTGAGCTCTTTTCTCATGCCATGCTTGACGAACCAAGATAGCAAATGAGTATTCGATGACAACTTTGTGACACAAGAGATGATACCAATATATGCAACAATGACGTATGTATGCTATGGGAAGTGTCATCACTAATGTGCACAAGTCTCGTTGCCGGCAATAATCAATGGCTAGTCTCGATGGGTAAGGAACGCAAAGGAGTAAGGCTATGATGGATATCAATGTAATGGCAAGAATGATATGTCCAATACCAAGATGAGGTTACCGGTCTTGCTTCCGTTATGGTGTCAAAATGGTGGCACGAATACCAAGATGTAGTCGAGGTGGTCGTTGTTGATGACGCGTCCGTGGAGAAGATGAGCGGCGGTGATGTCGATGTCGAACCGTACCTAAATAGCCGAAACACAAAAGGATACGGTGCCGCAACTCAAATTCTCAAACCTTGAAGTAGCAATTGTGTCGGAGAGCAAAACGGTCCAAAAATGGTTGGGTTATGCGGAAGTGGTGGAGGTATGCGGAACAAAATGGTATATGGTGAGCACCGGAACAAAATTTGGTGGAAATTGGTGCAGTGGATGGATATGTTGCTGCCAGGGGCCGGATGTCCTGGTGGGGCCGGATGTCCGGGCTCTACGGGCCGGATGTCCGGGCTCTGGATCCGGGGACGAACGGGATGAACACCGCGTGGGGAGGTTAAATACGGGCGAAATTCGGAGGAATTTGTGGATGGAAATTGGGGGGAAAAGGAAGGGAACATAGATCCACTCAAAACAAAGCAAATCCACGGATGCAAACCAACAAAATCTCAACACACCAACAAATCACAAAAAAAAATTCGGGCTATTTTTGGTGGGGAATTTTCGAATTAGGACGAGAAACAACAAAACAAGGCTAGAAACATAACGGGGAGGCTCCGAAATCGTGATCAACGTGGCTCTAGATACCAAGATGATGTAGGGTGGAACCCTAATCGCCCAATCTTTCATGAAAGGAGCGGATCCCACGAAGAACACGAGGAACAGAAAGAGGGAAACAAGGGAAAACGAGGGAAATCACAAGGGGAAACACAAGAGGAACACTCAAACTAACAAGAACAAGTCACACATGTTCTAGATCCTCGGATACATAGAACGAAACAAGGTCCACGGACAACTAGGGATGATACAAAAGGGTAATCGGTTCTTCTCCATGAGGAGGTCTTGATGTTCTTCCCTAAAGAGGGGTCTTGAATCCACTTGGGGGATCTTCTCCGATGGAGGCTCGAATCTCAGAGGAGAAGGGAACCAAGTGGATAAGCAAAGCTCTCACACAAAATATGAGCTAATCCTTTGCTAACCCTAGACAGTTGGACGAGGTGGAGTATATATAGTCTACGGGGGTAGAAGGGGTACACGGGCCTCAGCCCTTTACTGTGTGCAGGCAGGGAGGCCAGACGTCCGGGCATCGGGCCGGATGTCTGGGCGTTCGCGGAGGGCCGGATGTCCGGGCTGTGGATGCCGGATGTCCAGGATGGTGAAGCTGGCCATGTTGCTCTCGGGTTCGGGGGTGTCCGGATTTCCGGGCAGGGGGCTAGATATCCTGGACTTCGGGAAGGGCCGGATGTCCGGGCTTGCGGGGCCGGATGTCCGGGGCCTAGGAGATGCTCTTGGCTCCTTCCGTTGGTTCTCCTCATCCGTGCACTTGGGGACTTGTCTGTCTTCATGCGCATCTTTGGGAGGACCCTCTTGGTACCTAATCATGCACAACATCTCGGACTTAGGTAGTAGCCATGTCTCATGCATAGAAAGTGGAAGTTCGGAGAGGAGTGAGTTCACCTTATCTTCGATAGCTTTGGCTCAGGCTCGTGTCATTGGTCCAAGTGGTGATGTTGGAGGTGTGGGTGCGTTCATGGGGATGATCTTGGGATGCTCCGCATCAGTTGGGCCTATTGAGGACTGAAGAGGAGCTGAGTAACTTGCAGAGGCTCCTGAAGCAATTGAGATGCCAGTGGTCCTTTGGCATGAGGCGAGGTGCACAGGTGCTGTGGACTTTGCAGGAGCAGCTGAAGATTTTGCAGCAGAGGGGACTGGAGCTGCTTGAGGAATTTTCCATGAGGGCTTTGACGGATTGGGCCGTGAGGGCATTGCTGAGGAGCTTCGTCGTGAGGGCGTTGAAGCGGAGGCACTTGGCTTGTGTGCAGGCTTCTTGGGCATAGCCTTCTTAGGCTTGCTAGCAGAGGCCTCGGTAGCAACAGCACAGTCTTCGTTGAATTTCCTCACTGCTTCCTTGGCCACTTTGGACAACTTGGCTTGCCTCTTGGCACATTCATCAGGATACTCCTTGCCGCGCTTGAGGCTAGTGGGATCTGCAATTTGACCAGGTGCCAACGGAGGTCTTAGGCAAGGAGGGTGTAACGCGAATTTCTTCATGTATTTGGGAGTTACATATCTGTACTCCCTCCATTCCCGTGCCTATCTCCTCTCAATCTTCTGTATGGGCACCTTGCACTCATTCTTGGATTCTTCAGCTGGTGTGCAGTACCCTGCATAGATGTCATCAGGGATCTCAAACACTGTGTTGACTGCCAATCTCTTTCCTCCTTTCTGAGGTTTCTTGCCGTCAGCCATTTTCTTCAGCTCGGGAATTTGAACAACAGAGTTCTCTGAAGAGGTATGCAATCTGTCTTCGGGGAACACTGCAAATTAGTTAAATAAGTTGATGAGAACCTAGTGATTCCGCAGCAGACATGAGTACCTGTGAACAGAGTATAGGTGTGAAGAATTTGGAGAGGTAACATGCGTTCTCAGAAGTTTTTCAAAAACAGAACAAGTTTGAGGAATTTGACCAGAAGTGCCTTGAGGAATTTTACTAAGCGGTCTTTGACTTAGGTTCGAGAGTTGTATAGATTGAAAAATCCACACAATTGAGGAATCTTGAAGAAAAACATTGCTTAGAGCAATAGATCAAGAGCGGATACATATGAGGTGTTTAACTAGTGCGAAGTTGAGGAATAAACACCTTTTGAAGATTTTCTGAAAATCATTAGAATCAACAAGGGCAGTAAAAATAGATTTTATTTACCCTTGGTGAAGAACACAACGAACTGGGAAGTGTAGATGGGAAGTTCGTCCGTTCAGATCTTCCACACCCACACTCGGCGGCGGAAGACATCTACGGCGGTGGCAGAGTGAAGATTTTCGCAGCCGGCGCGAGTACGACGGCGACGAGGTCGAGGCATTGATGCTCTTCCTCACCGGAGAAAATGAGAGTAGCGAAGGTGCTAGGTCTGGAAGCTTGATCAAGGGGAGTGAGGTCGAGCGGGGTAAATGAAGTCTGAGGAGGGAGAGGGGTATTTATAGCCGAGGTGAAAAACCGCTCGCCCGAAGAAATTGGACGAACGTGCCCCTGACCCTTCTCATCCTAGCGACATGTGTCACCCACGTACAGTGAGGTGGAGATCGTGTGAGATCGTGGGTGAATATAATAATCATATCATGGGATGTGAACCGCTTTGAGCGGCAAAAGCCGGAAATTGAGATATGAAAATTTTAATGTTTCGTTGCAAATTCTTGTGCTGACAAGGACACAGTGAAGATTTTGAACGGATTTCAAATAGAACGCATATGAAGATTTTGTGAACAGACTAGGTTGAGTTTAGCATAGAGGGGGAAGGGTCCAATCACATTCACTTAGCAGAAAAAGTCAACTTGAAGATTTAGGAATAAGTGAATGCTGTAGAGGAGTAAAAACTCATTATATATATATATATAGCCAATGAAGAACACAAAAGGAAAGAGTGAAGACTATGAAAGTTGAAGAATTTTAACGACTGGGGAATTTCACAATGAAGAAATACTCAAATTGAAGATTTTCAACTTTTGTTGGTGGCGAGACCCACCACATAAGAATGATGATTTCAGAGCCGCGCACAATTGTCGTAGGGCTTTGAGAATCAAATTCTTTGTTAATTCTTCCCACTTAGAGGGTTAGTCTTCATTGATTGAAGAAAAACGTTACGTCGTGTGTTGCACATATAAGTCATCAAATTTGCATAACTGTTAGGATGTTTGTCCTTTTCAAAGAACATTCGAAGATTCTAAGATATTTAGCTCACATCGAACTTGCTAAATCTCTTCTCATCCAAGGCCTTTCTGAAGATATCGGCCAGCTGTTCTTCAGTCTTCACGTGCTCGATAGAGATGTCCCCCTTCATCACATGATCACGAAGAAAATGATGACGAATCTGGATGTGCTTTGTCTCCGAGTCCTGAACTGGGTTATGAGAAATCTTGATAGCACTCTCATTGTCACAGTAGAGTGGCACATTCTTCACATTGATGTCGTAGTCCTTGAGGGTTTGCTTCATCCATAGCAATTGAGCACATCACGAACCAGCAGCAATGTACTCGGCTTCAGCATTAGAGAGTGATATGCAATTCTACTTCTTCGAGGACCAACATACTAAGGATCGTCCGAGGAAATGGCATGTGCCTGATGTTGACTTGCGATCCACACGATCACCAGCATAGTCAGAGTCAGAATATCCAATGAGATCAAAAGCCGAGCCCTTGGGATACCATAATCCAAGTGTTGGTGTGTGAGCTAGATATCGAAGAATATGCTTCACAGCCTTATGGTGTGATTCATTCGGTGTAGCTTGAAAACGGGCATACGTGCAAACACTAAGCATAATATCTGGCCTAGATGCACATGGATACAATAAAGAATCGATCATGGAGTGGTATACCTTTTGATCGAAGTCTAGACCATTTTCATCAGTGCATAAATGGCCATTTGTGGGCATAGCAATTTTGACGTCCTTGCAATCTTGCATGCCGAATTTCCTTAACACATCCTTGAGGTATTTCTCCTGAGATATGAAGATGATGTTGCGTTGTTGACGAATTTGAATACCTAAGAAGAATTTCAATTCTCCCATCATAGATATTTGATATTCCTCACTCATCATATAGGCAAATTCGTCGGTGTAACGTTGGTTAGTACAGCCAATGATAATATCATCAAAATAGATTTGGAACACAAATAATTCATCATCATATGTTTTGGTGAAAAGAGTTGGGTCAAGTGAACCAGGTTTGAAGCCTTTCTTCATGAGGAATCCCTTCAAAGTATCATACCACGCCCGAGGGGCCTTCTTGAGGCCATAGAGGGCCTTGTTGAGTTTGAAGACTTTATCAGGAGGCTTTGGATCTTCAAAACCTAGGGGTTGATCAACATATACTTCTTCCTCAAGCTTACCATTGAGGAATGCACTTTTCACATCCATTTGATATAAGATGATATTATGATGGTTAGCATAAGCAAGAAATATGTGAATAGCCTCGAGTCTAGCAATAGTTGCAAAAGATTCATCAAAATAAATTCCTTTAACCTGTGTGTAGCCTTGAGCTACAAGTTGTGCCTTATTCCTCACCACAAGGCCATTTTAATCTTACTTGTTGCGGTAGATCCATTTGGTGCCGAAGATATTGTGCTTGTGTGGGTCTGGTCGCTCAACAAGTTCCCAGACATTGTTGAGCTTGAATTGATGTAATTCCTTTTGCACTGCTTGAATCCACTTAGGCTCCAGAAATTCCTCATCTACTTTGGTGGGGTCTGTGATATTGACAAAAGCAAAGTGCCCACAAAAGTTAGACATATTTGAAGCTTTTGAGCGTGTGAGAGGACCTGGTGCTTTCATGTCGTTGATGATTCTCTCAATCTGCACTTCATTCGCAATGAGAGGATGTGCGGGTTGACGACATTGAGGGGGCTCAACATTTTCTTTAGGTGCATGAGCATGATGTTCTTCACGTTCTGGCATGACTTCTTCATCAGATTCTTTGGTAGGAATGACATCCTCTGTAGCCTTCAACTTAATAGATTCCTCAGGTGATATTTCATCTAGCACAGGAGGTAGGTGCTCGCTTTGCGAGCCGTTAGTTTCATCGAACCGCACATCTACAGTTTCAACAACTTTGTTGTGATAGGTGTTTGTAGGTGTGCGAGTCCTTTCCGTAACCAAGCATAAAACCTTCATGTGCTTTCGATGCAAATTTAGAATGGTGATGAGGATGTCTAATCCAACATTTAGCACCGAAGACTTTGAAATAACTCACATTGGGTTTCTCGTCAATGAGGAGTTCATATGAGGTCTTTCCGAAGAATTTGTGAAGATATACCCTATTGATGATGTGGCACGCAATATCAATTGCCTCAGGCCAGAAGCGAGGAGGCGTCTTCTATTCATCAAGCATAGTGCAATCCATCTCAACAAGAGTCATGTTCTTGCACTCCACGACGCTGTTCTGCTGAGGAGTATAAGGAGCAGATAACTCGTGAGTAATACCAAGTTCATCAAGATAGTCGTCAAGACCAGTATTCTTGAACTCGATCCCATTGTTACTTCTGATGTGCTTGATCTTCACACCAAAATTGGTTGAAGCCCTCGAGGAAAATTGTTTGAAGACTTCCTGCACTTCAGTTTTGTAAGTGATGATATGCACCCATGTGTAACGAGAATAGTCATCAACAATGACAAAGCCATATAAAGATCCAACATTAGTAAACGTGGCATAATGAGTAGGGCCAAAGAGATCCATGTGATGCAATTCAAATGGATGAGTGGTAGTCATGATGGTCTTTGAGGGATGCTTGGCCTTTGTCATCTTTCCAGCTTCACAAGCTCCACACAGATGATCCTTGAGAAATTTTAAACCCTCGATGCCAATGACATGCTTCTTATTCACGAGCGTGTGCAAGTTCCTCATGCCAGCATGACCAAGTCGTCGATGCCATAGCTAGCCTTCTGATGATTTTGCAAGTAGACATGTAGCAGGTTGTGGTCCTATAGAGAAATCAACAATATACAAACTCTCCTCTCTTAAAGCCTTCGAAGACATTGGAATTGTCAGCTTCCATGATCACAACACAACATTACTTGCCGAAGACAACAACCATATCAAGATCACAAAGCATTGAGACAGACATGAGGATGAACCCTAAGGACTCGACAAGCATGACTTTATCCATGTGTCGATCCTTTGATATCGCAACCTTACCTAGACCCAATACCTTGTGTTTCCCTTTGTCAGCGTAGGTGATATGCTTCAGATGTGATGGAGATAAAGTAGTGTCCATCAATAAGTTCCTGTCACTAGTCATGTGATTTGTACATCCATTGTCGACAACCCACTGAGTGGCTTTGGGTTGATCATCCTTTGCACCTTTTTCCATGAAGCAATAGGTGGGAGCATAGTCATCATCGCCGTTGTCAGCAGTGTTGAGGAGGTCATTTTCCTTAGAATTGAAGATGGGCTTGCTGACGAACGCAGTAGCGAGAGATAGGCTCGCCACCCCAGAGTCTGACTCCTCAGATGCTTCCTCTTCCTCATTTTCCTAAGATCCAGCTTCAGAGTCCATTTCCTTACCTATGAATGCCCGAGCCTTTTTGGAGCTACTCTTCTTGTGAGATGAAGACTTTGAAGATTTTGATGATGAGGACTTTGAATATTTCTTCTTCTTCTTTGAGTCATGAGAACTGTAATCTTTGTATTTGTTCTTCTTTGATTCCTTCTCCCATTGAGGACAATCAGTGATGTACTGACCAGGTTTCTTGCATTTGAGGCAGGTTCTCTTCTTGTAGTCGTGGGATGAGGAATCTGATCTCATGTCATCACCTCTTGAGGATTTACCAAAGCGACCACATGTTGAGAACTTCTGGAATTTTCTCACGAGCATTGCTAGCTCCTGGCTCAGTTCTTCAGGATCACCAAGGTTGCTACCAGAATCCTCACCTTTAGATTCAGACACTGCCTTGGCCTTTAGAGCGCGTGATCTGCCATAGCTCGGTCCATAGAGATCTCTCTTCTCAGCAAGTTGGAACTCATGACTGTTTAGCCTCTCAAGGATATCAGCGGGATCAAGTGACTTGTAGTCTCCACGTTCTTGTATCATCAGTGCTAGAGTGTCAAATGAGGAATCAAGCGATCTCAGCAATTTCATCACCACCTCATGGTCGGTGATGTCAGTGGCACCAAGTGCTTGAATCTCATTTGAGATGTCAGTGAGGAGATCGAAGGTTTGCTACACATTTTCATTGTCGAGTATTTTGAAGCGGTTCAAGAGACTGCGAAGAACGTCAACTCGAGAGTTACACTGAGTTGAGACTCCATCGTTGACCTTTGACAACCTATCCTGGATAAGATTCGTTGTCTCCAAAGCACTCACTCTGCGATACTGCCCTTTGCTCAGATGGCCACATATGATGTTCTTCGCTTGAGAGTCGAGTTGGTTGAATCTCTTCACATCAGCGGCGTTGATGGTAGGAGTGACAGAGGGAACACCATTTTGCACAACGTACCAAAGATCGTTCTCAGTTGCCTCAAGATGCATTGGCATCTTGTTCTTCCAGTAGGGGTAGTCCATCCCATCAAAGGTAGGACACCCTGCAGAGACCTTGATCATACCTGCAGTCGACATAACCAAAACTCCAGGCAGTTAAACCAAAATCACACAGTACAAGGGAGTACCTAGATCTGATACCAATTGAAAGTGCGTTATATCGAGTAGAGGGGGGTGAATAGGCGATTTTTACAAATTTGTCACTAAGGAATTTCAGGGTGCGGAAATTCCTAAGCAACGAACTACTTAACAGCGGAATAAGTACTCAGATGGAAGCATAATAGAGTAGTAGCAGAATCATCATGATGAAATGAAAACAAGCACATAGTACAAGTAGCGTAAACACGGGATAAGCAGGCTGAAGACGAACTGATTGAAGAATTAGGATTGAGGAAATTGAGAAAGTCTTCAATCAAAGTCTTCAAACAATAACGATCAAGTACTTCTACACATAAATGAGGAAAAAAAGAGTTGAGGAAATAGAACTAGTAGCTCGATGAAGACGATGATTTGCTAGACTAGTTCCAACTGCTGTGACAGTTGTACGTATGGTTGGAGCGGCTAGGTATTTAAACCTAAGGACACACAGTCCTCACCGTATTCTCCTTGAGCTAAGGTCACACAGACCTCGCCCAATCACTCGTGGTAAGTCTTCAGGTGATTTCCAAACCTTCACAGACTCGGTCACTCGACGATCCACAATTTTCTCTTGGATGCTCTAGACCATGATGCCTAACAGTCTGGAAGATGCAGAGTCCTCATGTGATGCCCCAAGACCGGCGCTCTAGATGCCTTCCATGTATTCTGAGTTTCGTCGTGTGTTTGTTTTTCCTGTTGCATTCTTCATCGCATAATTTGCATTGCATCATGTCATCATTACTAACTTAAATGTTTTCTCTTGAATAAATTGCATAGATCTTTCGATCTATTTAAACTGAGGGAATTCACATGGTGAGCTCTCTTTATAACATATCCTCCCAATATTTAGGGAGCTATATTAAACCATTCCATTCACTTGGAATCACCCATAACACATTTGCACCATTCTTCAAATTTCCATTTTATCCAACACATCTTCTTTTCTTCCTTTGGATCCTTTTAGTAAAATTGAGTTGCAATTTTACTTTATCCATAGATGTCCATGTTCTGCCCATAAATCATGCTATTCATGTAGGGTTACCAGTTAAAACTCTCATCTCATTTGGTCTCTATTTAAATAGCTTCCAAATTCAATCATTTTAAGTTTTATTCAAACTTATTTGAATTCGTCTCTTCTAAACTCTTTCCCACCATTTTCTTTAAATCCTCTATATTTTTCTGTCTCCAGGAAAATATGTCACTTGTTGGAATTCCAGCTCTACCCCTTTGTTTTCTTGGCAATTTTTCTGTTAAGATTAGAAAAAGCATGAGGGAGAGAGAGAGAGAGAGAGCATAGCCCAGGATGCCACTTAGGCCCAGCAGCAGCCAACCACCAGAAGCCCAGCCAGCTCCCTTGTTTTAACCTAGCGAGGGTTCTGCCTCCCTCTCCTCGATCCCCATCTCCCTGCGCCGCCACAGCCACGCAGAGAGAGGGCAGGGCTTTCATCCCGACCCACTCGCTCAGCTCCTCTCGATCCCCATGGCCTCTCCCTCATTCCCTCGCTCCCGCGGCTCCGCGCGCCTCCAGCTCCCGACTCAACGCTGTTGGAGAAGCCGCCCTCGTCTGTCGCCCCGCCTCCAAGTCCGCCGCCGCCGAGCGCCGCCCTGACCCTGCCGCGGCCACCTCTCCTTCATCTATTCCGTTCATCACCGACCCACCATCTTTGGCCACCCCGACGCGCCCCTATCGGACCTCCCTCGCTTCACCCCAAGGCCCAGCTCCGCCACGATCCGGTGTCGCTGGACAAACCCTGCGCCTCTGCTACCCCGCCATGTTCCCAGAGCCACGACGCCCTGCCTGCGCCGAGCCGCCGCCTTCCTCTCCTGCTGCTATGCCGCCGGCCTAGACCTCGTCCCTCGCGCGCCTCTTCCTCCGCCTCCACTTTGAGCTCACCTTGGCGCTGCTGCCTCGCTGGAGCTACTGCTATGCTCGTTGCTGCACCTCCCGCCGGCCCCTGCCGATGCCTCGGCGCCCGCGCCCGCCAAGTCCATCGCCGCCTCTTGCCTTACCCATCTCCGCTCTGTACATGGCGCCGAAGACCAGCAGGTATATCCACCTACGTGCGCCTCACATGCTACATGCCTCTATCGCGAGTGCCTTGTCGAGGCTGTGGTTTTCCTGGGGCCGACCATTCCCTTCGCGTGCACGACCAGCTTACCTCGTCTCCTTCCTGCCCTACTGCTGCCTCCGAGCACCATCGTTGCATCTATGTGGTACCTTCGTCAATCGCCTCTGGTCACCTTCAGAAGTGGCACGCCAAGTGCAGCAATGACCCTGAAGACCCCTGCCCCATGTACCATTCTACTGTTGCATATGTACACCACGTCGTTGCTCGTTGCATGCCAAGACCGCCTCCGTGGAATTCGCCAAGTACACCACCGGTAAGACCACATGGATGCTCGAACGAGTACAAACCAAAACACCAAGTTCCTCTATGACCCGTGTATGACTACGGGGATTCACCAACTACCCTTTGGATGCGCCAAGTTTGATTACATGGACCACCAAGTTCCTCTACCAATGACTCGAACGGTTATGCAACGTGTACCACTATCGTCGACCCGCGAAGACCCCATGGACGTCAAGTTCCTTGTCGTGACCCCAAACATCTACAGAACATGAATGGCTACTTCCTCTTAGACTCGTGAACCACTACTTCCACCACGAACTCGGTCCATCCCGAATGCACGCTTGGAAGGTATAACCGCTGGAACAACGCCCATGGACCGTATGCATGTGATGTGTTGTATGAGATGCCCATGTTTGCACCATGTTCGAATCACCTATTTCTTGTTCCACATTTTCCATGCCATCGACATGTGGGAACCCGGTATCCGGGATCACCCCACCATCCTTGCATGACACGCTCCCGCCACACTTTCTTTTGCACCGGTATCTTCATGAGCTACCGGAACCGATATGTTGTCATGGCATCATTTTCGGATTCGTTGCCGTGGCACCCCTTTCTTTCCTTCGTGGCGACAAAATGCTTCATATCTTATGCTCATGCCAACATTTTCATAAAAATTGCATAAAACTTGTATATGTCATCTGCATCATGATAATAATATTTAAAATGTTTAAAATTGTTCTTTGCATTAAATTTCTATATTCACATGGGGATTTTCCAGAGTTGTTGTTTGTTGTTCCGACCTCATTTAAACTTGCCTAAATGGGTAGTTTTATTATGCTTCACCTCTTGCCATGTTTAACAACATTTAATATTGTTGGGTACATAAACGGGAGAGAACTAAATATTTAAATGTGATGTTTTCTTCAATATGCAACTCGTTGCATATTGAGCTCCACTTAATTTTTAGTATTGTTTGTTGCACGTTGCCATGCGGTGCCTCATTAAACCGAACATGCATCATACTTGGTTGCGCATCATGCCATGTTTATGCTTGTTGGTTTACTATGATGTTTGCTTCTTTCTGGTTGCGCTTCTCCTTAATAGTTCCGGTTACGTTGTGATTGTGAGGATCTGTTCAACTACGCCCATTCGTCTTCTTCGTGGACTCTTTCTACTTCCTAGCGGGATTTTAGGCAAGATTACCACTACCCTGGATCTCACTACTATCTTTGCTATGGTAGTTGTCTCGATGCTATCGCTATGTCGCACTACCTACTATTTGTTTATCAAGCCTTCCAATACGCCATGAAACAGCCTCTAACCTTTTTCCACCATCCTAGCAAAACCGTTGTTTGGCTATGTTACTGCTTTGCTCAGCCCTCTTATAGCGTTGCTAGTTGTAGGTGCAGTTGCAGGTTGTTCCATGTTGGGACATGGATATCATGGGATATCACAATATCTCTTATTTAATTAATGCATCTATATATTTGGTAAAGGGTGGAAGGCTCGGCCTTTTACTTGGTGTTTTGTTCCACTCTTGCTGCCATTGTTTCCGTCACCGGTGTTATGTTCCTTAATTTTGCGTCCCTAATACGGTGAGGGTTTATGGGCCCCTTGATAGTTCCGGTTACGTTGCGATTGTGAGGATCTGTTCAACTACACCCATTCGTCTTCCTCGTGGACTCGTTCTACTTCCTAGCGGGATTTCAGGCAAGATGATCGTTACCCTGGATCTCAGTACTATCTTGGCTATGCTAGTTGTCTCGTTGCTATTGCTATGTCGCACTACCTACTATTTGTTTATCAAGCCTTCCAATATGCCATGAAACTGCCTCTAACCCTTTTCCACCATCCTAGCAAACCATTGTTTGGCTATGTTACTGCTTTGCTCAGCCCCTCTTATAGTGTTGCTACTTGCAGGTGCAGTTGCAGGTTGTTCCATGTTGGGACATGGATATCATGGGATATCACAGTATGTCTTATTTAATTAATGCATTTATATACTTGGTAAAGGGTAGAAGGCTCGGCCTTTTGCCTGGTGTTTTGTTCCACTCTTACCGCCTTAGTTTCCGTTATACCGGTGTTATGTTCCTTGATTTTGCGTCCCTAACACAGTGAGGGTTTAGGGGCCCCTCTTGTCAGTTCGCTTTGAATAAAACTCTTCCAGCAATGCCCAACATTGGTTTTACCGTTTTGCTCAACATAATAACTTAACATGATAATAAACTTGACGCAAAGGGAGTTAGCGCTATCCGAGGTTCGTTATTCAACCTAATACATGGGGAGTCAGTGCTGATTGTGTTGGTCCCAAACGGGCAGACTGCGGGGCCGCCTTGGGGAAACCCGAGGAATTTGGTATATACCTGTAGGCTGACCCATCCGAACGTGGCCTGAGACAAGATACGCGCGGCTACTATTGATACGTCTCCGTTGTATCTAGTTTTCCAAAAACTTTTGCCATTGTTTTGGACTCTAACTTGCATGATTTGAATGGAACTAACCCGGACTGACGCTGTTTTCAGCATAATTGCCATGGTGTTATTTATGTGTAGAAATAAAAGTTCTCGGAATGACCTAAAACTTCACGGAGATTATTTTTGGAAATAATAAAAAATACTGGCAAAAGATCAAGACAAGGGGGCCCACACCCTACCCACAAGGGTGGGGGCGCGCCCCCTACCTCGTGGCACCCCTGGAGCTGCTCCGACCTCAACTCCAACTCTATATATTCGTGTTCGGAGAGAAAAAATCAAGGAGAAAGATTCATCGTGTTTTACGATACAGAGCCACCGCCAAGCCCTAAACTCTCTCGGGAGGGCTGAACGGGAGTCCGTTCGGGGCTCCGGAGAGGGGAATCCATCGCCATCGTCATCATCAACCATCCTCCATCACCAATTTCATGATGCCCACCGCTGTGCGTGAGTAATTCCATCGTACTCTTGCTGGACAGTGATGGGTTGGATGAGATTTATCATGTAATCGAGTTAGTTTTGTTAGGGTTTGATCCCTAGTATCCACTATGTTCTGAGGTTGATGTTGCTATGACTTTGCTATGCTTAATGCTTGTCACTAGGGCCCGAGTGCCATGATTTCAGATATGAACCTATTATGTTTGCATGAATATATGTGAGTCCTTGATCCTATCTTGCAAGTCTATAGTCACCTACTATGTGTTATGATTCGGCAACCCCGAAGTGACAATAATCGGGACCACTTCCGGTGATGACCGTAGTTTGAGGAGTTCATGTATTCACTATGTGTTAATGCTTTGGTCCGGTACTCTATTAAAAGGAGGCCTTAATATCCCTTAGTTTCCGCTAGGACCCCGCTGCCACGGGAGGGTAGGACAAAAGATGTCATGCAAGTTCTTTTCCATAAGCACGTATGACTATATTCGGAATACATGCCTACATTACATTGATGAATTGGAGCTAGTTTTGTGTCACCCTAGGTTATGACTGTTACATGATGAACCGCATCCGGCATAATTCTCCATCACCGATCCATTGCCTATGAGCTTTCCATATATTTTTCTTTGCTTATTTAGTTTTCCGTTGCTATTGTTATCATCACTACAAAATACCAAAAACATTACTTTTGCTACCGTTACTTTTGCTATCGTTACCACTACTATCATATTACTTTGCTACTAAATATTTTGCGGCAGATATTAAGTTTCTAGGTGTGGTTGAATTGAAAACTCAGCTACTAATACTTGAGAATATTCTTTGGCTCCACTTGTGTCGAATCAATAAATTTGGGTTGAATACTCTACCCTTGAAAACTGTTGCGATCCCCTATACTTGTGGGTTATCAAGACTATTTTCTGGCACCTTTGTCGGGGAGCATAGCTCTATTCTTTGAGTCACTTGGGATTTATATCTGCTTATCATTATGAAGAACTTGAGATATCCAAAAACCAAGATTTATCCCTTAACTATGAGGGGAGGTAAGGAACTGCCATCTAGCTATGCACTTGATTCACCTTCTGTTTTGAGTAAGCTTGCGACACCTAAACCTGTTTCTGCTATTGATTCTGATATGTCGCATATTATTGATGATGCCACTTCTGCTATGCATGATACTTATGATGAAACTACTTCTATGCTTGACACAACTGTGCCACTTGGTGAATTTCTTGATGAACAACTTGCTAGGGCTAGAGAGAATGAAATTATTGAAACTGATAATACTGATGAAAGTGATTATGAAGGCTCTCCTAATAAATATGAATTTCCTGTTGTGCCTAAGGGCTATGTTATGGATGAAGAAACTAAAAGAGACTTTCTTGCTTGCAATGATAGAAGTGATCTTAAGAAATTATTAGCTAAGCTTAAACAAAAAACTCTGAATGCTAGAATGAAATATGATCCTGCTTATGCTACTTCACCTATCTTTGTTACTGATAGAGATTATGAATTCTCTATTGGTCCTGATATAATTACTTTGGTTGAATCTGATCCTTTCTATGGCTATGAATCTGAAACTGTTGTGGCACATCTTACTAAATTAAATGATATAGCTACCTTGTTCACTAATGATGAGAGAACTTGCTACTTTTATATTCTTAAAATATTCCCGTTCTCATTAAAGGGTGATGCTAAGATATGGTTTAATTCTCTTGATCCTGGTTGTGTGCGTAGTCCCAAGGATATGATTTATTACTTCTCTGCTAAATATTTCCCTGCTCATAAGAAACAAGCTTCCTTAAGGGATATATATAATTTTGTGCAAATTGAAGAAGAGAGTCTCCCACAAGCTTGGGGGAGGCTTCTCCAATTACTTAATGCTTTGCCTGATCACCATCTTAAGAAAAATGAAATACTTGATATCCTTTATAATGGACTAACCGATGCTTCCAGAGATTACCTGGATAGTTGTGCTGGTTCTGTTTTCAGGGAAAGAACACCGGATGAAGCTGAAATTCTATTGAATAATATGTTGACAAATGAAAATAATTGGACACTTCCTAAGCCAACACCTGAGCCTATTCCTAAACCAACTCCGAAGAAAAGGGGTGTTCTATTACTCAGTCTTGAACATATGCAAGAGGCAAAGAAATCTATGAAAGAAAAGGGTATTAAAGCTAAAGATGTTAAGAATTTACCTCCTATTGAAGAAATACATGGTCTTAATTTACTGCCTGTTGAAGAAATATATGGTTTTAATCCATCACCTATTAAAGAAACACATGGTGTTGATAACCCAACACAGGTAGTAAAGGTAAATTATCTCTATAGATATGATAAAGATGAAATCCCATTTACTAAGTTTGCTAGCCCATTCTTGGATGAGTTTGATAACTTTATGGTTAAGCAAGAAAACTTCAATGCTTATTTTGGTAGAGAAGTAAAACGCAGTGCTGATATGCTTGAACACTTGGGTGATTATATGGCTAATGTCAAAGGTGAACTTAAACTTATTAGTAAACATGCTCAAACTGATTTGTTCAATGAATTGAATAGTAACAATAAGGACTACGCTGTTAGAGTGGCTACTAGAACTGGTAAAATGACTCAGGAACCTTTGTATCCTGAAGGCCACCCTAAGAGAATTGAGCAAGATTCTCAAAGAAATAATATAGATGCACCTGGTCCTTCTAAAAGGAAGAAAAAGAAAAATGATAGGACTTTGCATGCTCTAGTGAACCTATTGCTGAAACACCTGAGAATCCAACTGATATTTCTATTTCTGATTCTGAAACACAATCTGGTAATGAACCTAAAACTAGTGATAATGTTAATGATAATGTTCATGATGATGCTCAACCTAGCAATGATAATGATATAGAAATTGAACCTGCTGTTGATCTTGATAACCCACAATCAAAGAATCAACGTTAAGATAAGAAAGACTTTGTTGCTAGGAAGCATGGTAAAGAAAGAGAACCATGGGTTCAGAAACCCATGCCTTTTCCTCCCAAACCATCCAAGAAAAAGGATGATGAGGATTTTGAGCGCTTTGCTGAAATGATTAGACCTATCTTTTTGCGTATGCATTTGACTGATATGCTCAAAATGAATCCTTATGCTAAGTATATGAAATAAATTGTTACTAATAAAAGAAAGATACCTGAAGCTGAAATTTCCACCATGCTTGCTAATTACACTTTTAAGGGTGGAATACCTAAGAAGTTAGGAGATCCAGGAGTACCCACTATACCATGCTCCGTTAAAAGGAATTATGTTAAAACTGCTTTATGTGATCTTGGAGCCGGTGTTAGTGTTATGCCTCTCTCTTTATATCGTAGACTTGATTTGAATAAGTTGACACCGACTGAAATATCTTTGCAAATGGCTGATAAATCAACTGCTATACCTGTCGGTATTTGTGAGGATATGCCTGTTGTGGTTGCAAACGTTACAATCTTAACGGACTTTGTTATTCTTGATATTCCCGAGGACGATAGTATGTATATTATTCTTGGAAGACCCTTTTTGAATACTGCAAGGGCTGTTATTGATTGCACCAAAGGCAATGTCAATCCGTAGGAGGCGTAGGATGAAGATCGTCTCTCTCAAGTAACCTTGCAACCAAATAACAAAGAGTCTCTTGTGTCCCCAACACATCCAATACAATGGTAAATTGTATAGGTGCACTAGTTCGGCGAAGAGATGGTGATACAAGTGGTATATGGATGGTAGATATAGGTTTTTGTAATCTGAAAATATAAAAACAGCAATGGAACTAATGATAAAAGTGAGCATAAACGGTATAGCAATGCGTTGAAACGAGGCCTAGGGTTCATACTTTCACTAGTGCAAGTTCTCTCAACAATAATAACATAATTGGATCACATAACTATCCCTCAACATGCAACAAAGAGTCACTCCAAAGTCACTAGTAGCGACTTTTCATGTTAATGGTAATGAGTATACAATAAACTTTCCGAGGAAACAACCTCAAGTTCATAGTATTAATTCTATTGGAAAAGTTCCATCGATTATTTTTGGAGGTTTTGAATTTCCTCTTCCTACTATCAAGAAGAAATATGATATTCTAATTATTGGGGATGTGCATATCCCCGTTGAGGTAACATAGTGTTATTCGAAATTTCTCCACTTCCATGTTATTCGGAATGAGTTTGTTAACGAGACTTGATCAACCTTGTTTATGGATTCCTTTTGATGATCATGAGATGGATGAAGTTAGAAAGCACAACCTTCTGTACCCTCCTTTTGCTTTCTGTTATTTATATTAAATAAAATAAAAATAGTATTTTCTCTTCGTTATCTGAATTATCTGTGCAATATAAAAATACCCCGAAAATAAAAATTCTCCAAATGCCCTGAAATTTAAATATGATTTTTTTCTGGAATATTTGAGAATATTTGGCACTAAGAACACAGCAGGTGGGGCATCCACCTGGCCACGAGGGTGGAGGGCGCGCCCTACCCCCCTGGGCACGCCCCCTGCCTCGTGGGCCCATGGTGGCCCTCCTCCACTTATTCCTACACCCACACACTCCTTCTTCCCCCCACAAACACCATTATCCAGCTCAAGCACGAGTTCTAGCTCATTTTGCTGCGATTTTCGATCTCCTTGCTCAAAGCACCTCTCACAAAACTGCTTTGGGGGATTGTTCCTTGGTATGTGACCTCTCCATTGGTCCAATTAGTTTTTGTTCTAGTGATTTATTCATTGCAAATTTGTGCTGCCTAGGTGACCATGTTCTTCAGCTTGCATGTCAAATTTATATGGTTCCAAGTAGTTCTAATGCATAATATAGGCTCTAGGAACTTGTAGGAGTAGTTGCTATCAATTTTGTTAAGTTTGGTTTACTTTTATTTGAAGTTACTAAAAATTTCAGAAATTTTTCAGAGGAAGAAATATGTTTAGGAAAATGTACCAAGGTGGTTCTTCAAGGAAACAAGGACCCAGGCTTGCAATGCATGATGCTGATGATGAGCCACCAAGGGACGCTCCAATGCGGTCTTGTGAATGGCCTTCAGAGGACTTCATGGATCGAGAAAGAATTAAGGAAGAATTTAACGCATATTTGCGTAATGCTGATCTTGTGAGCTTCGAGGAAGAAAAATGTCGTCAGTACCACTATCTCGCTAGTTCCTTTGTGATGAGGTTTGAATTTTCATCTTCAAGTAATTCTCGAACTGTCCTATTTGATCTTTATGAAAATTCCTACACTATGGACTTAGAGGACTTTACCACTGCTTGCAAACTTCCACAATGGGGTAGTGCTAGTGAACCTCGCAAATATGAATTTAGAGATTTTCTTGCTAGTATAACTATGGGGGAATCTAGAGATATAGCACAAGCTACCATAGGGAGCATTCACTTTCCTGCTATACATTATTTTGCTCTCTTCATAGGTAGATGCATTAATGGTAAAGATGAAGCATGTCACATGTGTATCCCTGACCTCAGTATTCTTAGGAGTGCTGTGTTAGGAGATAAATCTTATAATTTGGGAGCTATTGTTGCACGTAGGGTGCATCTTAGTAGATTTAATGGAGATTTCTTTGGTGGAATTTATGCAACCCGCATAGCTAATTTTCTTGGTATAACCATACGTGAGGATGATATTGAGTTGCCTCCTGCTTATTTGGATTATGAGGCTATGGTTCGTCATCAGTTTGTTGAGAGGATCGATCAGTTCCTCCAGTACCGACTAATCTTTGACAGACGACGCACCTATCACGTCGCTCTCCCTGCTTCAACTTTCTTTGATTTTCAGGCAAAAGGGAGATATTTTATAACCAGAGAGGAGGCGGAAGAGTATAAGAGGAGGGCTGAGATAGCTCGCCTCCAAGCTGCAGCCCACGATGCAATGACTCCTGCATCTCAGTACGACCCCAACTACAACTTTGGATATCTGCCAGGCCATCCGTGGCATTAGACCAACTTAGTCCAAAAGCCTAAACTTGGGGGAGTATGTATTTCTCACCGACATTACATTCATGTTCACACACTCATTGCTAGTTGTCGGTGCTCATACTTTTTCATTGTAATATCCATGCCAGTTTATTTCCTTTTTATGCTTTCTTCTTGTGTGTTTAATAAACCTTAAGAAAAACCAAAAAAATTAGTTGTAGCTTTTAATTAGTTTACTTTCCATGCTTGTAGTAGTAATTAAAAAGAAAACCCAAAAAGATTTCTTGTTCTTATTTTTGCTTGTTGGGAGCTTTCCCGTGTATATAGTTCTATTTCTTTTCTTTTCTTTTCTTTGGGGGTCGATAGGAGAAGATCATGATTAAATTGTTGAGGTGGCTCTTATATGCATTATTGTTGATCTGACAAAAGAGCCCATATTGCCTTGTCTTCTCTTGTTTATTGAATGCTTGCAGATTCTAGCTTAGTCCAATGCACATGCACTATTATCATTATCCACATCGTTCGGACGTGCAAGTGAAAGGCAATTATGATGATATATGATGAACTGATTGAGATGGGAGAAACTGGTATGAACTCGACCTCTCTTGTTTTTGTAAATATGATTAGTTCATTGTTCCTGATTCAGCCTATTATGAATAAACATGTTTGCGATGACAATTAGAGATCATAGTTTCTTATGCCATGCTTAATTAGCTAGGAGAATATAATGGTTTACCTTGCGTGCCAACATGCTATTAAAATGGTTGTGATGTGGTATGATAGGGTGGTATCCTCCTCTGAATGATTTAAGTGACTTGACTTGGCACATGTTCACGCATGTAGTTGAAAAAAAATCAACATAGCCTTCACGTTATTTATGGTCATGGTGGATTATATCCTACTCATGCTTGCACTCAATGTTCATTAACTTTAATGCATGTTCATGGCTGTTGTCACTCTCTAGTTGGTTGCTTCCCAGTCTTTTGCTAGCCTTCACTTGTACTAAGCGGGAATACTGCTTGTGCATCCAACTCCATAAACCCCAAAGTTATGCCATATGAGTCCACCATACCTACCTATATACGGTATCTACCTGCCGTTCCAAGTAAATTTGTATGTGCCAAACTCTAAACCTTCAAATAAACATTCTGTTTTGTATACTCGAATAACTCATGTATCAACTAGGGATGTCCGTATCTTCCATGTTAGGCGGGTTATTCTCAAGAGCAGTGGACTCCGCTCCTCACTCACGAGAAAATGGCTAGTCCCCGGGATGCCCAGTCCCATGCTTTATGAAAATCAAATCAAAATAATTGCAAACAAAACTCCCCCTGGGACTCTTGTTAGTTGGAGGCACTCGTTGTTTCGAGCAAGCCATGGATTGATGCTTGTTGGGGAGGGGAGTATAAACTTTACCATTCTGTTTGGGAACCGCCTATAATGTGTGTAGCATGGAAGATATCGCCATCTCTTGGTTGTTATGTTGACAATGAAAGTATACCGCTCAAAATAGTATTCATCTCTATTTCAAAACCGAGCTCTGGAACCTCTACAATCCCTTCTTCCCTCTGTGAAGGGCCTATCTGTTTATCTTTATGCTGAGGCATCCTCCTATTATTAAAAAGCACCCGCTGGAGAGCACCTCTGTCATTTGCATTCATTACTGATTAGTTTACATCGAGTATGACTTGACTGGATCTCTTTTACCATGAATTACAATGTCTAGTCAGTCCTTGATCTTTAAAGGTGCTCTGCATTTATATTTTGCAGTCTCAGAAAGGGCTAGCGAGATACCATCTTGTTATGTCATATTATGATTGTTTTGAGAAAGTGTTGTCACCCGAGATTTATTATTATTGCTCGTTAGTTGATTATGCCATTGATATGAGTAAACATGAGACCTAAGCGTTATTGTGAATATGGTTAGTTTATAATCTTTGTTGAAAACTTGAATGCTGGCTATACATATTTACAACAAAAAGAGAAAACAGAGTTTGTAAAAGTTTTTCTTTATCACTTTCAGTTTGTCAACTGAATTGCTTGAGGAAAAGCAAAGGTTTTAGCTTGGGAGAGTTGATACGTCTCCATCGTATCTACCTTTCCAAACACTTTTGCCCTTGTTTTGGACTCTAACTTGCATGATTTGAATGGAACTAACCCGGATTGACATTGTCTTCAGCAGAATTGCCATGGTGTTATTTATCTGCAGAAACAAAAGTTCTCGGAATGACCTGAAACTTCACGGAGATTATTTTTGGAAACAATAAAAATAATGTCAAAAGATCAAGACCAGGGGCCCCACACCATAGCCACGAGGGTGGGGGCGCGCCCCCTACCTCGTGGGCCCCCTGGAGCTCCTCCGACCTCAACTCCAACTCTATATATTCGTGTTTGTAAATAAAAAATCAAGGAGAAAGATTCATCGCGTTTTACGATACGGAGCCACCACCAACCCTAAACTCTCTCGAGAGGGCTGATCTGGAGTCCGTTCGGGGCTCCGGTGAGGGGAATCCATCGCCATCGTCATCATCAACCATCCTCCATCACCAATTTCATGATGCTCACCGCCATGTGTGAGTAATTCCATCGTAGGCTTGCTGGACGGTGATGGGTTGGATGAGATTTATCATGTAATCGAGTTAGTTTTATTAGGGTTTGATCTCTAGTATCCACTATGTTTTCAAATTGATGTTGCTATGACTTTGCTATGCTTAATGCTTGTCACTAGGGCCCGAGTGCCATGATTTCAGATCTGAACCTATTATGTTTTCATCAATATATGAGAGTTCTTGATCCTATCTTGCAAGTATATAGTCACCTACTATGAGTTATGATCCGGCAACCCCGAAGTGACAATAATAGGGACCACTTTCGGTGATGACCGTAGTTTGAGGAGTTCATGTATTCACTATGTGTTAATGCTTTGGTCCGGTACTCTATTAAAAGGAGGCCTTAATATCCCTTAGTTTCCGCTAGGACCCCGCTGCCGCGGGATGGTAGGACAAAAATGTCATGCAAGTTCTTTTCCATAAGCACGTATGATTATATTCGGAATACTGGTAAAAAAACTATATTCGGAATACATGCCTACATTACATTGATGAATTGGAGCTAGTTCTGTGCCACCCTAGGTTATGACTGTTACATGATGAAACGCATCCGGCATAATTCTCCATCGCCGATCCATTGCCTACGAGCTTTCCATATATTGGTCTTCGCTTATTTACTTTTCCGTTGCTATTGTTATCATCACTACAAAATACCAAAAACATTAGTTTTGCTACCATTACTTTTGCTATCATTACCACTACTATCATATTACTTTGCTACTAAATACTTTTCTGCAAATATTATGTTTCCAGGTGTGGTTGAATTGACAACTCAGCTGCTAATACTTGAGAATATGCTTTGGCTCCCCTTGTGTTGAATCAATAAATTTGGGTTGAATACTCTACCCTCGAAAACTATTGTGATCCACTATACTTGTGGGTTATCAACTATCAAGGTGTCAGCATGCCGGGAGGTCTTGCTGGATTAGTTTTACCATTGTCGAAATGTCTTGTGCACCGGGATTCCGAGTCTGACCGGAGGGTCCCACGATGGAGGATTGTCTCTGCAGATCGTGAGCTTGTCATGGGCTAAGTTGGGACACCCCTGGAGGGTTTAAACTTTTGATAGCCATGCCCGGAGTTATGTGGCAGATGGGAATCTGTTAATGTCCGGTTGTAGAGGACTTGAACTAAACTCAATTAAAATACAACAACCGCGTACGTAATCGTGACTGTCTCTTTTTGAGTGAGTCGAGAAGAGAACACGGTGGGGTTATGTTTGAACGTAAGAAGTTCAGGATCACTTCTTGATCATTACTAGTTTGCGACCGTTTGCGTAATTTCTCATCTTACTCTTGTACTTGTAAGTTAGTCACCATACAATGCTTAGTCACTTGCTACAACCTCACCACTTATCCATTCCATACCCTTTAAGCTTTTCTAGTCTTGATACCCATAGTAATGGGATTTCTGAGTCCTCATGGCTCACAGATTACTACAACAACAGGTGTAGGTACAGGTAAAAGTGAAGCTTTGATGTGAGAGCGAGGCTTGCTTGTCTTGGAGTTCTTCTGCTTCTTATTCTCCTTCTTCGATCAAGGTTTCGGTTCTCGGTCGGGGAGCCTGCGATTAGTAGGGTGGATGTCGTTCTTCTTTTTCGTTTGTTTTCATCCGTAGTCGGATCCTGCTCTGCGGTATGATGATTGCTATGTATTGATGAACTGTTGTATTCATGTTGTAGCCTGTGGCGAGTGTAAGCCTTTACCTTGTATTCTCATCTATTCGGTACATGGTATGTTGTAATGATATCCACCTTGCTATGCACTCGAAATGCGATTGTGCCCCGATGATGAATTCATCACGTGATTGGGATAGAATCCCATCTTTGGTGCTACAAGTTGGTATCAGGGCCTTACCGACCTTACGAGCCCCCTTGATTGATCGAACCGATGCTGTTGTTGAGTCTAGCAAAAAAATATTTTGAGTCTAGAGTTATTAGAGAGTAGGAATTCTTTTTACTCCTTATCCCCTTCGTCGCTCTGGTGAGGAACCCTGACGTAGATGTTTTAACTTCACTCTGCTCTTTTTCACTCAACTTTTTTAGGATCAAGCGGGTATTGTTGGATCATTGTGATATCATTGTGACGGGGATTCTGTCTTGGTGCCACCTGACATTTAGGGGTTGTGGCAGTGTCCCGGGGAGTTGAGTTCCAAGGTGTTTTTGTCATAGTGCTTATTGTTTCAGTTCCTGAATACCAGAGGTCGCCGACATCGAAAACGCTTCTATACTCTTTGTGGTGAGAGTAGTCTGACGACACCCAGTACTGAGGAGAGTGTAACATCCCAAATTTTCAATTTGGAATGTTATACATTAGATCATCATTGCATATCATATTTTATTTGCTTTTGGTTTTGATCCTAGAAATTCTACGCAACTCAAGGACCACGGAGAGAGTTGGGGATTTCGTTATTTTCATATTTGAGTTTTCTCAAAAATTGAGAATAGGATCATTTGATTTTAATTATTTTATCATCAATTATTTCTATTACAAAAATATGAGAGAGGGAATAAAATGACTTTCCCAAAATAAAGAAATATTGAGGATTTAATAATAAAATCAAATAAGATTTTATTTCGGAGTTTTTCGGTATTTTATTTGAATTTAGGAAAAATGTGCGTTTTCAAATTGCATTTAGGCCCCAAATAAATGTTCACATTGTGCGGCTTGATTTTAGAAGCCCGGGAAAATTTCTTTCGGGATTTTTGGAGTCCGTTTAGTATTTCTTTTTCTTTTTCTGCGCGTAATTATTAAAAAAAACGCGCACCGACCTAACCGGGCCGTGTCCGACTAGGACTCCTGGCCCGGCAGGCTTCATAAGCCACAGCCCAGCCCCGGGCCATACCCTAGCTGCCAGCCCCGCCCGCCCTCGAACCCCGCGCAGCCGCCGCTCGCGCCGCCGCCGCCGACGCCTCGCCGGACCCCGCCGTCGCCTCGCCGGACCCTGCCGCCGCCGACCCGCCGCACGAAGTGCCTCGACTTCAGCGCCGCCGTTTTTCTCGAAAAACCGTGCGGTTTTTCCGTCGGTTTTTTTGTTTCCGTTTTTTTATTTAATCGGTTTTTTTCGGTTTAGGTTAAATAGCGAGCGTTCGCTCGTTCGTTCGTTTTAACGAATATGTTCGTCGTTTAGATCCGGTTAACGAACATTCGTTCGTTAATCCGTTGGTCATTTTTCCTTTTCTCGGATTTTCCGCGATTATTTTCTGATCGCAATTTTGGATCCGATGTTCGTTTTAGTATAACTTTTCGCTCGTTTATCGGAATCAGGCGATTCAAGCGCCTGGAGTTTCGTCTCGAATCCTTCTATCCGTTTAACCAACTTAAACAAGTTTTTGCCACTGTAAAAGTTGCCTTAGATCCAGATTAGTAGAACAAAGTTGTTTTCTTTCGACATTTGACTTTCGTTGCTTCGTTCGATTTGATTCTTTTTGTAAACCGGAGTTCTTAAGTTGAAATTTTTGGTTAGATCTCTTACTTCAGTTTTACCTGCACATTAGATGAGTACTTATTGTATGCTTGTTGTTTGTCTGCGATAGAATACCCAGAGTGCGCCGCCTGTTACTTCGAATCTTTAGGTTTCGCGGATCATCAACAAGGCAAGTAACACTTGATCATACCTTTCCTATTACCCAGTTTTATTGCATTAGATCAAAACCTCAAACATTGCATGATTAGGATCTAATTAAATTGTGGGATGGGAAGTAGTTGAGGTAGTACCTATTACCTGTTTATTATCAAACCTTTGGGAGTTACCTCTACGTTGCTTATTGTGCCATGCTATGCTAGTAGACATGGATTGGGGGAGTGATATCCATGACAGATGTGAGTTTGTTAATTAATGGTTTATCTAAGGTGGCAACTTAAACACACATATGGGTGGATTGAGCCACCTGGGTAATCCAGGATTTGCCTGTTTTCTTTTGGACCGCCACCCAGGCTCAAAGGGATCATGAGATTTTTCATGCTAGAAACTTCTGTGTGCAGCCACAAGCTATTATGGGCTCTAGCATAGTTGACTAAGTCGTGCGAACTCTTACAGTGGTAGACTAGCAGATGTAGGGGACGTAGGTGGTACGGTCTACCCGATCATAAGGTGCTAGCGCTTCTGAAAGACTATGTCTCGGTCATCCGTCTTCTCAAACACCATGTAGTGCTAGAAACCAAACGGAGGCGATCGAGTCTTGTGGGGAAAAGTGCGCAAACCTCTGTAGAGTGTATAAACTAATCATGGTTAGCCGTGTCCCCAGTTATGGACATCTTGAGTATCTAGTACCTAGATTATCATGTGAATCTCAACATGTTACTCTAAATTAATTTGGTTGGGTTTTGTTTAATGATGTTTAATTGGGATTGAGAATGTTGTCAACCATTCTCAATGTTTAACAACCACCATGATAGTTAAATAAATTTATTCCTTTGCAGTAGGGAAAAATTAGCTTTTCGCAAAACTGTAACCATAGAGCTCTCCACCAGCCAAATATGCATATAGAATAGCTGTTTCATTCCATTACTCTCTATGTGTTACATTGCCAGCATATTCCATGTGCTGACCCGTTTTCGGGCTGCAACGTTAATGTTGCAGACTTTTCAGACGACGATTAAGGAGTTTTTAGGTCGTGGTTCTATACTCAGTGATGCCGTTGGAGTTGATGGACTTGCTTATCTTCCAAGCCTTCCGCTGTTATCATTATTAGATGGCCTTAAGCCATGTTTATTGTAATAAGTTCTCTATGGAGACACTCGATGTAATAAGTCTGTGATTGCTACTCTGTTATAAATCCTCCGAGTACTGTGTGGTGTCGGCATTACTGATCTAGGGATGACACCGGAGCACAGAGATTGGACCGTTTGAGGTCTGGTCGCTACAGAGATGGTATCAGAGCACACGCTGACTGTAGGAACGACCACTAAGCTAAAGACCTAGATCACTATTCACTCTCTTCTCTTCTAACCTCTCATCTTTTCTACTCTTTAGGATGGCGGATGCAAGGAACAAGTTCACACAACCGAATGACAATACACCTTTTGGACGTCACTTGAAGGAAGTCACTAGATACCTGAACATAGGAGTACCAAGCTTCACCAGAACCTACAACGCCACTTTACCTGAAGAAGAGCGTTGTATGATTTAAGTTCAAGTTCCAGGAAGGATGTTCATGCCAGTCACTGAGCCCATAGAGTTTTCTTTTGATGCACCAACTTGGAGTCTAGGAAAGAGCATGGCAGCTCACATCGCCATGGGACGCATTGGAGAAGTCTACCGCCATGATCTCAAGGATACTATCTACCAGATTTGTGGACGCCGAGATGAGCACTGGGAGATGATCAGCACCAGGAAGGATAGATCAATTGCAGCTTTTATCCAGGAGTTAAACCAGCACATTCGACGTCAGGAGAACCAGTTGTGCGCCGACATGATAGACCTGAAGAAGGCAAGAACAAGAATCAAGGAACTGGAGGAAGAACTCAAGGATACACATGAAGATTTTGAAGAAGAAATTGAAGTATTAGTGGACAAGAATGCCGACCTAACAATGAAGATCGGGATATTTAAGGGAGGCCCTACACCAGTAGATGAAGACGAAGAACCCAAGGAGATACGCGCGGAAGACTACATCATCATCGACGACGCCGATTCAGATCCAGATGATAGCGATGATGACTATGTTGATGAAGCCGGAGCAGATATCATGGAGTCTGCAACCGAAGAATATTTCTAGTAGACCACCTCATCAGTAGTAGTAGTCCACCATGTAAATATTATAGTCCGAGCACTTTTGCGATAGTTAGATCAATTGTATGCCCTTGTTTGATTGAATGAATGAAGTGAATTGTTTGATTTTGCCTCATGTGCATATGGGTAGTGTTTTATCTTTAGACCCCCTCTATTCTTAAATCTCATCTTTTCTAAATCCTTAGATGCCTCCGAGACGTGACCCCAGATTTACCTTTCCACCGGAGCTCACTTAGTTGATCCAGCAGCAGAACACATTGATGCAGTTGCTAGTCCAGAATCAGAATCAGGGGAACAACAACAACAATCCACCACCACCACCTCTTGATCATTTAGCCCATTTTCTTAGGCTGAACCCGCCGGTGTTTTCCAGTAGCACCGAGCCAATAGTAGCAGATGATTGGCTCCGCAAGACATCTAGAGAGTTGACCACAACAGGATGCACGGATGCGGAGAAGGTGAAGTTTGCCGCACATCAGCTTGAAGGACCCGCAACATCATGGTGGGAGAATTTCATAGCCACTTTACCTGTCGACACTGTCACATGGGACCAGTTTCAACATGCTTTTTTGCACTGCCCATGTTTCAGCAGGAGCTATGGCCATGAAGAAGCGTGAGTTTCGCAACTTGCGCCAAGGAGGACGGACAGTTGGCCAGTACGTGGAGGACTTTAGTAAATTAGCACGTTATGCCCCAGATGACGTTGCTACGGATGCAGCTAAGCAGGAGAAGTTTCTGGAAGGACTGAATGATGAGTTGAGCATCCAGTTGATGCTAGCAACCTTCAACAACTACCAGGAGTTGGTAGATCATGCTCTTATGATTGAAGGGAAGCAGCAGCAAATTGAAAGTCGCAAGAGGAAGTATACACAAGGAAAGTACAATTCAGGAGCTCAGCAGAAGCCACGTTTTACCCCTAGACCGGGAGGACATTTTCAGCATACCCATGGAGGAGGTAGCTCGCACAATCACAATGGCCTCAGGAATGGTAATGGTAATGGAGGAAGCAACGGCCAGAACCGCACCAACCCATCAACCCCACCCAAGAAAGACCTGAGCCAAGTCACTTGCTTTAAGTGTTCGAAGACGGACATTATGCCAATGAATGTCCTGAATTACAAAATGGAAATAGCAATGGAAGCTCTGGGAAGAAGCCGAACCCTTTCAACAGGGGACATGTGAACCACGTTAGCATGGAGGAGGTTGAAGCTCAGCCTGATGCAGTAATAGGTAAGTTTTTGGTTAAGTCATTTACTGCACTCGTTCTTTTTGATACTGGTGCATCGCATTCATACATCTCAAGGGGATTTGTGTATAAGTATAACCTATCAACCCAAGCCCTTAGGTCACCCATGTTAGTAACCTCGCCTGGAGCAGAGTATATGGCTAGTCGATGCTGTGATCGGTTATCATTAAGGATTGGTAACTATGTTTTTCCCTCAAACCAAATAGTATTGGAATCCCAAGGATTGGATGTGATATTAGGCATGGATTGGTTATCAAAGTATGAAGGGAATATTGAATGTGCTAGTAAGTCAATTTTGCTTACCACCCCAGAAGGGAGAAGGATCAAGTATGTATCCCGACATGTGCCAAAGAGGACTCAAGTAAATTGCTTAACATGAGTTGTGCAGGAGGAAGTACCAGTGGTAAAGGAATTCCCTGATGTATTTCCAGAGGAGTTGCCAGGCATGCCACCAGATAGAGACATTGAGTTTTTAATTGAGCTATTTCCAGGCACAGGGCCAATATCGAAGAGACCATACAGGATGCCTGCAAAGGATTTGGTGGAGATTAAGAAGCAAATTAAGGAGTTACTAGATAAAGGTTATATTCGCCCAAGTTCTTCACCTTGGGGATCACCAGTACTTTTAGTGGAGAAGAAGGATGGATCGTTAAGGATGGTTGTCGATTATCGAGGATTGAATGAAGTAACAATCAAGAACAAGTACCCACTACCGATGATCAATGATCTGTTTGATCGATTGCAAGGAGCTAAGGTATTTTCCAAGATCGATCTGCGATCAGGATACCACCAGTTGAAGATTCGGGAACAGGATATACCCAAAACGGATTTTACCACCAGGTATGGGTTGTACGAGTATACCGTTATGTCATTTGGACTGACTAACGCACCTGCATATTTTATGAACATGATGAACAAAGTGTTTATGGAGTTTTTGGATAAGTTCATCGTAGTGTTCATTGATGATATCCTGGTTTACTCAAAGAATGAAGAGGAGCATAAGGAACATTTGCGTTTGGTTCTTGGAAAGCTCAGTGAACATCAATCATATGCCAAGTTTAGCAAATGTGAGTTTTGGTTGAAGGAAGTAGGATTCCTCGGACACGTTATATCCGGAGAAGGTATAGCAGTTGACCCCACAAAGGTTATCACTGTGACCTATTGGGAAGCACCAACAATAGTTGGAGAGATCCGGAGTTTTCTTGGACTCGCAGGATACTATAGGAGATTTATTGAGAATTTCTCAAAGATTGCGAAGCCTATGACGGAGTTGTTGAAGAAAGATACCAAGTTCATATGGATGGAGGAATATGAGGCTAGTTTCCAGGAGTTGAAGAAACGTTTGGTTACTTCACCAGTGTTGATTTTGCCAGACCAGACCAAGGATTATGAGGTGTATTGGCGACGCTTCACGTTGAGGACTTGGAGCAATGCTTATGCAGGAATGGAGAGTTGTTTCATATGCCTCACGACAGCTTAAGCATCATGAGTTGAGTTATGCTACGCATGATTTGGAGTTAGCAACCATAGTGCATGCACTAAAGACTTGGAGACATTTTCTGATTGGAAACCATTGCGAGGTGTATACGGATCATAAGAGTTTGAAGTATATTTTCACACAACAAGAGTTGAATCTCAGACAAAGGAGATGCTTGGAGCTCATCAAGGATTATGATATGAAATTGCATTATCACCCCAGAAAGGCTAATGTAGTAGCCGACGCATTAAGCCGTAAGAGTCATGTCAACACCCTAATGACGGGAGAATTACCAAGGGAGTTAGTCGAAAATCTTTGAGAGTTATGTTTAGAAATAGTCCCGAGAGGCTATGTAGCAGCATTGGAGATTCAGTCTACATTGATGGATAAACTCAGAGAAGCCCAAAGGACTGACAAGGAGATTGCTTCTATTAAGGAGAAACTTAGCAAAGGAAAGGCTAAGGGATTTCGTGAGGATGAGCACAATACCCTATGGTTTGAAGACCGTGTTTACGTGCCCAATGACCCGGAGATCAGGAAGTTGATACTGCAAGAGGCACATGATTCACCATATTCGATTCACCCAGGAAATACCAAGATGTATTTGGATTTTAAGGATATTTTCTGGTGGACCGGAATGAAGAAGGATATTGCGGAGTACGTAGCAGTTTGTGATGTATGTCAGAGAGTGAAGGCAGAGCATCAGAAGCCAGCAGGATTGCTACAACCATTGCCTATACCCGAATGGAAGTGGGATAAGCTAGGCATGGATTTTATTATAGGATTGCGCAGAACACATTCAGGCTATGACTCGATTTGGGTTGTAGTCGATCATTTGACAAAGGTAGCTCATTTCATTCCAGTGAAGACTACCTATACTAGTGCAAAGTTGGCAAAGATATACATGACCAGGATCGTATGTCTGCATGGAGTTCCGAGGAGTATCGTATCAGATAGAGTAACCCAGTTTACCCCAAAGTTCTGGAAGCAGTTGCATGAAACTTTGGGAACCAGGCTAGTTTCAGTACAGCTTTTCATCCACAAACAGATGGACGGACCGAGAGAGTCAATCAGATTTTAGAGGATATGCTGAGAGCTAGTGCGCTAGATTATGGATCTAGTTGGGACGACAATTTGCCATATGCAGAGTTCTCTTACAACAACAGTTACCAAACAAGTTTAAAGATGGCCCCTTTCGAAGCCTTGTACGGAAGGAGGTGCAGCACACCGTTGTCATGGGACAAAGTTGGAGACCGCCAGTTGTTTGGACCTGACTTGATTAAAGAGTCTGAACAGAAGGTGAAGTTGATTCGCGATAGACTCAAGATAGCCCAGTTCAGACAGAAGAGTTATGCAGATTCTAAATGCAAGGAGACAGTTTACGAAGTTGGAGATAGAGCTTATCTTCGAGTATCACAACTTCGGGGAACAAAGCGTTTTGGAGTTAAGGGAAAGTTAGCACCACGATTTGTAGGACCATATCTAGTTTTGGAGCGTATGGGAGAAGTGGCCTACAAGTTGGAATTGCCCGAAGGATTGTCAGGAGTTCATGATGTATTCCACGTTTCTCAGTTGAAGAAGTGCCACGCGGAGATGGCTGACATACCGTTGAGGGATATAGTGCCATTGGAAGCAATCTAGTTGGATAACAATTTGACCTATGAGGAGAAACCAGTTAAGATTCTCGAGTTTGCCAATTGAGTCACTCGCAGCAAGGTTATCAAGTTTTGTAAGGTTCAGTGGAGCCACCACATGGAAGACGAAGCCACCTGGGAGCGAGAGGAAGATTTTCTCAAGGACCACCCTCACCTATTTTCTAGCCAACCCGAATCTCGAGGGCGAGATTCATCTTAAGGGGGGTAGGTTTGTAACATCCCAAATTTTCAATTTGGAATGTTATACATTAGATCATCACTGCATATCATATTTTATTTGCTTTTGGTTTTGATCCTAGAAATTCTACGCAACTCAAGGACCACGGAGAGAGTTGGGGATTTCGTTATTTTCATATTTGAGTTTTCTCAAAAATTGAGAATAGGATCATTTGATTTTAATTATTTATCATCAATTATTTCTATTACAAAAATATGAGAGAGGGAATAAAATGACTTTCCCAAAATAAAGAAATATTGAGGATTTAATAATAAAATCAAATAAGATTTTCTTTCGGAATTTTTCGGTATTTTATTTGAATTTAGGAAAAATGTGCATTTTTCAAAATTGCATTTAGGCTCCAAATAAATGTTCACCTTGGGCGGCTTGATTTTAGAAGCCCGGGAAAATTTATTTTGGGATTTTTGGAGTCCGTTTATTATTTCTTTTTATTTTTCTACGTGTAATTATTTAAAAAAACGTGCACCGACCTAACCGGGCCGTGTCCGACTAGGACTCCTGGCCCGTCAGGCTTTATAAGCCGCAGCCCAGCCCCAGGCCAAACCCTAGCCGCCAGCCCCGCCCGCCCTCGAACCCCGCGCCACCGCCGCCCGCCGCCGCCTCGCTGGACCCCGCCGCCGCCGACCCGCCGCCCGAGGTGCCTCAATTTCTGTGCCACCGTTTTTCTCGAAAAACCGTTCGGTTTTTCCGTCGGTTTTTCGTCGGTTTTTTTGTTTCCGTTTTTTTATTTAGATCGGTTTTTTGGTTTAGGTTAAATAGCGAGCGTTCGCTTGTTCGTTCCTTTTAACGAACGTGTTCGTCGTTTAGATCCGGTTTATGAACGTTCGTTCGTTAATCCGTTTGTCGTTTTTCTTTTTCTCGGATTTTCCGCGATTATTTTGTGATCGCGATTTCTGATCCGATGTTCGTTTAGTATAACTTTTTGCTCGTTTATCGGAATCAGGTGATTCAAGCCCCTGGAGTTTCGTCTCGAAACCCTCTATCCGTTTAACCAACTTAAACAAGTATTTGCCACTGTAAAAGTTTCCTTAGATCCAGATTAGTAGAACGAAGTTGTTTTCTTTCACCGTTTGACTTTCATTGCTTCGTTCGATTTGATTCTTTTTGTAAACCGGAGTTCTTAAGTTGAACTTTCTGGTTAGATCTCTTACTTGAGTTTTACCTGTGCATTAGATGAGTACTTATTGTATGCTTGTTGTTTGTCTGCGATAGAATACCCGGAGTGCGCCGCCTGTTACTTCGAATCTCTAGGTTTCGCGGATCATCAGCAAGGCAAGTAACACTTGATCATACCTTTCCTACTACCCAGTTTTATTGCATTAGATCAAACCCTCAAACATTGCATGATTAGGATCTAATTAAATTGTGGGATGGGAAGTAGTTGAGGTAGTACCTATTACCTTTTTATTATCAAACCTTTGGGAGTTACCTCTACGTTGCTTATTGTGCCATGCTATGCTAGTAGACGTGGATTGGGGGAGTGATATCCATGAGAGATGTGAGTTTGTTAATTAATGGTTTATCTAAGGTGGCAACTTAAACACACATCTAGGTGGATTGAGGCACCTGGGTAATCCAGGATTTGCCTGTTTTCTTTTGGACCGCCACCCAGGCTCAAAGGGATCATGAGATTTTTCATGTTAGAAACTTCCTTGTGCAGCCACAAGCTATTATGGGCTCTAGCATAGTTGACTAAGTCGTGCGAACTCTTACAGTGGTAGACTAGCAGATGTAGAGGATGTAGGTGGTACGGTCTACCTGATCGTAAGGTGCTAGCGCTTCTGAAAGACTATGTCTCGGTGATCCGTCTTCTCAAACACCATGTAGTGCGAGAAACCAAACGGAGGCGATCGAGTCTTGTGGGGAAAAGTGCGCAAACCTCTGCAGAGTGTATAAACTAATCATGGTTAGCCGTGTCCTTGGTTATGGACATCTTGAGTATCTAGTACCTGGATTATCATGTGAATCTCAACATGTTACTCTAAATTAATTTGGTTGGGTTTTGTTTAATGATGTTTAATTGGGATTGAGAATGCTGTCAACCATTCTCAATGTTTAACAACCACCATGATTGTTAAATAAATTTATTCCTTTGCAGTAGGGAAAAATTGGCTTTTCGCAAAACTGTAACCATAGAGCTCTCCACCAGCCAAATATGCATATAGAATAGCTGTTTCATTCCATTACTCTCTATGTGTTACATTGCCAGCATATTCCATGTGCTGACCCGTTTTCGGGCTGCAACGTTAATGTTGCAGACTTTTCAGACGACGATTAAGGAGTTTTTAGGTCGTGGTTCTATACTAAGTGATGCCGTTGGAGTTGATGGACTCGCTTATCTTCCAAGCCTTCCCCTGTTATCGTTATTAGATGGCCTTTAGCCATGTTTATTGTAATAAGTTCTCTATGGAGACACTCGATCTAATAAGTGTGTGATTGCTACTCTGTTATAAATCCTCCGAGTACTGTGTGGTGTCAACATTACTGATCCAGGGATGACACCGGAGCACAGAGATTGGACCGTTTGAGGTCTGGTCGCTACAGAGAGTGATCAGATGTATTGCCACACCTAGTATATCAGATGTTTTCGAAGGTCTGAGGTACACGTTTTCCGAGGTTTTCTTGGTTAAGTGTTGATGGATGGATATAGTTGGAGTGTAGGATTTGTTAGTTGTGTGAGATATTTGTGCCTCCATGTATCCCCAACACCAGATTGCATAACCAGAAAGTTTTGGGAGTTAATAGGTGGGAAGTCAAGTAGTTACCTAGGATATCTTTCCGACAGATGCATGATATGAGATTGGGGTTCGACGTCTAGTGGTCCGCCTGTCCATGGTTGGTTTTACAGTGGTCTCGTTGTGTATTAAAGAGTCCTTGGCTACGCTGACTCAGGGACGCTTCATATGTCATGTGCACTGCCTTGTACATGATGGTGATGTACAATCGAGCCTGTGCGGGCCCCACCACAAAAATTTCGGACAAAATCTCTATCATATGTTTTTCTAGCTTATTCTGCAAGCCAATCCTTTGTTTTATTTTGTGTTGTGGTATTCAAGTTGCTTCGAAGTCAAATGTGGATTCCATACCTTTTCTAAACGATGTTCTCATATTTCTATGTGGATGCTAATCCTTCTTGTTTATCGAGATTGTCATGTCAATTTTTTTCCAACCGGTTCGCTTCTCATCAAGATGATCCTATCATTTTCCCCATTCGCAATATCACCTCTTAGTTTTCCCAATGTTGTTCGTTTCATCCATCCCCAAGTTGCCTTTGTTTTCCCGCCCTCCCACCCTTTTTCTTCAAGGACTCTGGTTTCTTCACCAAGTATTCATCTTATGGATGTGAAGTTTCTTCATTCTTTCCTTCAATGTTCTTATCCGGTGATTGTCATGAAGATGGTTAGGAGTTTCAAGTTCATCATTCTTCATTCTTTTTTCTTTTCCGGTGGATTCAATTCAAGTTGTAGGTGCTGATGTTATCCCTTTCTCGTTTCAAATGCTTTCCCATGCCGGTGCACCTCTTAATCTCTCACCTCTCTCTATTCATATCCGAAGTGCCGAAGATATCACAGAAGATTTGTGTCTCCATTATCAATCTGTTCAAGCTATTTCGACGTTGTTATCTCATTCAAGCCATTTAATTCAACGGGTGCAATCTCTCTTTTCAACCAATCTTTTCAACGGTGTTTCTTTTGACTGGGCCCTAACCCATAGGTCTTTTCCCAGGATCTTACCTAACTCTTCTAATTTTTCCGAGTTATTCCCAAATTCTTTTCAAGGTGTGACGTAAGAATGGATACCATCAGTCATATGCCTCCTTCAAGATCGCGTTTTTTCCTCTTTGGCTCAATCTTTCTATTCTTCATTACCCCGGAGTGTCTCAACAATTCATAGTGGTGTTTCTTATCGTCATTTTCAAATTTTGAAGACCGAAGAAGAGTTTCTCTTCAATCCTTACCCGTTCTTCCAAAGATGCGTAGTTCAAGCTTGCCACCATCCTCTCATATTGTTTTCGGTTGTGAGAATGCTTTTCATCCATCCAGAGCAATTCAGGAGTCTTTTCAGTTTGATTCTTCGGAGCCCATCATATCGGAATTATTCATTCTCAACTTTCAGTTCTCATTCTCCAAATCTTACCTGTGCATCTCTCAAGTATTCTCTAGTCAGCTCGTGATCTCTTCATTCTCTTGTATCTAAATTTTCCCAAGAATATTCATTGTTTTTCTAATTCTTCCCATGATTTGTTTACTTTTCTTCAATCATTTTCAATTCTTACGGTAGTCCATTCAAGATTCATTTCCTCTTGTTATCATATCAATTCATTTGTTCTTTTCAAAGTCATACCAGTGGTTTGTTCATGACTTTTACAAGTTTGTGCTATATCTCTCTTCAATCTTTTCAAGAAGAATAAGTAGGATGCCAAATCCATTGCATGTCATCAATTTAAATTGGTGAAGGATACGCATAACATATTTCTTATTCTTATTTCATCCAAGTGATTAATTCCTTATTCCGGAGGTTCATCAAAATTCTTGGTTTCAATTGTTCATCTTTCTTTTCCGGAGTTCCAAGTTTTCTCGGTTATATCACTGCGAAGCTCCATCTAATCAATGCAAGGATTCGTCTTATTATTTTCAAGCTTCCTTTCTCTGCGACCATATTTTCATCTATCAGGAGTTCTTCGAGAGTTTCTTCATGGTAGTTCATCAAGGATTTAATTCCTTCTCTAAGTGTTCGCCAAGATTCTTATTGGAGGAGCTCAAGCATTGTTCATCTTGCATTGCGAATTGCAATTCTTCTCCATTATCTTTTGAGGTGGTGTTATGTCATTCTCTTGATAATTTCCCTTCGTGTTTCATGATTCACAAGTTTTCAAGAGTGACATATTTTAAACCCATCATTTTCAATTCGTTCATGAGATCTTTTCAAACCAATAATTTCTTCATTGGTGTTATCTTGGTATAGATTTCACTTAAAGCCTTCCCTAAGGAATGTTGCTATTATGGTGTTTATTAATGATCCAAGTTTCCTACTATTCTCACGGTGAAAGAAGTTTTTCCATCTCTTCGTTCCTCTCAGCTAATCAATCTTTTGGTAGTGGCTGGTTGTCACCTCATAATTTTGACATGTCTCCATAAGCCCACGAGGATCATATCCTTTCATATTGATCTTCCAACAACTCTGTTTAATCCTTATTTTAAGGATGCTGTCTTAAATTCATTTTAGGCAGAACATGTTGTTTTCTTCTTCGTTCTTTTGATTCCATTCTTACATTTGTTCCGGAGGCATTGTGATGTTGCTCTCTTCGACCCATCATCTCATTTTGTAAATATCATGTTCTTTTCCTTGCTTATCCATTTAGAAGGAGTGTTGTGTCCTCTGCTCAAGTTCTTTTCATCTTATCAAGTCTTGTATCTCTTTTCAACCGGAGTGCTGTTCGAATTTGTTCTTCCCTTTTCCTTGTTTATCTCCTTTCAACCAGAGTGGTTTCAATTCTGCTCGTCATTCATAGCTTTGCAACCTCCAAGGTTCACATGGTGTTCCTTGTTTCTCTTTTCTACAGGAGTTCTCTAAATTTCGTTCAAATCTATTGTGTTCTTTCTTTCAAGTTTCAACCTCCCAAGGTTCATTTGTTTCACTCGTTTGTCAAAGAAGTAACTTGTTTTACCTCTTCCTCTTCCATTTCTCCCTGGTGCCATCCTTAGATGTCGGGTTCAGATCTGTTGTAAGTGGAGGAGAGTTATGATGCACCAAGATCGGCGCTCCAGATGCCTTCCATGTATCCTGAGTTTCGCCGTTTGTTTGTTTTTCCTGCTGCATTCTTCATCGCATCATTTGCATTGCATCATGTCATCATTACCAACTTAAATGTTTTCTCTTGAATAAATTGCATAGATCTTTCGATCTATTTAAACTGAGGGAATTCATATGGTGTGCTCTCTTTAAAACGTATCCTCCCAATATTTAGGGAGCTATATTAAACCATTCCATTGACTTGGAATCACCCATAACACATTTGCACTGTTCTTCAAATTTCCATTTTATCCAACTCATCTTCTTTTCTTCCTTTGGAGCCTTTTAGTAAAATTGAGTTGCTATTTTACTTTATCCATAGATGTCCAGCTTCTGCCCATAAATCATGCTATTCATAGAGGGTTACCAGTTAAAATTCTCATCTCATTAGGTCTCTATTTAAATAGCTTCCAAATTAAAATAGTTTGAGTTTTATTCAAACTTTTCTGAATTTCTATGTTCTAAACTCTTTCCCACCATTTTCTTTAAATCGTCTATATTTTTGTGTCTCCAGGAAAATATGTCACTTGTTGGAATTCCAGCTCTACCCCTTTGTTTTCTTTGCATGTTTTCTATTAAGATTAGAAAAAGAGTGAGGGAGAGAGCGAGAGAGCATAGCCCAGCAGGCCACTTAGGCCTGGTAGTAGCCAGCCACCAGAAGCCCAGCCGGCTCCCTTGTTCTAACCTAGCGAGGTTTCTGCCTCCCTCTCCTCGATCCCCATCTCCCTGTGCTGCCACACCCACGCAGAGGGAGGGCCGGGCTTTCGTCCCGACCCCCTCGCTCAGCTCCGCTCGATCCCCATAGCCTCTCCCTCATTCCCTCGCTACCGCGGCTCCGCGCGCCTCTGGCGCCCGACCCAGCGCCGTTGGAGAAGGCATCCTCGTCTGTTGCCCCTCCTCCAGGTCCGCTGCCGCTGAGCGTCGCCCTGACCTTGCCGCGACCACCTCTCCTTCCCCTGCTCCGTTCATCGCAGACCCGCCGTCCTCGTCCACCCCGACGCGCCCCTGTCGGACCTCCCCCGCTTCGCCGAAAGGCCTAGCTCCGCGACGATCCGATGCCGCCGTACCACCCCTGCGCCTCTGCTGCCCTGCCATATTCCCGAAGCCGCGGCGCCCTGCTTGCGTCGAGCCGCCGCCTTCCTCTCCTGCTGCTGCACCGCCGGCCTCGACCTCCTCCCTCGCGCGCCTCTTCCCCTGCCTCCACCGCGAGCTCACCATGGCACCGCTACCTCGCTGTAGCTGCTGCTATGCTCGTTGCCGCACCTCCCGCCGGCACCTGTTGATGCATCGGCGCCCGCGCTTGCCATGTCCGTCGCCGCCTCTTCCCTCGTCCATCTCTGCTCTGTACATGGAGCCGAAGACCAGCAGCTGTATCTGCCTCCGTGCGCCTCACATGCTGCATGCCTCTATCATGAGCGCCTCGTCGAGGCCGTGGTTTGCCTAGGGGCGACCATTCCCTTCGCGTGCACGACCAGCTGACCTCGTCTCCCTCCTGCCTTGATGCTACCTCCGAGCACCATCGTTGTATCTATGTGGTTAGCACCTTCATCAATCACCTGTAGTCAACTTCAGAAGTGGCACACCAAGTGCAGCGATGACCCTTGAAGACCCCTGCCCCATGTACCTTCCCACTGCTGCATCTGTACACCACGCCGTTGCTCGTTGCATGCCAAGATCGCCTCCGTGGAATTCACTAAGTACACCACCGGCAAGACCACATGGATGCTCGAACGAGTACAGACCGAAACGCCAAGTTCCTCTACGACCCCTGTACGACTACGGGGATTCACCAAGTACCCTTTGGATGCGCCATGTTCGACTACATGGACCACCAAGTTCCTCTACCGATGACTCGGACGGCTACGAAACATGTACCACTATTGTCGACCCGCGAAGACCCCGTGGACGTCAAGTTCCTTGTCATGACCCCGAACATCTACAGAACATGAACGGCTACTTCCTCTTCGACTCGTGAACCACTACTTCCACCACGAACTTGATCCATCCCAAATGCACGCTTCGAAGGTATAACCGCTGGAACGACGCCCGTGGACCGTATGCATGTGATGTGTTGTATGAGATGCCCATGTTTGCACCATGTTTGAATCGCCGCTTGCTCGTTCCTTGTTTTCCATGCCATCGACACGTGGGAACCCGGTATCCGAGATCACCCCACCATCCTTGCATGACATGCTCCCGCCACACTTCCTTTTGCACCGGTATCTCCATGAGCTACAGGAACCGATATGTTGCCGTGGCATCATTTTCGGATTCGTTGCCGTGGCACCCCTTTCTTTCTGCCGTGGTGACAAAATGCTCGATATCTTATGCTCATGCCAACATTTTCATAAAAATTGCAAAAAACATCTATATGTCATCTGCATTATGATAATAACATTTAAAATGTTTAATATTGTTGTTTGCATCAAATTGCTATATGCACATAGGGATTTTCCAGAGTTGTTGTTTGTTGTTTCGGCCTCATTTAAACTTGCCTAAATAGGTAGTTTTATTATGCTTCACCTCTTGCCATGTTTAACAACATTTAATATTGTTGGGTACACAAACGGGAGAGAACTAAATATTTAAATGTGATGTTTTCTTCAATATGCAACTCATTGCATATGGAGCTCCAATTAATTTGTAGTATTGTTTGTTGCACGTTGCCATGCCATGCCTCATTAAACCGAACATGCATCATACTTGGTTGCGCATCATGCCATGTTTATGCTTGTTGGTTTACTATGATGTTTGCTTCTTTCTGGTTACACTTCTCCTTGATAGTTCCGGTTACGTTGCAATTGTGAGGATCTGTTCAACTACGCCCATTCGTCTTCTTCGTGGACTCTTTCTACTTCCTAGCAGGATTTTAGGCAAGATTACCACTACCCTGGATCTCACTACTATCTTTGCTATGGTAGTTGTCTCGATGCTATCGCTATGTCGCACTACCTACTATTTGTTTATCAAGCCTTCCAATACGCCATGAAACAGCCTCTAACCTTTTTCCACCATCCTAGCAAACCGTTGTTTGGCTATGTTACTACTTTGCTCAGCCCTCTTATAGCGTTGCTAGTTGCAGGTGCAGTTGCAGGTTGTTCCATGTTGGGACATGGATATCATGGGATATCACAATATCTCTTATTTAATTAATGCATCTATATATTTGGTAAAGGGTGGGAGGCTCGTCCTTTTACTTGGTGTTTTGTTCCACTCTTGCTGCCTTTGTTTCCGTCACCGATGTTATGTTCCTTGATTTTGCGTCCCTAACACGGTGAGGGTTTATGGGCCCCTCTTGATAGTTCTCTTTGAATAAAACTCTTCCAGCAAGGCCCAACATTGGTTTTACCATTTTTCTCAACACAATAACTTAACATGATAATAAACTTGACGCATAGGGAGTTAGCGCTACCCGAGGTTCGTTATTCAACCTAATACAGGGTGCCAGTGATGATGGTGTTGGTCCCAAATGGGCAGACTGCGGGGCCGCCTCGGGGAAACCCGAGGTATTTGGTATATACCTGTAGGCTGACCCACCCGGACATGGCCTGAGACGAGATATGCGCGGCTACTATGAGGGTGTTAGCACGTCGAGAGGTCTTGCTGGAATAGTTTTACCATTGACGAAATGTAATGTGCATCGGGATTCCGAGTCTGGTCGGAGGGTCCCACGATGGGATCGTGAGCTTGTCATGGGCTAAGTTGGGACACCCCTATAGGGTTTAAACTTCGAGAGCCATGCCCGAGGTTATGTGGCAGATGGGAATCTATTAATATCCGGTTGTAGAGGACTTGAACTAAACTCAATTAAAATACACCAACCACGTGCGTAACCGTGACTATCTCTTTTCGAGTGAGTCAAGAAGAGAACATGGTGGGGTTATGTTTGAACGTAAGTAGTTCAGGATCACTTCTTGATCATTACTAGTTTGCGACCGTTTGCATGGTTTCTCATCTTACTCTTGTACTCGTAAGTTAGTCACCATACAATGCTTAGTTGCTTGCTGCAACCTCACAACTTATCCATTCCATACCCTTTAAGCTTTGCTAGTCTTGATACCCATAGTAATGGGATTGCTGAGTCCTCGTGGCTCACAGATTACTACAACAACAGGTGCAGGTACAGGTAAAAGAGAAGCTTTGACATGAGAGGGATGCTTGCTTGTCTTGGAGTTCTTCTGCTTCTTCTTCTTCGATCAAGGGTTAGGTTCCGGGTCGGGGAGCCTAGGATTAGTAGGGTGGATGTCGTTCTTCTTTTTCGTTTGTTTTCATCCATAGTCGGATCCTGCTCTTCTGTATGGTGATTGCTATGTATTCATGAACAGTTGTATTCATGTTGTAGCCTGTGGCGAGTGTAAGCCTTTACCTTGTATTCTCATCTATTTAGTACATGGTATGTTGTGATGATATCTACCTTGCTATGCGCTCGAAATGCGATTGTACCCCGATCATGAATTCATTGCGTGATTGGGATAGAATCTCATCTGGGTCTCTACACCTCAAAGGTAACAAGCGTCGGTTCCACACAGGAACAATTTCTTCAGTGATGCTCAATCACTTTGGGTTTGTAGGTGTTTGGGTTTGGGTGTTCCTCACTTGATGATTTTCTCTCAAAGTCCTTGGATGATGGGATGCTCTCAATGACAAGTGTTAGTTTCTCGCAGAGTAGCCAACCAGCTAGTGGTTGTGGGGGCGGCTATTTATAGCATAGGGAGCAACCCGACATGATAAGACATAAATACCCTTCAATGATATGACCATTAGGTGGGTAGATATTTTGGGACAGCTGGCACGTAGCACAACAACGGTCGGAAATTTGGCTATCAAATTCCTCAGGGCTATCATGTTCCTCACTTGTAGGCAATTTGCACTAGCGAATTCCTAACTCCTCCATCATAACAAATTCCTCAGAGACCAGAAGATCTTCGTCTCTATCACTGAATAAATTGAATGAACTGTACGAGATTTCCAATGGCTTCATTCAAAGGGATTGGTAGGTGTAGGATTTTGAGATGGGCATCACTTGGAAACTTTTCCTTAGTTTTACCTCGACCACCTTTAACAATACGGTGTTCCCTATGACTCAAGAAAGAGAAAAAAACGAAACTACAAAAAAAAGTCTTCATGCTTCATAATCCTCGCGTGAATGTCAAGTCTTCAAGATCACACCAATTTTTTCACTTTCGAAGTCTTCAAAAATCCAAAGTCTTTAGTTGAAGACATTCATTTTTAGGGGTCAACTTTCTCTATAAAAATCAAACTCGTCATAGACTTATAGACGTGTGTACACTCACAAACACATTAGTCCCTTAACCTATAAGTCTTCAATACACCAAAATCACTAAGGGGCACTAGATGCACTTACAGCTATGCATGACCTAGAACCAAGAGGAAGACCATGGAACATCGAGGAGCATTGGACAAGATGGCGAGGAGTCGGAGCAAGAGCAGGAGCTGCCTGCAAGCTACAGCTCTCGGACGTCTGACAGCCACCGGACGACCGATCCATCCCGGACGTCCGACGCCTGGAGTTTCCACCCGCCAGAACACCCGCGGCTACTGAAGTCTACAACGATCGGACGACCGCCAGACGCCGGACGTCCGACACTCGTCAGCCACCGGACTACCAACGCAGATCGGAAATCCGGTGCTAGCTGTCCTGAGCCAAAACACCTGACGTCTGGCAAGTACCGGACGACCGGACCCTTGTGAGCCACCGGACATGCGGTACCAGTCGGACATCTGACACCTATCTGTGCATAGTGTAACGGGCCCAAGGCCCATGTACCCCTTCGCCACTCACTTAGCCCTTCGTGGCCCTAGACTATATATACTCCTCCACCTCCAACATTTGAGGGTTAGCATAGGTTTAACTAATTTGAGATAGAGCTTTGCTCATCCATACAGATCTACTCCATCGAGAGAGACCGCAGCCTCTTCGGAGAAGATCCACCTTGGATTCAAGACCCCTTCATGGGATGACCCCTCAAGACCTCCTCGTGGAGATGAACTAGTTACCGTTTGTATCGTCTCTTGTTGGATTTGGACCGTGTGATCTCTATGGGTACTTGGATCTAGCACATTGTTTCTTGTTGATTTGAGTGATTCCTCTCTTTCCCCTCGTGTTCTTCGTAGGATCCACTCCAATCATGAAAGATCGGCCCCTAGGGTTTCCACCCTACATCATCTTGGTATCATGGGCCACGTTGATCATGAATATGGAGTCCCTACCCCCCCCCCCCGTTTTTAGCTTGATTTTGTTGTGTTCTTTCCCAATTTCGAAAATCCCCACCAAAAATAGCCCCAATTGTTTTGTGATTTGTTGGTTTGATGATGCTTTGTTGATATTGATCCAAGGATTTGCTTGGTTTCAAGTGGATCTACCATCTCCCCAAGTTTCTCCACTCTCCATCCACGAAATCTCCTCAATTTTGACCCCAAAATTCCCGAATTCCACGCAAAATCGTGTCGCGGAGCTCAAATCCCGCGTTGACCCCGACCCACCGGACGTCCGACCTTTACCGGACGACCGGAACCCATAACCCGAGCTGAAACAGCGGATTTCCGAGCCCGACCGGACGTCCGACGACCGAACATCCGTCCATTACCGGACGTCCGACAACTGTTGATATCAACTTCGGCTGATTTTTGTTTTGTCCATAACTAATTCATCCGAACTCCGATTTTGACGTTCTTTAGCTCATTTTCAAGCTCTTGACACCCCCCTTCCCACAAAAATACCACAAGCATCATTTGAATCCATCAAATTGTTGGAACTTTGGCATATTTTCCTAGGGCTTCCACCACATCATCCGCATAACCACCGCCGACTTCCGCAACCTAACCCATTTTGATCCATGTAGCATTAGTGGTTGCTTGAGTAGTGATTCAACTCTCCTAAGGTGTTTTGGCTACTTAGGGACAGTTGCTTCTTCACCAACCACTTCCACCACCCCAAGATAACCAAATTTTGTTTGAGTTGTGTGTTGTGTCTCCTAACGTGTTTCTGCTACTTAGGGACAGTGACCTCAACTTCGACAGCGTGTATAGTACACCACCATAACCTCCACTTCCGCATCGCCTACTCACATGACCTATCATCCCACCACCGCATCTCGCTACCACCATTTGACATTTGCCTTTGAGATTTTGAGTTCACAATTTTTCTGTTTCCTAAGGTGTTTCGGCTACTTAGGAACGGTTTGATATCGAGAACACCGCGCCACTCATCATCGCCACGAGGTCGTCATCGTACATAAGGACGGTAACCTCGATGCCACCATTGTATATTCCCCTTGCAATTGCATTGATAACCCCTAGCCCATTTTGCATCACTTGTCTATCGAGACTAGCCATTTGAGTATTGCCAGCAACGTTACCTGTGCACATTAGTGATCATTGATTTACACCTTCCATTGCATACATACCATATCATATTGGTATCGTCTTCGTATCATATCATCCATTGTGTCACAAGTTTGTTCCCGCATATATACAATTGCTATCTTGGTGTGCATTTTGCATTGTGGCTATACAAAAAAATAATAAAGCTTTTAAGCAAAAGAGAAAGTGCAAAGAAGCTTGTAAGCAATATCCATAACATCATACCACATTGCATATAAGATTGTCATATCCGATCATCTTGAGAGAAACACCGGGAACCATTTTTGTCTCCTATAGGTTGTTGGGACACTTGGGATAAAAGTTGTTGCATTTTTGTCTCCTATAGGTTGTGCACAAGTGTCGTATCCGCCTATTGAGCAATCATGCTAGTGTCTCTCTAGAGTTCTGCAACAAGAGCATTTTCCATGGATTCCACATTTTGAGCTCATTCCTTGGTTGCACGACCCCATTTATCTATCCGTGTGTGTGTTTCTGTGTGCCACATTTTGCTACGGGTCTACTTGTTTACTTACGAATTTGTGAATCTCTTCTAACATTATTGACTCTTGCTAACATTTTGCATCAAATTTTTGTGCCACTATCCTCACCGAGCTCCACCATAAGCCTTACTTGTGTAGGTGTGAGAATTGACGAGATCGGTACCAATTGTGTTATTTCCTTGTTACATCATTGAGTGATCATTGATCCATTATCAACATCGGTCAAGGTACATTTGGTATAGTTCTATCCTTTCTCTACTCATATTTGGTCGAGTCTTGTGATGGATAGGAAAGGCATTTCATATCCGGTCTTCCACGACAACGACGGCATGAACAACTACATCAGCAAAGCGTCAATCTTTGATCTACAATGAAAAATGCATGGTGCACATTCTACCTTGCGAGAGCGCCTCGAGAACCTCTCCATCGACATTCATCACTCTGAAGCAAGGAAAAAGGGACTACACCGACAACAAGCTTTCTGCACAAAAGGAGGAGGAAGATGCAAGGATGGAGGAGATTCGGACCTTGTTGATCAACTGTTCTTCCCCTTCATCATCCTCAAGGCGACAATGAGCACGTCAATCATCTTCGGAGCACAAAAATGATACAAGCGCAATTCGTCCATGTCCACATCTACATGGCGACCACCATCACGTTCATGATCCACATCATCATGAAGGCCAAGTGTCGAAACCCCGATCCTAAGTCACACCGATCTAGCATGTAATACATCATATCACTTTGCGGCCTCACGCACGGTATTCCTACGGGTGCCACCTTACCTGGCCTGGGACCGTTTGCAATTTTTGGCTCACGTATATGATAGTGTCACTAGCATCCATATGAAAGAGAACCCGGGCCGAAATGACTAGTCGTGAATCCAAAGTGGCACTAACTTACAGGGACATGCATACATGACCCAGCAACGAATGTGTCGATCATCAATGTATGAACCCAAGTAGTAGCAAGCTACAAGGACTTAAAGGAACAATGCGTGACATTTCCCCGAAGGGACAGACACAGGAATGAAGAAGGGTACATGCTGGCCAACCTAAGTGTTCCAGAGCAGTAGCAAGCTACCATGGCTCAATGGAAGCACTAGGAGACATTTCCCCATAAGAAAGGCTACCAAGAATAAAAAACTAGGTGTCGGATCCCACACATAGCAATACACATTACATGTATGCATAACATGCAAGTATGTGTTTTACAACATGGCATCACAACATAACTCAACAACTCATATAGATAAAGGCCCAGAAGAGCCAGCGTAGCATTATATTACAAACAGGGGTCTCATGACTCGTCATTCAGAGCATACAAGCAATAGAACCATAACATGTCTGAGTACAGACAACTACAAATGAAAAAGGCTAAGAAGCCTGACTATCTACAAGACCCTCCCAAGGGTACAAGATCGTAGTTGAGGTAACAAGCTACTCGTCGAAGTGCATGAGGAAACTACTAGTGAGACCGAGGTCTCCTCTACAAAACATAAATAGAGCAAACATGAGTACAAAAGTACTCAGCAAGACTTACATCAGATCTTATCATACATGCATTAGTATCAAGAAGACAATGTGTGGTTTAGTTGCAGCAAGCCAGCTTTGACTAAGTGGCTATCCTGTTCTACGACTACGAGTAATTTCTTTGAGGTGAGATAGCCCACACGTGTCCACTAATCACCACATCAATACACCACTATGGATTCATTCTTGTCTCCCTGCGAGAAGGCCATCCATAGCACTCACACTTGTCTTTATTATTTTAGGGTATCCACTTCAATTGTCTATGTACCATATAAGTATCCAAGTATCCATAACCGAGGACGCGTCTATTCGAATAGATCATGTTAACCCTGCAGGGGTGTACTTCTTCACACATGCTCTCGCCACTTACCGCCATGTACACGTCATGTATCTCGGCAACCTTCAAGCGGAAGCCTGGTGAGGGTGTTGTCCACGACCTCACTAACCGCGCAAGACTCTAGTCCAGGTTATCGCCTATTCGGGTTCCATCCGCAAGGAGATCCGGCCAGGGTTTCCACTACGGCCCCAAACGATGTGTGCAGGGTTCCCGAGTCACCAAACGGGTGACTCGGTACACCAAGCCACAGTGCCTATTATGTCCCAAGTCCACCCTGCAGGGTGATACTTGGTAGAAATATAACACTACCTACAAACACCAGAAACTAGTTGCGACTCCTGGACAGAGATCAAGTCGGTTAATAAGTTGAGAGGGGCACTGAAGCATGCGCGCACGCCTCGGCCACACGCCCTCCTGCCTACTGGCAGGAGGTTAGGGGTGACTAGCGCCAAGGCCTCGTGGGCTGGCAGTCCACTGGGCCGACCAGGTAAGTCTAGGTAGTTAGTCCTTCCAATTTTGTTTATGTTTTCTATTTCTGACATGTGTTTTAATTTGGTTTTTGAACCAAATAATTTTTGCTGCTTCTGAGAAATTTTGCAGGGACTAAAAGAAATATTCCAAAGTCCCTCATAAGTTTCCAGAATTATTGGAGATGTATTAAATATATAACACATATAAATCCAATGCAAATAATTATTGGATTAATTCAAATGCACAAAATAAATATTTCTAAGCTCCTAAAAATATTGGTTTGAATTTTAATTCTGGCCAATATTTTTAGAGGAATACAGGAACATTTTCTTGGACCTATGTGAAGCATTTTTTATCTTGGTCATTTTCAAAATGATTTCTGAGGCTTCCAAATGTCCCCAATTCAACTTTAATTGAAATTTAAACATGATGCTCACATGACTAGCTAGTCTAGGTCATACCAGAACTAGGGATCTGACAACTCGCCCCCACTCAAAAGAATCTCGTCTCGAGATTCAGGAATCGGCGGGAAGAGAGCACGGTACTCAAGTCGAAGACGATCTTCTCGCTCCACATAGCTTCTCTCTCAGAGTGATGAGACCATTGAACCTTGAGAAACTTGATGTTATGACGCCGAGTGACATGCTCTGCTTGATCAAGAATGCGAACAGGGTACTCTCAATATGTGAGGTTTTCTTGGAGATCAAGCATTTCGTGGTCCACTCCGCAGATGGGATCCGAGAAGCACCACCTGAGTTGAGAGACGTGGAAGACATCATGTACTCGGGAAAGATGTGGGGGTAGTTCTAACTGGTAGGCAACCTTCCCTCGTTTAGCGAGTATGCGAAAAGGACCAATGTAACAAGGAGACAACTTGCCCTTGATACTGAAACAATGGGTACCCTTTAAAGAAGTAACCCGAAGGTAAGCCTTGTCGCCAACTTCATAAGCCACTTCCTTATGACAACGGTCATACTGCTCTTTTGACGAGATTGGGCTGTTTTCAAATTCTCACGAATGATGCAAACTTGCTCTTCTGCTTCCTAGATCATATCTGGTCCAAAGAATTGTCTTTCCCCGGTTTCTAACCAGTTCAAAGGGGTTCGACATCTTCGTCCATAAAGAATCTCGAAAGGATCTTTCTTAAGACTGGATTGGTACCTATTGTTATATGCAAATTCGGCAAAAGGAAGGCACCTCTCCGAATCCATACCAAATGAGATAATGCAAGCTCTAAGCATGTCTTCAAGAATTTGATTGACCCGTTCCACCTGACCACTTGACTGAGGAATATATAAGTCAGTGAGCTGACTAGCAGTGATACTCTCTCGAATAGGTAGGGAGTGAGCAACTTTGGAAAGACGATTAATGAGTACAAAGATAGCATTATTCCCTCTCTTGGTCCTGTGAAAGCCGGTGATGAAGTCCATACCAACTTTATCCCATTTCCACTCAGGAATAGCTAGAGGCTGAAGGGTGCCAACAGGTCTCTGATGTTCTGCCTTAATGCGACAACAAACGTCACAATTAGCAATGAACTTAGCAATTTCTCTTTTCATCCTAGTCCACCAGAACTTCTGGCAGAAGTCCTGATACATTTCAGTACTACCAGGATGAATCGTGAGAGGGGATTCGTCCGCCTCCTTAAGGATCAATTGTCAAAGATGTTGCTTCTTGGGAACTACCAAGTGGTTCTCAAAGAAAACAACACCTCGATCATCCATAAACAAACTACCAGCAATACCCTTGGGACTATTTCTCTTGATCTGGGTAATCCCCGTATCATGCTTCCAGGCTTCTATGATATGATCCACAAGAGTAGGTTTCACCACCAAGCTAGAAAAGAATTCGTGAGGAGCAATGTCAAGGTTAAGCCTATAGAATTCCTCATGGAGAAGTGGTTGACCCTGCTGCAACATGAGATTGTTGCAATAGGATTTACGACTTAGTGCATTAGCCATGACATTCGCCTTGCCTGGATTGTAGGGAATACCTAAATCGTAATCTGAGATCAACACCAACCAACGTCTTTGCCTAAGGTTCAGATCTAGTTGGGTGAAGATATTCTTCAGACCCTGGTGATCGGTGTAGATCTCTCAACGCTTAACAAGAAGGTAATGTCGCCATGTCATAAGTGCATAGACTACGGCGGTAAGCTCTAGATCATGTGTAGGATAATTCTCCTCATGTGGATGCAACTATCGAGATGCATAGGCAATCACATGACGATCCTGCATAAGAATGCAACCTAGTCCCTTCCGTGAAGCATCACAATAGATAATAAAGTCCTTAGTGAAATCCGGTGGCACAAGTATGGGAGCAGAAGGCAGGCGTCTTTTCAGTTCCTGAAAACTGTGCTCACACTGTGGGGATCACTCAAACTTTTTATCTTTCTTGAGATGTTCCGTGACAGGTTTGGCCACTTTGGAGAAGTTCTCAACGAAGCAACGACAATAACTAGCTAGACCAAGGAAACTCCTAACTTGTTTAACCGTTTCAGGTGGAATCTAGTTAAGAACGGCCTGAACTCTCTCGGGATTGATAGCTATGCCTTAGCAGAGATTACGTGGCCGGGATAGGTCACTTCTGGCAACCAAAATTCGCACTTGGAGAACTTGGCATAAAGGCGGTGCTCTCTGAGTTTCTCCAACACGAGTCTAAGATGTTCAACATGCTCTTCTTCGTTATTCGAGTAAATAAGAATATCATCGACATAAACCTTGACGAACTTATCTAAGTACTCCATGAAGATCGAGTTCATCAAGCTGGAGAATGTAGCTGGAGCATTGGTTAGACCAAAGGACATAACGATGTACTCGTACTGGCCATAACGACTGACAAAACCATTTTAGGAATGTCCCCATTTCTGATCTTTATTTGGTGGTGGACTAACTTCAAATCCATCTTAGAGAAGACTGAGTATCCAGCGAGCTGATCATACAGGTCGTTGATTCTAGGGAGCGGATACTTGTTCTTTATCATGACCAAATTAATGGGACGATAATCTACAACCATCCGATCCATACCATCCTTCTTCTTGACGACGAGGACATGACAAGCCCAAGGAGAAGAACTAGGATGGATGAAAACCTTTTGCAAGGGCTCATCAAGCTGTTTCTTAAGCTCAGCTAGTTCTAAGGGTGCCATCTTGTAAGGTCTCCTAGAAATTGGGGGTGGTTCCCGGGATAAGATATATGACAAACTCTACATCTCTGTCAGGTGGAATGCCTGGCAGTTCCTATGGAAAGACATCCGGAAAGTCACGGACTACCGTGATATCTTCAAGGTCTGGGAGAGGGCTGGCATTAAGAGAATAGAGTTGACGCATTGCAACTCTAGTGGAAACATTGACTATCTTGCTAGATGGGTGTGTAAGCTGAACAGACCTGGTGAAACAATCAATCTTGGCATGATGGGCTGTCATCCAGTCTATACCCAAGACGATGTTAATATCTGAAGACTTGAGGGCTACAAGTGATGCAAGGAATACAAGTCTATCAACAAGGATTTCATTACCATGGCTTATTCTGGTAGTTTGCCATCTAGACCCTGGAGTTTGGATTTAAAGCGGAGTTGGCATATCACAAAATGACATGTCGTGCAAAGGAGCATAGCCTTCAGAGATGAAGGAGTGAGATGCTCTAGTATTGAGCAAAATCGATGCTGGATGACAGTTGACAAGGAGTGTACCAAGAATGACATCCAGATCATCACGAGCGTTTTTAGATGAGACATGATGCACACTACCACGTTCAGTGGGAGCTGACTTGGCACTGATCATCTTATGTGATGGCTTATCACGGCTAATAGACTTCTCAGGTTGGGGTGGAGCATAGTTTGCTTGAGAGCGGTCAGGTGCATTGTGTGCTGGCTTTCCTCATGTAAAACAAGTCCCTGACGTAGGACGTGGACCCGCATTGGAAGGCGGTCTACCAACAGGCTTGGGTGGAGCATACTGCTGAACTGGGTGAGGCGCCACATAAGATGGCCTCGGTGAATATCCAGGTGGAAGAGCGGAGTTCAGAACCCAAATCCGACCCTTCTGAGAACTAGAACTGGAGGAACAACCCAAATCATGGGTGTGCTTACGAGACTCCTCGTAAGTGAGCTAAGTTTTCTCCATGTTAATGGCCTTGTTCACAAGAGCTTGGAATGTATTGCAATGGTGCAAGTGAAGATCACGACGCAACTTGGGGTTGAGACCCTTCCGGAACCTAGCCTACTTCTTGGTGTCCGTGGACACCTCCTCCATGGCATAGCGGGCGAGGTTCTCAAACTCTCTACTGTAAGCATCAACATCCAACTTACCCTGGGTGAAACTACAAAAATCTTCTCTCTTGCAATCGATAAGGGCTTGAGGAATGTGATGCTCGCGAAAAGCCTTAGTGAAATATCTCCAGGTAGGAATCTGACCAGCTGGAAGCATAGCCTCTTAGTTTTGCCACCAAAGACTAGCAGGAGCCTACAGATGATATGTGGCATAGGTGACTTTGTCACCTTCAGCTATAGTAGCGAAACACAGCTTATTAGTGATGCTATGGAGCTAGTCATCTGCATCTAGTGGCTCAATGGAATAATGGAAGGTGGGTGGGTTCAGGCCAATGAAGTCGGTGATGGAAACTGTCGTGGGGTTGTCACGGCAGATGTCCTAGTGTGAGGACTTAGTCGTGGAGCCATCGCAACATAGTTAGCTTAAAGGGGTTAAAGCGGGAAAAGGACGCAAGGAATTATACTGCTTCGGCCCCTTGTGGTGAAGGTAAAGCCTACTCCAGTTATGATGGGATTGGTAGGGTTCCGATGACCAGGGAGCGAATCCGCTTTGCCTGGCTCTCGAGTTGTTGTTTCTTGTCCTTGAACTGCCGCCAGGTCGTCCCTTTGTATACACAGGTTGACGCCTGGCGGTTTACAGAATCCCGGCCGGCTCATAAACGTGTCCGGCTCGGTTTCTATCCTTTCGTATCTTACAATACAAGTTACATGCCTTATGGTGGTTTATGTCTACGGGCCCTAATCCTCCTTTGGGCCCTGGGCTTTTAGACCTTTTATAGTAAAGCGCCATGCTCCTTGTCTTCATGGGCTTCAATACGGATAACTCCTTATGGGTATAACCCGGCCCCTCCTGGGCGGTTTATACTCAGTAATTACATCTCCAAAAGAAACCAACTTATCATTCTAATGTGCGGTGTTCTGCTCAATCCACGCCAGCAACCGGTTAGTCTCACGCTTGTTTCTCTCAACCTCTAACATGAACTTTGCCAACGAAGACTGATCGGGAGGATCGTCATCCCTACCATGTCCGTGGTTCAGGCTACAAGCAACAGAACTTCGGGCAACTGACGACATCCTAGGAAATGAAACCAAGGACGGGATCAACATCAAATATAGGATGGAGAATGTAGCATAAGTAAATTAGTATCTCTCGAACTCCTAGGACAATTTCGGCAGCATACGGCAGTAAAATTCTCAAAATGAGACATCCTCCAAATGATGGGGTAGTACCATACTCAACATCATTACCCAAGGTTCTGTGATAGTAGTAAACAATTGCACTGGAAGTACCTGAAAACTGGAATATCACTGTGATCAACCAATCCTAAGAGACTACAGAGTAGTAACTTGTGCTCCTGATGGAGGGAAGAGAAAGACTAGTTCCTTAACCCCGTAGGAAAGATAGGATGACTCAGATCAGAAGGGCATAAGGTACAAGGAGTAAAAAGAGCCTTACGTTCCCTTCCACAATCAATTCCATTATATAACTAAAGAATTTCTAGACTCAACTTCGACCAGTTTGGCTTAGTAATCCTACAGGCAGTCAGGCTCTGATACCAAAGCTATCGGGATGTCGATCCTAAGTCACACCGATCTAGGATGTAACACATAATATCACTTTGCGGACGCATGCATGATATTCCTACGGGTGCAACCTTACCTTTCCCGGGACCATTTGTGCCTTTTGGCTCACGTATATGATAGTGTCGCTAGCATCCATATGATAGAGAACCCAGGCCGGCATGACTAGTCATGAATCCAAAGTGGCACTAACTTACAGGGACAGTCATACATGACCCTACAACAAATGTGTCGATCATCAATGTATGAACCCAAGTCATAGCAAGATACAAGGACTTAAAGGAACAACGCATAACATTTCCCCGTAGGGACAGACACATGAACGAAGAAAGCGCATGCTGGCCAGCCTAAGTGTTCCGGAGCAGTATCAAGCTACCATGGCTCAGTGGAAGCACTAGGAGACATTTCCCCATAAGAAAGGCTACCAAGAATAAACAACTAGGTGTTGGATCCCACACATAGCAATACACATTACACGTACGCATAACATGCAAGTATTTGTTTTACAACATGGCATCACAACATAACTCGACAAATCATATAGATAAAGGCCCAGAAGAGCCAGATAGCATTATATTACATACAGGGGGTCACATGACCCATCATTCAGAGCATACAAGCAATGGAAGGATAACATGTGTGTAGCGCCCAAGATGCGATTCTATCTGATGCGGAGCATCCCAAGATCATCCCCATGGACGCACCTACACCTCCAACGACACCACTTGGGCCAATGACACGAGCCCGAGCCAAGGCTATCGAAGATAAGGTGAACTCACTCCTCTCCGGACTTCCACTTTCTATGCATGAGACATGGCTACTACCTAAGTTCGAGGTGTTGTGCATGATTAGGCACCAAGAGGACCCTCCCGAAGATGCGCATGAAGATGTACAAGTCCCCAAGTCCACAGATGAGGAGAACCAACGGAAGGAGCCAAGAGCATCTCCCAGGCCCCGGACATCCGGCCCCTGGAGCGTCATCCACTACAGCAGCACAGCCGCCAGAAGCTACAGGCCACGGACATCCGGTCGCGGCAGCCCTGACATCCGGTCTCTCTCGAGCCCCCGGACATCCGGCCACCAACCCAAAAATCCGGCCCCTCCGAACCTGAGAGCAACAAATGCCACCACTCCAGCCCGGACATCCGGCCTCCCCAGCCCGGACATCCGGCGTCGCCTGAAAGCCCGGACATCCGGCCCGACCTGCCCGGACATCCGGCCTCCCCTATCTGCGCACAGTGAAGGGCCGAGGCCCGTGTATCCCTTCTCCCCCAAGACTATATATACTCCACCTCACCCAACTTTCTAGGGTTAGCAAAGGTTTAGCTCATGTTTGTGTGAGAGCTTTGCTCATCCATTTGGTTACCTTCTCCACGGAGATTCGAGCCTCCACCGGAGAAGATCCCCCAAGCGGATTCAAGACCCCTTTTGGGGAAGAACTCAAGATCTCCTCACGGAGAAGACCGTTACCATTGTATCATCCCTAGTTGATCGTGTACCGTGTATCATTCAATGTATTCAAGGATCTAGCACATGTGTGACTTTCTTGTGTTGGTTTAGTGTTTCTCTCGTGTTTCTCCTCGTGTTACCCCTCGCGTTTCCCCTTGTGTTCTCCGTGTTCTTCACGGGATCCGCTCCTTTCATGAAATATCGGCCGATTAGGGTTCCACCCTACATCATCTTGGTATCATGAGTCATGTTGATCATGATTTCGGAGCCTCTCCGTTGTGTATATAGCCTTGTTTTGTTATTTTTCATCCTAATTCGAAAATTCCCCACCAAAAATAGCCCCAATTTTTTTTGTGATTTGTTGGTGTGTTGAGATTTTGTTGGTTTGGATCCATGGATTTGCTTTTTTAGTGGATATAGCTTCCCATCAATTTTCCCCCAATTTCCATCCACAAATTCGTCCGAATTTTGCCCTGGATTTGACCTCTCCACGCGGTGTTGATCCCGTTCATCCCCGGAACCAGAGCCTGGACATCCAGCCCGTCAAGCCAAGACATCCGGCCCCCGGAAATCCGGTCTTCCACCCGGACATCTGACCCCTGGCAGCAACATCTCCATCCACCGCCCCGTTTTCAGTCCATTTTTCACCAAATTTTGTTCCGGTGCCCACCATATACCACATATACTTCCGCATACCTCCACCACTTCCGCATAGTCCAACCATTTTGGACCGTTTTGCTCTCTGACACATTTTCTACTTCGAGGTTTGAGAATTTGAGTTGCGGTACCGTATCCTTTTGTGTTTCGGCTATCTAGGTACAGTTCGACATTGACATCACCGCCTCTCATCTTCGCCACGGACGTGTCCTACATCATCACCGCCATCCTACATCATCACCGCCGTCCTACATCATCATCAACAACGAGCACCTTGACTACACCTTGGTATTTGTGCCACCATTTTCACACCATACCGGTAGCAAGACCGGTAACCTCATCTTGGTATTGGACGTATTACTCTTGCCATTACATTGATAGCCATTATAGCCTTCTTCCTTCGCGTTGCTTACCCATTAGGACTAGCCATTTAGTATTTCTGGCAATGAGACTTGTGCACATTAGTGATCATACTTCTCATATCATCCATATATCATTGTTGCATATATTGGTATCATCTCTTGTGTCACAAAGTTGTCATCGCATACTCACTTGCCATATTGGTTCGTCAAAGCATTGCATGAGAAAAGAGCTCAAACATCAAAGAGCCAAACAAGCTTTTTAGCAAAGAGGAAAGATAAGCAAAGAGTTTTTAAGCAAGAACCATAGCATCTTACAACATTAAGATTGTCATACTCGATCATCTTGGATCATATCATAGCAACACCTTGCATAGAGCATATTTGGGATCGAAGTCGTTGCATTTTTTCTAAGTAGGTTGTGCACAAGTTCTTGTATCCGCCTATTGTGTAATCATGCTAGCGTCTCTCTAGTGTTGTGCAACAAGAGCATTTTTTTGGATTCCACATTTTGGCTCACCCTTGGTTGCACGACCCCACTTATCTTTTTGTGTGTGTGTTTCCGTGTACCTTATATGCTTGGTCTACTTGTTACATTGCATCTTGCAAATCCTTTCCAACATTATTGAAGCTCACTTACAATTGCATCAAATTTTGTGCCACCACCCTAACCAAGCTCCACCAAAAGCTTTTACTTGTGTAGGTGTGAGAAACCAACAAGAGCTAGTACCAATTGTGCTATTTCCTTGTCCTATATTGGAGTGATCATCGATCCACTTTCAACTTCGGTCAAGGTACATTTGGTACTCGTTCTTCTCTTTCTACCACTCACATTTGTCTTGGAATGATGGATAGGCCAAGTACTTCTACCAACCCACTCTTCATGCAGCAACACGATGACATGAACTCCTTCGTCACCAAGAGTCACCTCTTTGGTGCACAATGTGCTTTGCATCAAGAGCAACAAGCTATGAGTGAACGCATCGACAACCTTGCCGCCGACTTGCGACTTTCTGAGCAATGTACAAGGGACTACTTCGACCACAAGCTCGACAATCACAAACAATAGAATGACGCAAGGATGGACGAAATTCATGCTTTGTTGCTCAACCGCTCGTCTTACACTTCAAGAAGGAGCCGTTCAAGCCGCCACTCCGAATTCACCCTCTCCGGCTCAAGTACAACGACATTGAACACTCTTCGTTGAGCCGTGCGCAACAAACGTCAAGCAAGCCTCAATCCCCTACGCGACACCGACTCTCACGAGCGCCGACAATGTCAAACTCAAGAGGCCTTTGCACTAGCACGAGAACAGCAACGACAACATGGAGAGGAAGAGCGAGCGCGTCTACAGCAAAATGCTCAAGATGCCGAGGCACAACGTCAAGAAGAACAAGTTCCTCAAGATCATGAATACAATGGAGATCCTCCACGACAAGAGCAACAAGAGGTTGAAAATCCTCCGCGCCAAGAGCACCACGAGTTGAACAATCATCAACAACATGGGCGTCATCATCCCCGACCCCAACACAATGAAGAGCAACGCTATGGCAAGCTCAAGTTCACCATGCTCAAGTTCAACGGAAGCAACGATCCCGAAGAGTACCTTTCATGGGCATTGAAAGTTGACAAGATCTTGCGTTTGCGCAATTATGAAGAAGAGAAGAAGATCGCAATGGCATCCCTTGAGTTCCAAGACTATGTCCTCATTTGGTGGGAACAAATCATAGAGCGCCGAGAGGCAAGAGGTGAACCACCCATCACTACTTGGGGCGCAAATGAAGGATGTCATGAGAGAATGCTCCGTACCTACCTACTACAACCATGACCTCTTCAAGAAACTCCAACTACTCAAACAAGGAACAAAGAGCGTTGAAGAGTACTACAAGGAGATGGAGATTGCAATGATACGAGCCAATGCCACGGAAGATGATGAGCAAACAATGGCACGTTTCTTGAATGGACTCAATCATCCCATCAAGAAGATCGCCAACTTCCAACCATACTCAAATCTCATCGAGCTAGTGCACCAAGCTACCAAAGCGGAATGCCAAGTGCAAGATGATTTCAAGTATGCCAAGTTCACATCCAAGTCCTACGGCTTCTTCAACAACCAAGCTTCAACGACTCCAACACCGACTACAAAGCCTTCTACTACCAACATCGACAAGTCGACTTCCAAGTAAGCTTCGTCAACTACAAGCCATCCTACTACGAGCAACTACAAGCCGAGAGCTTCATCATCATCAACCCCAACCGATGAGACCGTTAAGACGAGTTCCTTCAAGTGTCTCACTTGCGGAGGCCGAGGCCACAAGTTCTATGAGTGCACCAACAAGCGAACCATGGTCTTCAACGACGATGGAACTTATGACTCCATGAGTGAAGGAGAAATGGAAGCCCTTGAGCAAGTCGCCATGCACCGCCAAGTGAACAATGAAGAAGAGCAAGTCTTTTGCGATGAAGACTCAAGTCCCGCACTTGTTGATGTAGGGTAGAACCCTAGTGGCCCGATCTTTCACGATATGAGCGGAATCCCGCGAAGAACACAAAGAACACGAGGAGGAAAGAGAGGGAAAACACAAGAGGAACACAAGAGAAACACTAGACCAACAAGAATAAGTCACGCATGTGCTAGATCCTCGAATACATAAGAGAAGATACACGATCCGACAACTAAGGACGATACAAGGGTAGCCGGTCTTCTCCGTGAGGAGGTCTTGAATCCACGGGGGGATCTTCCCTTAGAAAGGGGGCTTAAATCCAAAGGGATCTTCTCCGAAGAGGCCGCGGTCTCTCGCACGGAGGAGATCCGATATGGATGAGCGTAGCTCTATCTCTCAAATGAGCTAAACCAATGCTAACCCTAGTACGGAGCTAAGGGACAAGTATATATAGTCCAAGGGGTAAGTTGGGGGATACATGGGGTGAAACCCCTTTCACTGCGCACAGGCAGGGCGGTAGTACTGGTCATGGGGGCGGTTGTACCGCTGAACGCTCAGGTACGGGTTCCTGGAGGTGCTTACGGATGTGCTCAGCGGTTGTACCGGTGCTTGGGGCGGTTGTACCGGTCAGGTGGCTGTTGCGGGGATAAACCGGTGCTGCACCGGCCTTGCACCGCTCGATCACAGAAGCTTGGCCGGTTGTTGGGCGGTGGTCGAGCGGTTGCACCGCTTGTGGGCCTTCAGCGGTAGTACCGCTTGGTGTGGGCAGTAGTACCGCTCAGGCTATAGCAGCTGGCTCTCCTTCCCTTGCTCCCGCGCACACTTGGCCTTGGTCCTTAGGCTGTCCATGGTCTCCTCGAATGGACCTAAGTATGCATAAGTTCCACGCTTGAGGTAGCATCCATGTCTTACATGCGGAAAGGGAAGATTCGGAAAGGAGTGAGTTCACCTTGTGTCCAATGGCGTATGCTTGAGGTCTCAACATGTGGGCACTAGGGGGCTTGGGGAGAAGTCGTAGTGTACATGGGGATGATCATAGGATGCTCCACATCATCTCCCCTCCCTTGGGAAAGATCTGACCTCGGATCGAAAACCTCATCGCCATGGGAACGGTTGTCGTGGACGGACTTGTAGTTGGATGGAGTGGAAGACGTTGCGCAATCCAAGTACTCCAAGGTGTCGCCGGAGTGGTATACATGCAAAAAGAGCAAACACAAACGACACTAGGAAATGCAATGGTTAGAGCACACAAAGTGTCCATCATGTAAGAATGAGTCCGTGCAACAAGATTGAGCATGACAAGGTGCATGAAGCTTATCCACAAGAGATGGAATGGTATGCAAAGCATTCATGGGAGCAAAAGCATTCATTGCGCACACAAAGGTGTTGTGAATATGATCGATGCAACCATGGTGCAAAATGATGTCATAGAGGGACGATTTATCAGTAGCATGAATAAGGCAATGGATGCTCAAGATGAGTATGTGATCATGCAATTGATGATGGGCAATATGATCATGATGTATGAATATGCCATCAAGAAAGATCACAAAAAATTTGCTAAGGAAATGCACAAGCCCATATATCATGGGTGACATGGGAATACAAGATGCAACAAGGCAATCGTAATATGAGTCAACCCATGCATAAGATGCAAATTTGTCATGTGTATGATATGTCCATTGAGCATGACATGTGTGGGCACAATCAACAAGTATGGAGGTGTTGGTGTACTAATGCTCAATATCATGGCATGAGTGGAGGTTCGAAGGTGCATCCAATAAGTTCGAGCGCTCCTCAACTTAAAGGTCCATAGAGCCAATCTCCCATGTAGCTCCTCCATAAGCGAGATGTAACATGTAGACAACAAGAAGGAGACAACAATGAAATAGTGACCCATCCAATATGCGTAATTGAGGATGGCTCAAAGGTAATGAGTTCACCTTTATGATGATGTCGAAAATGTTGGTGTTGTGCATCATGTACGCCTTCACATGACCAAGGTGTTTCATGATGTTGCCACCTTGTGAATCCTTCAAAATGAAAGAACATGACAAACACTCGGAAAAACAAATGAGGTTAGTGCAAATGCAACACCTATCATTCGAATGGTGAGATACCCAACAAGTGTATGCATCATGTGCATCATAAGAAAGGACAAGGGAGCATTTCATAGTATGGAGGCATATGATGCGAGAACAACCAAATACAATAGGCTCAATCAAACAAGCATGCATCACAAGTAAGGTGTCCAAGTCTCCAAGATCAATAAGCACATATGCAACAATTGGAGGCAAGCGACAATGAACAAGAAGTATCATGTGAGAGGCATGAGCATATATGTCATCAACCCAAGAAAGCGAGCAAGAGTTGAAGATGGGTGATGCGACAAAGCAAGCAATCATGGTGATCAAGTCAAGCAAGCTAGTAGTGCGAGGATGCAACATACTAGAAGGAATCATGGCAAGCATGTCATGGGTGCAAATAGTGTGCATGAATAATTCACATGACATAGCACAAGCATGAAAGGAGGATATAAGCAAAATAGCATCAATAGCATGAGGCACATGATAAACATGGCAATAGCAACAAGGATCTCCACCAAGCATGCAAATACACATAGGAGTAGCATAATGGTGAATCATGGGTAGATGCAAGCAAGGGTCACAATTGCATGGCAAAGGCATAGAAGCAAGCATAGCATGCAAAGTGAACACGATAAAATGAGCAAGAAGCGAGAAGCGGTATATAGCCCATAGCCGAGTGAGATCCAAGTGAGAGAGATGTGCGTAGTCGTTGCGCGAAGAGGGAGGTGGGAAGGGTAGTTCACGGGATCCCAAGTCATCTATGCTCTCTAGAGCTCGTTTCGTCAACTCTTGGGATTGAGAGGTTGACGAGTATACGTGAGTACCTACACAAAACAAAGACAAAGGGAAAATTGTGTGTGCGTGGTAGATGTACACATCATCCATCATGATGTGCACATGCTTGTGTTGGTTAGCACAAAATATCCAAAGCTCAAATAAATGAGATGTGTGATATAAAAACATGTCGTCCATCATGATAGGGTTGTTGTTATGTATAGCATAATGGAGACTCAAATTGTGTAATGCATCACAAGAAATATGTATAGCATTGTTATTCATGGAATGCATATGGTGCACACAAGGGATGTAATCATGCGATACACAATAATTTTCATGGCATGGCATAGTAGATGAATTGTGCAAATCATGTAAAGGAAGCATAGCAATATCATCACATGAAAAACAAAAGCCAATGACCATCATCTCGCGATCTATGCCGTAAGTGCAAATGGGATTTATGTGAATGGGGCATGCATAGTCACTATGTTGAGATGGAAATGATGCCATATGGGATATCTCACTCATAGCATATGACAAGGTTAATGGATTGTCAAACATGATGTGACCACAAGAATTTTCACATGATATCCTATGGAGAATAGCATCACAACCAGGCAAATCAACATGCTCGTCATCATATTTATCATAAATAGGTAAGTCATGACATGAAGAAGTGGCACTAGCATGAAGCATGGGTATAGGTGTGTCAACATCATGCAAGCAATCATTCGAAAAATAGTCCATTAGTGGGACAAGAGAAGCACCATCACCTATGTTACCTTTGGAGCATCGCCCATGTGTTGTAGGTGAGGTGTCGAGGACCAAGTCGTGGTCATGTTCATCGTGATGGAACCATGTGGGGTGTAGCATCGTCCACCATGGCCATCATCATCTCCATTGGATGTATGGGCTTGTCGATGATAGGCGTGTCGTCATGTAGGAGACCTAGCACCAAAGAAGAAAACACACTAGGAGTAGAGGTTAAGTCGTTAGAAATCAAAGTGGCCTCACATGCCGTGTCAACTACCTCACTCACTAAGTGTTGTGGATCACTCACTCCCTCTCAGATGCTCTCACTCATATGGTTGGTGGAGTCACTCAAATGGCTCTCAACCTCACATAGGATGTGTGGCATGCTCTCAAGTGTGGGGCTAGTGGTGGTCACACTCATCCTCTCATAGGAAATGCTCTCAATGTCACGTGTGGTGGAGTCACTCATGTCACTCATGTGGTGGTGGCTCTCCTCACATGGCAATTGGGGCATCTTATCACATGTCGTTGTCGGAGGGGTGTTGGTGCAAATGTCTCCATGCTCAATCATGTCATGGTCGTATCCGTGGATGAATACCGAAGATGGCACATCATCACTCTCCTCAAAGACCAAAGATAAGGTCTCATGAGCGGTCTCGTAGCTTGACTCAGAGTATGAGTCCAATATGGGTGTTGTCTTCATGTCGTTGAAGCGGTTCGTGCACGTCGTCGTGGTCGAAGGGGATGGCCCTTGATCGGCCTTCTTATCACCGTCTTGTTGTAGGAGGCCCATAGGATGTGGCACCTCGTAGCTCGTCTCCATGACCGAAGGGAAATTCCCATGCTCGGCCATCTTCCTTGAGGGGCTTCCGAAGATGGAAGTGTCGCCCTCGCTCGTAGGTGGTCGCCGTGTACTTGATGATGTCGATGTAGGCGAACTCACGAGAAGTAGGCGAAGATGTCGTACGTCCAAAGGCGAAGATGCCTTGATAGCACTTGGCGAAGATGCCGAAGTGGTTGGTGTAGCCATAGCTCTGTCTTGGTGGTTCTTGTCTCGCGGTCTTCTCTTATGCTCAGGAAGTTTGGACCTGGCATGAAGTAGGTCTTGTTGGGACTTGTACATTTGCGCTTGGTGAGCATCATCATGATGATGTTGGCGTTGTCGCACTTGAGTTCGTAGTAGATGTCGTTCGTTGTTGTCGTGCACATGTTGCTTGAAGGTGACTTGCCCTTCATGACGAGGTGGATCACGAACGTGATGGTGGTCGCCATGGAGATGTGGACGTGGATGACTTGCGCTTGTATCGCTTGGGCGCTCCGAAGAGGATCGATGTGATTGCCGCCGCCGTGAAGATGATGAAGGGGAAGTAGACTTGATCAAGGCCGGAATCTCCTCCATTCTTGCATCTTGCTCCTTCTTTTGTGCGGAAAGCTTGTTGTCAATGTAGTCCCTTTTCCTCGCTTTGGAGTGGCGAATGTCGATGGAGAGGTTCTCGATGAACTCTCACAATCTTGATTGTGCGCCTTGCATTTGTCGTTGTAGATCAAAGATTGACGCTTTGGTGATGTAGTTGTTCACGCGGTCGTTGTTGTCGAAGACCAGAGATGAAATGCCTTGCCTATCCATCACTCCAAGAGGAAAATGTGAGTGGTAGAAAGAGAAGAACGAATACCAAATGTATCTTGACCAAAGTTGAAAGTGGATCAATGATCACTCTAATGTGGACAAGGAAATAGCACAATTGGTACCAATTCTTGTCGGTTTCTCACACCTACACAAATAAGGCTTATGGTGGAGCTCGGTGAGGATAGTGGCACAAAATTTTGATGTAAAATGTTAGCAAGAGTCAATAATGTTGAAAGAGATTCACAAATTCGCAAGTGTAACAAGTAGACCAATAGCAATATGGGTGGCTCACGAAAAGACACACACGGATAGATAAATGGGGTCGTGCAACCAAGGATGAGCACAAAATGTGGAATCCACGGAAAACGCTCGTGTTGCACAACTCAAGAGAGACGCTAGCACGATTGCTCAATAGGCGTATACGACACTTGTGCACAACCTATAAGATGCAAAATGTATGAACTTCTATCCCAAGTATGCTATATATGTATGGCTCCTGGTGTTATGATCCAAGATGATCTTATATGACAATGTGGTATGATGCTATGGCACTTGCTTACAAGCTCTTTGTTCACTCTTTTGCTTAAAAGCTTATTCTGTTTTTTTGATATGTATGTCCACTTTGCGAAATGCACAAACCAAGATAGCTATTGTGTATATATGCCGGAACAAACTTGTGGCACAAAGGATGATATGATACCAAGATGATACCGATATGGTATGGTATGTATGTATGTAATGGAAGGTGTAGACCACTAATGTGCACAAGTAACGTTGCCGGCAATACTCAAAGGCTAGTCTAGATAGGCAAGTAACGCAAAATGGGCTAGGGGTTATCAATGCAATGGCAAGGGAATATACAATGGAGGGGTACCACGATACCAAGATGATATGGAGGTTACCGTCCGCGGTGATGATGAGTGGCGGTGATCTTGATGACGATACCAAGATGATGGAGACTCGTACCTAAGTAGCCGAAACACCTTACGAAACAGAAAAACCGCGAAATCAAAATCTCAAATGTCAAATGGTGGTAGCGGGAATGCAGTGGTGATTTTGTGGAAGCTCAATGGAATTGTGGAATGGCAATGATGGGTTGTGGAGTACGCAATGCGGAAGTTGAGGGTAAGGTGGTGGACTATACACGGTGTCGGAGTTGGAAGCACGGTCCCTAAGTAGCCGAAACACCTTAGGAGACACAACTCACAACACAAGCAAAATTGGGTTAAGTTGGGTGGTCGGAGTGTATAGTGGTCAAGCCTATGCGGAAGTGGTGGTGGTGGTTGATGAAGAAGCGACCATCCCTAAGTAGCCTAGACACCTTAGGAGACTCAAATCACTCCTCAAGCAACCACTAATGCGATGGGGAACAAAATTGGTTAGGTTGCGGAAGGCTATGGTGGTGTAGCGGATGATGTGGTGAAAGCCCTAGAACAAAATTTGATGGGACCATAAACTCTCATCGTGTTAGGGACGCAAAATCAAGGAACATAACACTGGTATGACGGAAACTAGGGCGGCAAGAGTGGAATAAAACACCAGGCAAAAGGCCGAGCCTTCCACCCTTTACCAAGTATATAGATGCATTAATTAAATTAGAGATATTGTGATATCCCATGACATCCATGTCCCAACATGGAACAACCTGCAACTAACAATGCTATAAGAGGGGCTGAGCAAAGCGGTAAGATAGCCAAACACCAAGTTGCTGGGATGGTGTAAAAGGTTAGAGGATTATCATGGCAATTTGGGAGGCTTGACAAACAAGTGGTATTTAGCGCGACATGGAGATAGCATCGAGACAACCAGCAAAGCAAAGATACTAGTGGTATCCAGAGTAACGGTCATCTTGCCTGAAATCCCTCTAGGAAGAAGACCGAATCCATGAAGTAGACGAACCAACGTAGTCAAATGGATCCTCACAGTCACGACATAACCGGAACTATCAAGGAGAAGCGCAACCGGAAAGAAGGAAACAACATAGTGAATAACCATCACATAATCATGGCATGATGCACAATCAAGTATGATGCATGTCTGGTTTAATGAGGGATGGCATCGCAATTTGCAACAAACAAAATTACAAGTTTAGTGGAGCTCAATAAGTTAACTCTCGTTTATGTACCCAACAAGATTAAATGTTATTAAACATGGCAAGGGGTGAAGCATAAAGAAACTATCTAATTAGGCAAGTTTAAATGAGGCCGGAAACAACAAACAACAATTCCGGTAAATCCCCACGTGCACTTAGCAAATAAAGCAAACACGAATTTTAAACATTTAAATGTTGTTATCATGATGCAAATGACATATTCATGGTTGGATGCAATTTTATGAAAAAGTCACATGAGCATGTTAGGAAGCATTTGGTCACCATGGCGGAACGAAAAGGGTGCCACGACAACATATCGGTTCTGGTAACTCAATTGAGATACCGATGCAAAAGAGAAGTGTGCGGATGTGTGGAACACGCAAGAGATGGTGGGGTGCTCCCGGTAACCGGGTGTCCCACATGACGGTGGCAAGGAAACGAGGAACGTGCAAGGATCAATTCGTACATGGTGCAAACACGGGCATCTCATACAACACATCACAAGAATTCGTCCACGGTCATCGTTTCGGTGGTCATACCTTCCTAGAGTGCATTCTTGGAGCGGTTCGGGTTCATAGAGGAAGTAGTCGTACATGTTCGTTTCAGATAGGAACTTGATGAATTCGAGTAACTTGGGGTCGACGGTAGTTGTACACGACAAGGCGAGTCAAACTTGACGCTTGCGTTACACGGGTCTTCGGCGATGGTAGTGGTACCTCTTGTGGTGGAACTTGGGAATCCAACGTCTTTGGGAGTAGAGGTACTCGCGAGAACCGAGATGGTCTTGATGATCCGACGAGACGATGTGGTTCAGGGTGGTCTAGGTCTTGGCGGTGTAGATGTACACGTTGTCGGGGTACTTGTCGCATTCCAGTTGTGTAGTCGTACTTGGCATCGGTGCGGTGTACTTGGCATTTTGGTGCGGAAGTCGAACTTGCCGGTCTTGAAAAGGGTGGTCTAGACGATCCGCGAGGAAGTAAACAGAGCGATTGTGCAGCGGGAAGCAGCCGGGGGTGCACAATGGCAGCAAAGAAAACATGGTGCTCGTGGTAGTGGTCGGAGCAAGAACATCCCGATAGGAGTTCAAGAGCACTCAAGGCTGTGGTGGCTTGAGCTGATGGCCATGGGGGCCCGAACACGGCAGGAGGAAGACTCGCAGTGGTGGTGCGCTCTGCAACTGGAGGAGCAGAGGATATCAACGGATGGGCATTGGCACACACGCACGCGGAGGGCAAGGTGAGCAGGTGGTGTCCATGGCTCCATGCCCCGGAGAAGCAGCGGGGACCAATGCGGGAGACAAGAAGGAGGCCACAGGGAGGCGACGAGGAGGTCGCCGGCGCGGGCATCTGGCGAGATGGCTCGGCGGCGGCCTGATTCACGGTGGTAGGCGGCGACTGCGACAAAGGGAAGGGGAGGCGGTGACCTACTACTGGCGGCACGCTCCAGCGAGCCGGGGCCTCATGCGAACAGGGCGGCGGTGGGGGTCGCCGACGAGTGCGCAAGCACGCTGGGCAGGACGTCCTCGAATCGAACGATGGCGGGGACGAGGGAGCTCCTCTCCCTGGCGCGAGGAGGGAGACGAGAGGAGGGAAAAGGGGATCGAGCCAAGGCTCCTGCGTGCGTGGGTGGTGGCGGCGGAAGGGAACGAGGAGGAGGGGTCAAGGGATCGAGAGAGAGAGAGAGAGCAGGGGATCGGCTAGGGTTAGGATTAGGTGGGCCTGGGAGGCCTCGGTGCAAATGGGCCGGCCTGGCAGTCAGGCCCAAGAGGCCGGTGGGTGCAGGCTCTCTCTCCCTCCCTTCTCTTATTTTCTTTAGCAGAAACAATTCAAGAGAAGAAAAAGAAAGATGGGTTAGGGGAATAAGTTGGACACGCGGATAAATTTCCTGGACTCACTAAAATGAGCTTCATCCAAGAAAAATGAAATGAACATGTGGGTGAAGTTTGAATCCAACTCATTCGAATTTAGTTCAAATGGTTTTGCATAGGAAGTAGGTAATAGGGAGGTCCAAAAATGATGAGGTTTAAGGTGGAGCTCGGGAAAGTGATGAAATAATTATGGGCAAAGTTGAGGTCAAGGATTTAGATAGAAATGCATGGGATTCATTTGCAAGTGTGTTATGGTTAATTCCAAAACAATGGAGTATTTAATATATCTCCCTAATGATATTGGGAGACTTTTATATGTTTTAAAGAGAATTTCACCATGTGAATTTCCCTCGATTTAAATGGATCGGAGACCCATACAATTTATTTAGTTGAGTTTTTAAAAAGGGGGTGGAAGATGACATGATGCAATGCACATGATGCAATGATGAACGCAACAAACCAACAAATCACACGACGAATCTCGAAATCCATGGAAGGCATCTAGAGAGTCGGTCTTGGGGCGTCACAACTCTCCTCCACTTACAAGAGATCTTGACCCGAGATCTAAGGACGGCACCAAAGCAAAACGGAAGAGGAAGAGGTAAGACAAAGTTGCTTTGATGACAAATGAGTGAAACCAATGAACCTTGAGAGGTTGGAAACTTGAAATAAAGAACACAACAAAGTTGAACGAAATTGAGAGCACTCCGATAGAAAAGAGAAACAAGGAACACCATGTGAACCTTGGAGGTTCCAAAGCTATGAATGACGGGCACAATTGACAAGAAGGAATTGAAACAACTCTGGTTGAAATGAGATAAAAGACTTGATAAGATGAAAAGAACTTGAGCAGAGGACACAACACTCCGATTTTATATGGATTAGCAAGAAAAGAATATGATCTTGACAAAACAAGATGATGGGTCGAAGAGAGCAACATCACACTGCCTCCGGAAGAAACGAAAGAAAGGAATGAAAAGAACCGAGAGAAAACAACATGTTGTACCTCAAATCAAATTGAGAGATCATCCTTAAAAGTAGGATTGAACGGAGTTGTTGAAACAACAACAACGAAAAGAATAAGTTTGTAGTGGGCTTATGGAAACATCTCAACATTATGAGGTGACAAACGGCCACTAATGGAAACCATTGATTTGAGTGAGAGCACCAAAGACATGAAAAACTTCTTCCACCATGATGATGAAGAGATAACTTGGATCATTGTTAAGCACCCCAATTAGCAACATTCCTTAGGGAAGGCTTTAGGTCAAATCTATACCAATATAACTCCAAGGAAGAAAACGATGGGTTTAAATATCTCATTCTTGAAAACATGCGAATCATGAAACACGAATGGAAATTATCAAGAATGACATAACACCACCTCGAAAGATAATGGAGAACAATTGCAGTTCAGAATGCAAGATGAAGATGCTTGAGCTCCTCCGATAAGAATCTTGGCGAACATTTCGAGAATGAATTAAATCCTTGATGAACCATCATGTAGAGCCTCCATGAAGAACTCTGGTAATAAAAGGATGATAGAAAGAAAGAGAAGTTGAAAACACAAGGTGAAGCCTTGCAATGATTTAGATGGAGCTTTGCGACGATATAACCAAGAAAACTTGGAACTCCGGAAAGGAAAAATATGAAACACTTGAACCGAGGATTTTGATGCGCCTCCGGGATAACGAATTAAATCACCTCGATGAAATAAGAATAAGAATTATGTCATGCTTACCCTTCATCAACTTTCATTGATGACAAGCAACGGATTTGGCATGCAACTTATTCCTCTTCAAAAGGATTGAGGAGATATGTAGCGCAAACTTGGATAAGGCCTTCAACGAACCACCGGTAGGATTTTTGGGAAGAACAAATGAATTGGTACGAACACAAGGGAAGAGAAATCTTGAACGAACCACCGTAAGAATTTGAAAATGAACGAAGCAAAGAGAACAAATCTCCAGGAAGAATTAGAAAATGAATAAAGATACTTGAAAGAATTTAGATACATGAGAATGAATGGATCATGAGCTGACTAGAGTATACTTGAACGATGCACCAGTAGATTTGGAGAACGAGAGCTGAAAGCTGAGAATGAGTATTATTCAGAAATGATGGCCTTCGGATGATCGAGAGAGGAAAATCAACTCCTGGAATGTGTCGGATGGGTGAATAGAATTCCCACAGTCGAAAACAATTATGAGAGTATGGCATGAAGCTAGAACCACAATTCTTTAGGAGAACGGAGCAAGATTTAAGAGAAAATCTTCTTCAGCTTGAAAGCTTAGAATAACGACGAGAACCACCATGGATTGCTTAGACACTCTAGAATAATGAAGAATAGAAAGATAGAGCCAATGATGAAAAGAATTTGAAAATGATCTTGGAGAAGGCATATGACTGATGGAATCCATTCTTACATCAACTTTGGAAAGAATTTGAGAATAGCTCCGAAAAAATTAGAAGAGTCAGGTATGATCCTCGAAAAGACCTCTGGGTTATGGCCCACTCAAAGATACACCATTGGACTATTACTCAAAAGAGAGATTGCACCGGTTGATTAAATGGCTTGAATGAGATAACAACCTCTAAAAAACTTGAACAGATTAAGAATGGAAACGCGAATCTTCTGAGATATCTTCAACACTCCGGAGCAAATGAATAGTGAGAGGTGAATGATTAGGGGGATGCACCGGCATGCAAAAGCATTTGAAACGAGGAAAAGGAATATGATCAACACCGAAAGCTTTAATTGAGTCCACCGGGGAAGAAAATGAGAACGAAGAATGATGAACTTATAGCTCCTGAGCATCTCCATGAGAAATCACCGAGTAAGAACATTGAAGGAAAGGAATAAAGAGGCTTCCCATCAATAAAAAAGGATACTTGATTAAGAAATCTGAGTCCTTAAAGAAAAAGGGTGGGAGGGCGAGAAAATAAAGGCAACTTGGGGACGGATGAAACAAACACCATTGAGAAAACTTAGAATTGATCTTGCGGATGTTGAAATGATCGGATCCACTTGAAGAGAAGCACACCGGTCGAAAAATAATTAACATGACAATCTCGATGATCAAGAAGGATTAGTATTCCCATAGAAACATGAGAACACCGCTTAGGAAAGGTATGGAATCAACATTTGACAATGAAGCAACTCTAATACAACAACTCAAAACAAAATAAAGGATTGGCTTGTAGAATATGCCGGAACAAACATATGATAGACCCCATATCGTATCATGTGTCTGTTGGAAAGAATTCCTTCATGATACTTGAATTCCCACCTATAAACGCCCGAAACTTTCTGGTTATGCAATCTGGTGTTGGGGATACAGGGAGGCACAATATATATCACACAACTAACAAGCCATACACTCCGGCTGTATCCATCCGTCAACACATAACCAAGAAAACTCCAGAAATCGTGTACGTCAACCTTCAAAAAGCATCCGTTATACGAGTTGTGGCAATACTCCCGAACTCCCTCCCCAGTACTGGGTGGCGTCGAGGTTATCTCATCGATAACTGCATAAAACAGATTTTCGATGTCGGCGAACTCAGGCATTCCAGAATTGCAACGATAAAATTGTGACGACAAAACCTCGGAGCTCAACTCCCAGGGACACTGCCACAACCCCTAAATGTTAGGAGGAACCAAGAACAATGTTCTTGTCACAAGAATATCGGAACGATCCAACAATACCCGCGCGATCCTAAAAAAAGTTTTGAGTGAAAATGACGAGAGGGTAATCAAAACATCTACATCAGGAGTCCTCACCAGAGCGATGAAGGGGGCTGAGGAGTAAAAAGAATCCTACTCTCTGATATATATAATCCGAAGACTCAAAACATTTTAGTTCTAGACTCAACAACGGCAGCAGTTCGATCAATCAAGGTGGCTCTTAAGGTCGGTAAGGCTCTGATACCAACTTGTAGTGCCCAATATACGATTCTATCCCAATCACGTGATGAATATATGATTGGGGCACAACCGCATTTCAAGCGCATAGCAAGGTGGATATCATTACAACATACCATGTACTAAGTGGATGAGAATACAAGATAAAGGCTTACACTCGCCACTAGTTACAACATTCATACAACAATACATCAATACATAATAACCATCATACAGAAGAGCAGGATCCGACTACAGATGAAATCAAACAAAAAAGAAGAATGACATTCACCCTGCTAATCCCAGGTTCCCCCGACCTGGAACCTACCCCTTGATCGAAGAAGAAGCAAGAGAACTCCAAAACAATCGAGCATCGCTCTCACGTCATGAGCATCGCATTACCTGTACCTGCAACTGTTGTTGTAGTAATGTATGAGCCACGAGGACTCAGCAATCCCATTACCATGGGTATCAAGACTAGCAAAGCTTAATGGGTATGGAAAGGGTAAGTGGTGGGGTTGCAGCAAGCAGCTAAGCATTGTATGGTGGATAACTTACGGATACAAGAATAAGATAAGAAACTATGCAACGGTCACGAACTAGTAATGATCAAGAAGTGATCCTGAACTACTTACGTCCAAACATAACCCCCACCGTGTTCTGTTCTCTGTTTACTCAAAAAGAGAATGTCACGGTTACACACACAATTGGTGTATTTTAAATTGAGTTTACTTCAAGTCCTCTACAACCGGATATTAACAAATTCCCATCTTCCACATAACCGCGGGCATAACTCTCGAAAGTTTAAACCCTACAGGGGTGTCCCAACTTAGCCCATGACAAGCTCATGTTCCGCAGAGACAATCCTCCATCGCGGGACCCTCCGATCGGACTCGGAATCCTGGTAAAACAAGTCCAGCAAGACCGCGCGGTGTGCTGACACCCTGATAGTAGCCGCGCTTATCTCGTCTCGGGCCACAACCGGATGGGACAATCTACGAGTAAAACCATCCCTCCAGTTTCCCCAACGTGGCCACGCAGGTTGCCCGTTTGGGACCAACGCCATCAGCACAGCCCCCCTGCTATGTAGAAAAATCCTCAGGTTCGCGACGCCCTATGCCAATTAATTATTAGGTTCAAGTATTATTATGGAAAATGTTAAAATCATTGTTGGGCCTTGCTGGAAGAGTTTTATTCATAGTGAATTGTCAAGAGGAGCCCATAAACCCTCATCGTGTTAGGGACGCAAAATCAAGGAACATAACACCGGTATGACGGAAACTAGGGCGGCAAGAGTGGAACAAAACACCAGGCAAAAGGCCGAGCCTTCCACCCTTTACCGAGTATATATATGCATTAATTAAATAAGAGATATTGTGATATCCCATGACATCCATGTCCCAACATGGAACAACATGCAACTAGACCAGCAACCAGCAATGCTATAAGAGGGGCCGAGCAAAGCGGTAACATAGCAAAACAACGGTTTGCTGGGATGGTGGAAAAGGTTAGATGCTTATCATGGCAATCTGGGAGGCTTGACAAACAGGTGGTAGGTAGGCAACATAGCGATAGCATCGAGGCAACTAGCAAAGCAAATATAGTAGTGGTATCCAGAGTAACGGTCATCTTGCTTGAAATCCCGCTAGGAAGAAGACCGAATCCATGAAGTAGACGAACCAACGTAGTCGAACGGATCCTCACAATCGCAACATAACTGGAACTATCAAGGAGAAGCACAACCGGAAAGAAGGAAACAACATAGTAAACAACCATCACATAATCATGGCATGATGCACAATCAAGTATCATGCATGTCTGGTTTAATGAGGCAGGGCATGGCAATTTGCAACAAACAAAACTACATGTTAAGTGGAGCTCAATATGCAACGAGTTCCATATTGGAGAAACAACACATTTAATTATTAAGTTAACTCTCTTTTACGTACCCAACAAGATTAAATGTCATTAAACATGGCAAGGGGTGAAGCATAAAGAAACTATCTAATCAGGCAAGTTTAAATGAGGCCGGAAACAACAAACAACAATTCCGGTAAATCCCCACGTGCGTTTAGCAATTAAAGCAAACAACAATTTTAAACATTTAAATGTTGTTATCATGATGTGGATGACATATTCATGGTTGGATGCAATTTTATGAAAAAGTCACATGAGCATGTTATGAAGCATTTGGTCACCATGGCAGAACGAAAAGGGTGCCACAGCAACATATCACTTCCGGTAACTCGATTGAGATACCGATGCAAAGGAGAAGTGTGCGGATGTGTGGACCACGCAAGAGATGGTGGGATGCTCCCAGTAACTGGGTGTCTCACATGATGGTGGCAAGGAAACGAGGAACGTGCAAGGATCAATTCGGACATGGTGCAAACACGGGCATCTCATACAACACATCACAAGCATTCATCCAAGGGCGTTGTTCCGGCGGTTATACCTTCCAAGGTTGCATTCTCGAAGCGGTTCGGGTTCGTAGAGGAAGTAGTCATGCACGTTCGTTTCAGATTGGAACTTGACGAATCCGAGTAACTTCGGGTCGACGGTAGTTGCACACGATAAGGGTAGTCGAACTTGACGCTTGCGTTACACGGGTCTTCAACGACGGTAGTGGTACACCTTGTAGTGGAACTTGGGCATCCAATGTCTTTGGGTGTAGAGGTACTTGCGAGAACCGAGATGGTCTTGATGATCCGGCGAGACGACATGGTTCGGGGTGGTTTAGGTCTTGCCGGTGTAGAGGTACACGTTGTCGGGGTACTTGTCGCATTCCGGTTGTGTAGTCGTACTTGGCATCGGCGCGGTGTACTTGACCTTTCGGTGCGGAAGTCGAACTTGCCAGTCTTGAAAAGGGTGATCGAGACGATCCATGAGGAAGTCAACAAAGCGATGGTGCGGCGGGAAGCAACCGGGGTTGCACGAAGGCAGCAAAGAAAACATGGTGCTCGTGGTAGTGGCCGGAGCAAGCACATCCTGACAGGAGTTCAAGAGCACTCGAGGCTGTGGTGGCTTGAGCTGATGGCCATGGGGGCCCAACACGGCAGGAGGAAGACTCGCGGTGGTGGTGCTCTCTACAACTAGAGGAGCAGAGGAGGTCAATGGATGGGAGTCGACACGCACACACCGGAGGGCAAGGGGAGCAGGTGATGTCCATGGCTCCATTGCCCGGAGAAGTAGCAGGGACCAATGCGGGCGACGAGAAGGAGGCCGCAGGGAGGCGACGAGGAGGTCACCGGTGCGGGCGTCTGGCGAGATGGCTCGGCGGCGGCTTGATTCCCGGTGGTAGGTGGCGACTGCGACGAAGGGAAGGGGAGGCTGCGACCTACTGCATACAGCACGCTCCGGCGAGCCGGGGCCTCACGTGAACAAGGCCGCGGTGGAGGTCGCCGATGGGCGCGCAAGCACGCCGGGCAGGGCGTCCTGGGGTCGAAGGACATCGGGGACGAGGGAGCTCCTCTCTCTAGCGCGAGGAGGAAGACGGGAGGAGGGGAAAGGGGATCGAGCCGAGGCTCCTGCGTGCGTGGGTGGTGGTGGCAGAAGGGAACAAGGGGGAGGGGTCAAGGGATCGAGAGAGAGATAGAGAGAGCAGGTGCCGGTGTCAAACCCGGCGGATCTCGGGGGGAGGTCCCGAAATGTGCGTCTAAGGTCGATGGTAGCAGGAGACAGGGGACATGATGTTTTACCCAGGTTGGGGCCCTCTCTATGGAGGTAATACCCTACGTCCTGCTTGATTGATCTTGATGAATATGAGCATTACAAGAGAAGAGTTGATCTACCACGAGATCGTAATGGCTAAACCCTAGAGGTCTAGCTTGTATGGCTATGATATTATCCGTCCTCCGGACTAAGTCCTCCAGTTTATATAGACACTGGGAGGATCTAGGGTTACACAAGGTCGGTTACAAAGAAATGAATCTACATATCTAGTCGCCAAGCTTGCCTTCCACACCAAGGAGAGTCCTATCCGAACATGGGTGAAGTCTTCGGTCTTTGTATCTTCATAGCCCACCAGTCCGGCCCATGGCTAACAGGCCGGACGCCCGAGGACCCGTTAGTCTAGGACTCCCTCAGTAGCCCTCGAACCTGTCTTCAATGACAAGGTATCCGGCATGTAGATGTGTCTTCGGCATTGCAAGGCGAGTTCCTTCCTCCGAACTCCAAGATAGTCTTCGTATTTGAACGTGTCTGGACCTGTAACACAACACCACACACAACCGCGGAGAGAATATAATATTCCATGAGTCCAATCTGATGACAACTTTTATAACGTGACGTCACACTCGCCTGGTTTTTCAAAATGTTTCTTGTCCTGCCGTTCCATGTTTTGAGGCATGGTTGCTGTTGGCACGCTCTATCGAAACAAAGATCGTATCCCCTTATTGCGGGATTCTCATTAACACAAGCGTGGGTAACCCAACCATTCCGTTGGAAAGATCCCTTAGGAATAGGCAGGCTTTCAGGCTCAAGAGGAGGCATGTAATTCCTGCTACCTTTATAAAGGAACCAAGGGCCGTCCTTTTTGACGCCAAACTTCTCCTCAGCCTCTCCAACCTCGAATTCTAGCACCCATGGTTTCGACTTTGTTGCTCCAAGCTTCCCCTTTATGTCCAGACCCAGCCCTCAAGGCTGATGGGTGGTTCCTCTGTTACAGAGGAGGATATTGCGAAGCTTCGACCGGCCAGATACCTGACCGTGAAAATCCACCACAGGCTTCCTTCTCAAGGGCAGGTTATCCCGACCCCCAGATCTGACGAGAGGGTCGTATTCATCTCACACTTCCTTTGTGGGCTAGGGCTCGCTCTTCACCCCTTTGTTAGGGGGCTAATGTTCTATTATGGACTAGATTTTCACGATTTAGCCCCAGAGTCTTTCCTCCATGTCTCGGCGTTTATCATTACGTGCGAGGCCTTCCTCCGAATCCCCCCACACTTCGACTTATGGAGCGAAACCTTCAATGTGAAACGAAAGGTAGTCGATGGGGAACAGGTGGAGTGCGGCAGTGCTGTCGTCAGCCAGCTAACCAACACTCCTTGGCTAAAAGGCTCTTTTACCGAAACTTCCAATCAATGGCAGTGAGAGTGGTTTTATGTTACGGAGCCCCGCAACACCAAGTGGGTAGTTGCACCCATGTTTCTCCCTGACCCATCGTTACAGCTTGCATCATGGTCCAACAAGGAGCTGGATTGGGGATCAGTTGATGAAGTGCGGACTCTACAAAGCTGCATCTAAACCCTCCTCGAGACGGACATCGATCTTGTCAGCGTGATTCAAGTAATGCTGATTCGCCGAATCCTAGCATGCCAGCATAGGCCGCTCCGTATGTGGGAGTTCAATCCAGAAGGACCACAAACTCTCCAACACTTCTTTGGCATTATGCACAAAGGGATGTGGAAGTTGTTTTTCTCTGAAAATGAAAACATTGGCCGGACACTACTGAGGACACAGGCTTCGACTGTAACCGTCTGGATACCCCAGTAAGCACTTAACTTCTGAACATCCTTTTTTAAGTATGCCATAATACATTACTGAGCAAACTATCTCTGGACCCCCTCCCCGAAGGTTCAGCTGATCCTGTATTAACAAGGATGTTAGCCCCGACGCGATACCATATGCTTGTGACGGAGGGCAAGGGAGAGAGGATCAAAGAGGGCCCCCATCCCGAAGGTGCACCAGACAAGATTCCATCGTCCGAAGACAAAAATGACGAGGAAGTCAATGTCTCTTCCCCCCATGGGAAGAAAGCGGCCGCCTCCGAATATTGGGAGGAAAAGGCTCCTAAGCGAGGCAAGATGCCTTTGTCGGGTGGCTTGGGATTGGAGGACAACGTCATCCCGCAGTCCCATGATGAGGACAAGCCTCAAGCCAAACCATAAGTGAACAAGGGTGTTTTAAACACGTCCCGGCCCTTTCTTGTAATGTCTAGAATATTTTTTTGTAGTTTGGCATGCAGTCTTCTTCAACAATGTCCTTGGGGGATCTTCTCCCGAAGATGATGGAAAGCGAGATGCCTCCACCAATGTCCTTGCCCAACAAGGCGGATGACTTCGAGGTGTCGTCATGGAGGGCTCTCCCAATCAACAAGTGGTGCGAGGGATGATGAAGACACAACCCGAAGGTGATACTTCGGTGGCCCAAGGTCCGGGGACCAACAATAAAGGTCCCGAACATTTCGGTCTACAGCCGGATACGAATAAACGGATCCCTTCAAAGGGAGGCCGTACTCCTACAGCAGCCTCCGGAGACCCAGAGGCGCCGGATATATTGAGGAACATGCTGTGACAGGCGTCCGTCTCAAAGGAACATCGTACCTTGATGGGAACGATGGTCGAAAAGGTCCTGACCGCAAAAAGAGGATTGAATGAGTCCTTCGTGGGCTTGCTAAGAGGCTTCGAGGTTTGTACCGTAATATGTTCGATAGTAGCCCCTGAGACTCTGATTGGCTTGCCGAGGGAGGCGATTAGAGGATCAAAAGATATGCCCACGAAGTAATATGATTAATTGGAACACAGGCTGTGACCTCCCCGGAAACTGTCCGTACTGTAGAGGTTGCGGATTTGCAACACAAGATTGATATCGCACTTATCAACAGGCATCTTAACGAGTCGCAAGGTACGTATTCGAAGCAATCCTTACATATACATGTTTGTAATATAAGCGTGAAGCTGAAAGTTGCATACTAGAATATGCATGGCTGCAGATGGTGCCGCCATCGTTGAGATTCTTTGGGCGGAGCTGGCCCGGGCCAAGGAGCAGACCCGGTTTAGTAATGCGGTTGCCTAAAAGGCATCGGCTGAGTTAAAGGCCAAACAAGCTGCTCGGCACAAAGACAAGGAGAAAATGTCCTCGACGGCGCTCGAACTGAAAAATGCTACCAGTTGCTGTGAATTCCTAGAGAAGGAGAATAAAGCCAAAGCAGATGAGCTTGACATGGCCTTGCGAGAGGCGATAGAAGCGCGGTCCGAATCTAGAGCGGCCCGTGAGGAGATCCGACAAGCTAGGGAGATTGTGGCTGGTAAGCCATTTTTATTACAGACTAAGTTCGGCAATCCGAATTATGCTCAGCTTAACCAAGTGTGGAGTTCTCCAGACGTGTTTTTGGACCTGCCGAAGGGTTCATCCGATGCGGCGCAGTTTTACCAAGCGCAAGAGGGATATGCAACGGAGAAGCTTTTCTGTTCAAAGTTTGGCGCATCAAAACACCCTCTGTTGCTGAATGAATAGATGTCCCAATGGGCTGAGCTTCACAGGATGTACGACGCTGCTATGACGAATGTCATACTTCAGCTGTGGCCGACTGAGCCGATTCCAAATAGCTATTTCGGCTTGGTGCGGCGGCTTGTTGATGCGGTGCCACGTATCGATGTCATGAAGCGGTCATTGTGCATTGAAGGTGCACGGATGGCCTTTGCCCGAGTCAAGACATACTGGGGGAAGATGAAGGCCGTTGATGTTGCAGCGCAGGGTCCACCCAAGGGCAAGGACCATCACGCACCAGAGAATTACTTTGAGGACGTCTTAGAGGCTGCCCGCTTGATAGAGGGTCAATGTTCGAAAGGCATAATATTTGAGTGACCTCTTTACGAATTGTAAAAGACAATTGTTATAATCAGTCTATATTTTGATTTTTCCTAAAGGCTTTTGTTCCTCCTGTGCGGCCGTTTCTATATGAACTGAAAGTTTTCCAGTCGTCACCTTTAGCTCCCTCGTAGAAAGTACGGGGGTCTTCGAAAAAGCATCTGATCACTCTTGATCCAATGTCTTGGTCCGTGAAGGAGGTGTCAATGCAGCGAACCAGGCAACCAGACTATAGGGCGTTAACACTTTCAGTTAGCCATAGGAGTTTTATGGTGGGTCTACGACATAGCCCCTGGTATGTATGTGGCTTATTCATACGATGCATTTACATATTTGACCGGAAGAGATCCTTTGTGTGACATGGAGGGAATAGCGATAGATTCCGATAAGTCATCGACTGGTTGACTAGCTCTCGCCGCATCATGACAGTCAGTTTTCGGCTTTCTCTACTGAGGTGCTTAACCAGATGAACCGGAAGCAGAATCACAGTAGTTCTCCTTTTACTACCCTAGCCGATAGAGCGGAATGTAGGATACCAAGCATAGGAGCCGGGCAACCCAACTATTGACCCAAGACATGATTCGGAGCTGATGCATATAAGGCCAAACTCGCGACGCCGAAGTATGCTATAGAGTTGTTCGGACTTGTCGGCAACTCATTTGTTCCCATACCGAGCCCCTGGCAATTAATGCCGAGGTGTACGTTTGAGACAACCATAGGGGCAAAACTCGATCCTTTTAGAAAAGAATGGATTATTTTTACTGGGATCTGAGTGATGAGCTATCGTGTATATACATAACAAAGCTGCACCCCCGGCAATTTGATATGCCAGGGGTCGAACGCGGAGGAAAAAGGCACTTTACAGGCTCAAAATAGAGAGTGCGGTCTACAAAAAGTTATTTTGGACCTCCTGTCACATGTCTGCGCCGCCTGCCCTCGGTGAAGGGACTCCTTGATGGAAATAGCCCTTGGGTGAGTGTACGGACCCGAACTCCGATAGAGTCTGAGGCCAGCCATTGAGCCACCTGTGGAGGGAAACAAGAAAAAGGAAGAAGAAAGAAAAAATAGTTAGAAAAAAGAGAAGGCTATGGGAGTACTTTCAGGTCCATCCGTATTGTGCTTTCGCAGGTGCCCATGGTATTTTAAGTGCATAGTTATGTATGCACAGTACAGATTGTCCTGGTATATGCGGCGGATGGCGGAAACCGAACTGCTAGTCCTGTATGGGATTTGAACGGTCATGTTGAATGGGGACCAGTGGCTTAGTGGCCGACGAGGTATGCGGTGTAATGCCCCCGCTGTGTAGTTCGGCTAAGATAGCCATAGTGTGATCCTTTGCACGGAGAGAGCGCTCCATGTGTTCCCCTATAGGGGACTGTGTCATGTGTACCATGTTCACTATCTTTACTTCGGGGGAAAACTGCTTCTGACCCCCGGTGTTTGGTTAGCGAGTTTCGTCGTCGTCGCCGTCGCCGGGCGGCTTCTTCCCCTTGTATTCGGCGTTTGACTTGCCGGCCTGTTTGAAGACCCAGCATCTTCTGTTGGTGTGGTTAGCTGGTTTATTGGGGTGGCCATGAATCTGGCAGGGCCTATCCAATATCTTATCCAAATTGGATAGTCCGTCTCTGTTTGCCTTGAATGGCTTCTTCCGTTGACCGGGTTTGGGGCCGCTGAATCTGGCGTTGACCATTTTGTCATGCACCCCCCCATTACTATTGCCACGTTTGTGCTTATTGCGTCGTGGTTTCCCGTAGTCGCCTCGAACTTCGGAAGTGCCCGGGTTGCTGGCGATGTTAATTCTACGAGCGAGCCGGCTGTCTTCTCCCATGCAAAAGCAGGTCATCAGAGCGGTAAGGGCTGACATGGATTTTGGTTTTTCCTGACCGAGGTGGTGGGCAAGCCACTCGTCCCGGACACTATGTTTGAAGGCCGCTAGGGCTTCCGCGTCCGGACAGTCCAGAGCTTCCTGGCTCACTCTCCGGGCTGCTGGACGATGTGACTTAAGTCATCGACGTCTGGTGGCCGGATATATGTACATTGGAAGTTGTCGCGGAAGGAGTCTTCCAGATCTTCCCAGTTGCCGATAGAGTTTTCCGAAAGACTATTTAACCAGTACCTTGCTGGTCCTTTGAGTTTTAGTGGAGGTATTTGATGGCATGAAGATCGTCTCCTTGAGCCACATGAATATGGAGAAGAAAATCCTCGATCCATACCGCGGGATCAGTTGTTCCATCACATGATTACGGGTTTAAACCCTGATGGGAATTCATGCTCCATTGCTTCGTTAGTGAAGCAGAGTTGGTGTGCGGCGCCTCTATATTGGGCCATGTCGCGACGTAGCTTAGATGGAGTCCGTCTGCGGTTTTTGGCCCGAGCATGACTAGACTTGTCCCGTCCGAATAGGTAGCCGACGTTGCGTGTCGAGGCACGTCCCTGCGATCCGTAGATCGATCTGGTATGTCCTGCTCCACTGTCCAGGTCCTGCCAAGGGTCGTATGTATGACCCCAAGCTGTTTCATCTCTATTTTTTCTTTGGGGTGAGGCGGGCTGCTATTCGGCTTGAGCTGCCGCTTTATCCCGACTGCATGGTGGTCGGTTAGCCGCATTGTCCCGACCGCGTGGTACAGGCTCTGGCGCTTCCTTATCAAACTAAGGTAGCAATCTGCGCTGCGGGTAACCCTTGGTTGTGCGCCTGGAGCCGCATTCTTCGGCCACTAGGATATGTGTCCATCTATCATTGAGCAGGTCTTGGTCAGCTTGAAGCTGCTGCTGTTTATTTTTCAGGCTCCTTGCAGTGGCTAATAGCCGGCGTTTAAAGTGCTCCTGCTCGAGAGGTTCATCTGGCATGATGACATCCTCGTCGTCGGGGCTCTCCTCATCCTCGGAGAGCGGAAGATAATTGCTGTCCTCCGAGTCTTCGTGTATTGCCTGTTTGTCAGGGCTATCATGTCCGTCCTCCAGTTCATCCTGTTCGGATGTTGCCCCAACAGAGGCTTCATTGTCTTCGGTATCGTCCGGGGTGTTGTTTTCTCTAGTGCCGGTATTGCTGTATTTTGCACGACGTGACTTAGAACAGCGCCGCTGACGCCGGCGTCTGTGCTGTGTCTCCGAGGGTTTATCCTCAACTGGATCTTCTTTGTCATCATCGTTAGTTTCTTTAGGCGTATCCACCATGTATACATCGTATGAAGAAGTGACCGTCTAACGTCCGGTAAATGGCGGGTTTTGGCCCTACTCCTCATCGGCATCATCGTCTATACTGTCGAAGTCTTCGGAGCCGCAATCGGACATGTCAGTTAAGTCCTCGACAGTGGCTATGGAGTGGGTGGCGGGTGGGGAACAAGATTCTCCATCATCAGCCCCTAGTTCGAACCGAACAAAGTTCGGTGGTGAGTCCCCCGCCAAGGACATGTTCTTTAATGAGTTTAGCACATTGCCCAAAGGAGAGTGTTGGAAGATGTCTGCGGTGCTGAATTCGAAGATCGATAAACGATCAAGTTCGGCGTCCGTGGGCTCACATGGTTCGGAACTTACGACCGTTAGACGAGTTCGGAGCTCCGGTGGCACAGGTATTATGTGAGATTAAATCTATGTGCGGCTCCAACGCCGGGGAATCTGTGGCCTCCGCGGCGGGGTTGAGTCTCCCGTCCTTGGATGGCACAGTCTACTCCGGATCTAAGGCCAGAGCGGTTAGGGGAGTTGTCTCCTGGACGTAGTCCGATGAAAATTTAGGTCATGTCTCTCGGGGTGACCAGGAGTGGTGGCCGCGGTCTCTAATCCGGTGAAGATCAAGTCTCCACGTATGTCCGCAACGTAGTTCAAGCTCCCAAATCTGACCTGATGCCCAAGGGTGTAGCTTTCGATCTGCTCCAGATGTCCAAATGAATTGGCCCGCAGTGCGAAGCCGCCGAACACAAAGATTTGTCCCGGGAGGAAAGTTCCACCTTGGACAGCATCATTATTGACGATTGAAGGGTCCATCAAATCTTTTGGCGACAACATAGTGGAACTCTCAATGAAAGCACCAATGTCGGTGTCAAAACCGGCTGATCTTGGGTAGGGGGTCCCGAACTGTGCGCCTAAGGTCGATGGTAGCAGGAGATAGGGGACACGCTGTTTTACCCAGGATCGAGCCCTCTCTGTGGAGGTAATACCATATCTCCTGCTTGATTGATCTTGATGAATATTAGTATTACAAGAGTTGATCTACCACGAGATCGTAATGGCTAAACCCTAGAGGTCTAGCTTGTATGGCTATGATATTATCCGTCCTCCAGACTAAGTCCTCTGGTTTATATAGACACCAGGAGGATCTAGGGTTACACAAGGTCGGTTACAAAGAAAGGAATCTACATATCTAGTCGCCAAGCTTGCCTACCACGCCATGGAGAGTCCTATCCGGACATGGGTGCAGTCTTCCGTCTTCGTATCTTCATAGCTCACCAGTCCGGCCCATGGCTAACAGGCCGGACGCCCAGGACCCCTTAGTCTAGGACTCCCTCAGCAGGGGATCGGCTAGGGTTAGGATTAGGTGGGCCTGGGAGGCCTCTGTTGAAATGGGCCGGCTTGGCAGTCGGGCCCAAGAGGCCGGCGGGTGCAGGCTCTCTCTCCCTCCCTTCTCTTATTTTCTTCCACAGAAACAATTCAAGAGAAGAAAAAGAAAGAGGTGGTTAGGGGAAGAAGTTGTACACGTGGATAAATTTCCTGGACTCACTAAAATGAGCGTAATCCAAGAAAAATGGAAATGAAAATGTGGGTGAAGTTTGAATCCAACTCATTTGAATTTAATTCAAATGGTTTTGCATAGGAAGTAGGTAATAGGGAGGTCCAAAAATGTTGAGGTTTAAGGCGGAGCTCGGGAAAGTGATGAAAGAATTATGGGCAAAGTTGAGGTCAAGGATTTAGATAGAAATGCATGGGATTCATTTACAAGTGTGTTATGGTTAATTCCAAAATAATGGACTATTTAATATAGCTCCCTAATAATATTGGGAGACATTTATATGTTTTAAAGAGAATTTCACCATGTGAATTTCCCTCGATTTAAATGGATTGAAGACCCATACAATTTATTTAGTTGAGTTTTTAAATAGGGGGTATAAGAGGACATGATGCAATGCACATGATGCAACGATGAACACAACAAACCAACAAATCACATGATGAATCTCAGAATCCATGGAAGGCATCTTGAGCGTCGGTCTTGGGGCGTCACAATGTCTGAGTACAGACAACTACAAATGAAAAAGGCTAAGAAGCCTGACTATCTACAAGACCCTCCCAAGGGTACAAGATCGTAGTTGAGGTAACAAGCTACTCGTCGAAGTGCATGAGGAAACTACTAGTGAGACCGAGGTCTCCACTTCAAAACATAAATAGAGCAAACATGAGTACAAAAGTACTCAGCAAGACTTACATCAGATCTTATCATACATGCATTAGTATCAAGAAGACAATGTGGGGTTTAGTTGCAGCAAGCCAGCTTTGACTAAGTGGCTATCCTGTTCTACGACTACGAGTAATTTCTTTGAGGTGAGATAGCGCACACGTGTCCACTAATCACCACATCAATACACCACTATGGATTCATTCTTGTCTCCCTGCGAGAAGGCCATCCATAGCACTCACACTTGTCTTTATTATTTTAGGGTATCCACTTCAATTGTCTATGTACCATATAAGTATCCAAGTATCCATAACCGAGGACGTGTCTATTCGAATAGATTAGGTTAACCCTGTAGGGGTGTACTTCTTCACACACGCTCTAGCCACTTACCTCCATGTACATGTCATGTATCTCGGCAACCTTCAAGCGGAAGCCTGGCGAGGGTGTCGGCCACGACCTGCCTAACCACGCAAGACTCTAGTCCAGGTTTATCGCCTAGTAGGTATAAGTTGGTTTTTGTCATGCGTGAGATTGGTACAGATGGATAGATTGAATTTTTCATATATAAATTATTTCAATCTGAGCTACGGCTGATTTACGGCGATTTTTTGAAGTTTATAACATTTCTGGAATTTCCTGATTTAATTTAAATCCAGAAATGATTAATTGCGTCAGCATGACGTCAGCACCGCATCAGCGAGTCAACGGACTAGCCAGGGTCAATCTGACCAGCGAGGCCCACTGGTCAGTGTGACAGGGGTTAATCCCGTGTTGACTTGTACTTTGACCATTGTGGGGCCAGCTGTAAGTGTCTAGGGTGGTCCAGCTGGCATGGATTAGTGATAATGACCTCGCCACATCGGATGTTGCAGAGTTTGGCTGGCGACGACCAATGTGGTGGCAACTCGCCGGACCTGCGCTATGAGCGGCGGCTGGACGCGCTGAGACCACCGGGGTGTAGCCCGGGCTAGCCCGGATCCAGGGGAGCAGGTGGAAGGCGGCGGGGACGCCGGAGCTCGCCGGAGCAGAGCTTGCGGCGGCGGCCTGATTTCGGGTCCACTCAAGTTTGTGGCTACGGCGCGGTAAACGATGGGAAACAAGGGGAACCGGTCTGGGCCTCATAGCGATCTCGATGGCGTCATCAGCAATCTCGGAGGAGACCAGACGGCGACGTGGCGTTGCCGGCAATCTCCGAGGCCGAGGGTTGAAGACGGTGGTGATGGCTCCATAGGCTGTCCGGAGTCTCGTGGCTTGACGAAGAGGGCGAGGAAGACACAACGAGGCTCTTGGACTCGTCGGAGAGGCGAGGCCGTGGCGGTTAGCGCAGCAACAGTGAGCGGCAGCGATGGTGGCGTCTGGTCTTAGGAGAGGGAGAGAGCTGTAGAGGAGGGGATGAGCACTAGGGGAGCGACAGGGTCCGGGGGTTTGCGCGGCGCTCGTAGCGGCCACTAACAACAGCGGCAAGCAGGAGCTGGTCGAGCGCGTGCGCGCGCACTGCGGCCACATGCCCTCCTACCTACTGGCAGGAGGTTAGGGGTGACTGGCGCCTGGGCCTCGTGGGCTGGCAGTCCACTAGAATGGCCAGGTAAGCCCAGGTAGTTACTCCTTTTCTATTTTGTTTCTTTTTTTATTTCTGACATGTGTTTTAATTTGGTTTTTGAAAAAAAAATCAAGTTTGCTCCTTCTGAGAAATATTGTAGCCACTAAAAGAATTATTCGAAAGACCCTCATAAGTTTCGAGAACTATTGGAGATGTATTAAATATATAAAAAATATAAATCCAATGCAAATAATTATCGGATTAATTCAAATGCCCAAAACAAATATGTCTGAGCTCCTAAAAATATTGGTTTGAATTTTAACTCTGGCCAAAATTTTCAGAGAAACACGGGAACATTTTCTTCTACCTATCTGAAGCATTTTTTTTATCTTGGTCATTTTCAAAATGATTTCTGAGGCTTCCAAATATCCCCAATTCAACTTTAATTGAAATTTAAACATGATGCTCACATGACTAGCTAATATAGGTCATACCAGAACTAGGGATTTGACAGCAAGTCACCTCCAAGCAACATGTGCACGACGGCGATGAACAACATCTACTACGAGCTCAAGCACGACAACGACACCATCATCATGAAGATGCTCGCCAAGAGCAAACTTACAAGTCCCAACAAGCTCTACATCAAGCTACGGCTAAACTCCATGAGCTCAAGAGAAGACCGCGAGACGACCGCAACCAAGATGGCGCTACGGCTACAACAACCACTTCGACATCTTCGCCAAGTGCTATCAAGGCATCTTCGCCTTTGGATGTACGCTATCTTTTCCTACTTCCCACCACTTCGCCTACATCGACATCTTCAACAATGAGGCGACCACCTACGAGCGACGGCGACACTTCCATCTTCGGAAGCCCCACAAGGAAGATGGCCGAGCATGGGAAATTCGGTTTGGTCATGGAGACGAGCTACAAGGTGCCACATCATATGGGCCTCCAACAACAAGACGGTGACAAGAAGGTCGAGCAAGGGCCATCCCCTTCGACCACGGCGACAAGCGCGAACCTCTTCAACAACATGAACACGGCGCCCCAGCGGGACTCATTCTTCGAGTCAAGCTACACGAGCGCACATGAGACTTTATCTTTGGTCTTGGAGGACAATGATGATTTGCCACATCCTATGGCATTCATCTTTGGAGACATTATGGATAAGGAGGTTGAGCATGGAGACACTTGCACCTACATCTCTCAGACACCCACATATGACGAGATGCCCGAATTCCCATGTGAGGAGAGCCACCACCACATGAGTGACATGAGTGACTCCACCATATGTGACATTGAGTGTGTTTCCTATGAGAGGATGAGTGTGACCACCACTAGCCCCACACTTGAGAGCATGCCACATATCCTATGTGATGTTGAGAGCCATTTGAGTGACTCCACCAACCAAACGAGTGAGAGCATCCAAGAGGGAGTGAGTGAACCACAACACTTAGTGAGTGAGGTAGTTGACACGGCACGTGAAGCCACTATGATTTCTAATGACTTACCCTCTACTCGAAGTGTATTTTCTTCTTTGGTGCAAGGTCTCCTACATGACAACATGCCTATCTTTAACGAGTCCATACCTTCAATGGAGACGATGATGGCCATGGTGGACGATGATGCACCCCCACATGGTTCCATCAAGATGAAGATGACCACGACTTGGTCTTCGACACCTCACCTACAACAAATAAGCGATGCTCCAAAGGTAACATAGCTGGTGGTACTTCTCTTGTCCCACTAGTGGACTATCTTACCAATGATTGCTTGCATAATGTTGACACACCTATTCCCATACTTCATGCTACTGCGACTTCCTCATGTCATGACTTACCTATTTATGATGAATATGATGACGAGCATGTTGATTTGCCTAGTTGTGATGCTATTCTCCATAGGATATCATGTGATAATTATTTTGGGCACATCACGTTTGACAACCCTTTAAACTTGTCATATGATATGAGTGAGATCTCCCATATTGCATCATTTCAATCTCAACATAGTATCTATGCATGCCGCATTAAAATAAATCCCATTTGCACTTATGGCATAGATGACGAGATGATGGTCATTGGCTTTTGTTTTTCATGCGATGATATTACCATGCTTCCATTACATGATTTGCGCAATTCATCTACTATGCCATGCCATGATCACATTGTTCCAAATATGCTTTGTTTTGGATGTTGTCAATATTCTCCATGTGATGTTTACTTTGATGCTCATGAGGAGGCCCCCATAGTTTCCTCATACATATTAGGAGATTTTGATGCATTCCATACTTTGCATGATTCCCATGATTGCGTGCACCATATGCATTCCATGAATAACAATGCTCTAGATATTTCTCGTGATGCTTTACACAATTTGAGTCTCCCTTATGCTATACATAATAACAAACCTATCATGATGGATAATATCAGTACTGCAGGATGCTGCTAACGCGACACTACGATCAGTGACCCTTCGACAAAACCGTGTGTGATGCCATAATCGCAAATAGTGTTGTAAAAAACCCGTCAAAAAAGGTGCAAAACATTTGCGATGGAGGATGCATCAAACACGGTTCAGATTTTAGTTGCATGTGCGATGCAGGACATACGAGTCAGCTCAATTAACTGTTTGCGATGAGGAGGAACAAAAGAAACGGGCAGCCATATGACGATGTGTGCGATGTACAACATATGGTTCACTCGGATGAACTGTTTGTGATTAGGCAACACAAAAGAAACGGTTAGCCAGATCAAAGGTGTGTGCGATATACGGCATGCGGTTCACTCGGATGAACTGTTTGCATTGAGACATGAGAGCAGAAACGGTTTAATATAACAAGATGATTGTGATACACGGCAAATAGGTCTGTAATCAGAAATGTGTGCGAATACCGATAATAACATAAACGGTTCCCTAATGTGGTCCATGTTCATCTGATCATCATATCCTTCTTGTGCTAGCTCGATGTTCCTTCTATGCTAAGTTTCCATTAATTGATGTCATTTAATGAACATGCCACTGTTTCCCGCCATTTCCTCACCTGTTTCCCATCACCCAGCGATATTGCACGTAGGCGGCACGCAACGTACGGAGGCGACAAGCGGAGCCTGTAGCACATCCACCTTTTCCAAGCATGCCAACCCACCAAAGCACCGCCTCTGCCATCAACCTCATCGACAAGGAAAACGAGCAGGTGCCACGGCGAGGCCGAGGCGCTCCCCAGCAACGCGATGGACGACGCTGTGATGCGCGTCATCGCCAGGGTTGAGCAGACCTTTGGTGCATGGTGCTTGAGCACCGCGGATCAAGATAGGCATGTCAGCACCGATAGGCTGCAGCTCGCCGCACAACATGATCGATGGTGTGCCGCAGAGCAAGCTAGGCGCGTCCGTGCCGATAGGCTGCGGCTCGCCGCACGACGAGACCATTGGAGCACCACAGAGTGAGAGGCGCAGCGCGCCGCGCAGCAAGAGTGGATCCATCGGCGCTTGCCTGCTGTCGACATGGCATCGCACCTGGGTACACGTCCGGTCAGTACCCCCATTCTTCGCCAGGTGTGGGAAGAGGCCCTCAGCATCGTACTTGCACCAGAGGCCAGCCGCGCCGTGCACCGGATGCCTGCCACACCGTTCGCATGGGTGCCGCCGTTCGCCTTGTCCGCGGCCCGCTGGATGCCAACGCGCTAGTCCATAGGCTCGACCGCCTACTTGGCCCAGATGTCCACCTGGGCGGAGTAGAGGAACATGGTTGTCGCATCCTCGAGCTGGTGATCTCCGATGAAATAGACAACTTGGAGCTCGAGATCACGCTCCAGATGTACCGCGAGCGTGTCGAATGCTTGGACGAATGCATGCACGACTTCAGGCAGAGCCAAGAGCTACCGTAGGCAAGGGCTGCTGGTCATGGTCTCATGGACACGTTTTATTTTGAAAAGTCATTTCAATGTGGATAGCTATGTATTTTCACAGCAATTATAGTATTGCTCTGTTTATTGCTCGGTTTCAATGTGTGTACTCTATTTTCCATTCTTATATGTTTTGTTTCAACATGTGTATATATGCTTTCTGTTCTGTATAGGTGGAAGATAACAGCTAGATTCAAATTAGTATACGAAAACAGATAGAAAATGGAATTCATAATATACATATATATATATATATTAAATGTTCATTAGTTCATCATAGAA
>NC_041384.1:308869731-308914786 GCF_002162155.2 Triticum dicoccoides
ATAATATCATCACATATACGTGATGATTCATAACTACTAGGTACAATGCATAAAATTGAAAACAAACAATACTAAAACTAATAATCCCTCCTGGGGCTGGTATTCTGGCAGCCCCTCGCCAGCAGCTCCGTGGTGCGCGGCGTCTTCCCAGTGCAGAGGTAGTACTCCGCCTCCTCCGCCTCGCAGCGCTTGACGTACCGATCTGCGTTGGTTTGCTGAGCAGGAAGTGTTGACGCATTGGTATGTTGATCCCGCGACTGCGAACCAACGAACTGATAAGCAGTCAGTTTTGGACCTACAGACTACTTAGCACGCAGTTCCGAAGCATCAGACTGCTTAGTAGTATGTTCCACCAGGTTGGTCTGCTGAGCATGTGCTGTAGCTGGGTCTCCCCCCGCTGCTTCAGCGGTCGGCATCTGAACCGGTGGTGTGTCTTCAGCAGTTGTAGGCCTTGCCACTGGCTACTTTGGGGTGGAGGATGACATGTCCTGTATGCCACAAAGTCGGGCCGACTGATCACAGGTTGATGTATCAGCCCGCGAGAGCTGCTATGGCAAGGAGAGCGTCACCAGTTGAGGGGTGACAGCGGTTGCTCTTGGCGGGGCTTCAGGGATCTCATCGATGAACTCTATTTCCTTTCGTGGCCACTAGATGTGATGTAACAGTGTTTCTCCCAAGGTCCTTTGCTCATCGAAGTCTCCTAGGACATTCTTCAGGGAAAATTCATTGAATCTAGGATTTACTTCAGTCACGTAGCACTTCACACAGCCCTGCTTCAATGGCACATTGTCCAAGAATAGGCCATCTTCCAAGAAGGGTGGGCAAACCCAGGTTGTTGCACATTTTAATGTACCATCATAATGTGTAAGCACGCGCTTCAGTCTGTCTTTCATTCTACATAGATCAGATATAGCATCATCACGAGCAGCTGCAGTCTTAGTGTCGCTGGGGTCAGCTGATGCACATCTACTCTTGTGCACTGTTGTCACCCAATAAGCAACATCCTCCATGCCCGCCTCCCCTCCCATCTACTAGCTATCTGTCAGTGTTACAGTCTTCTGCATCATCATTGACTCCTCAACATCCTTTTGAACAGCCGAATAAATCTCCTTCATCAACCTTTCATACAATGCATTCTGCTTCATTTCACTCCTCGCTTTTTTCATGCTAAGCCTTTCTTCTTTGCTGAGTGTGATAGCCCTCTTGTGCGGGACATTAACACCTATACCCCTTGCACGGCCAGGGGGCTCTTTTGTTTCCAGAGCAATGGACAGAATGTCACATGGCCTTGAGTTCCTATAGAACCTTCCAGGGATCTTGGAAGCCTCTAACATCACTTCATACAGTTTGGCGTCATGTGTGTTTTCAAAGTAATAAGTTCCATCATCACGCCTCTTTGCACGTGCCCTCAAGTTGTCTCTGGCGCATTCACCCTTGATTTCACAAAGGCCGGAATACTACCCGCCGCTACTGCTTCTTTGTCCTCTTATTCCCATATCAGTTTCATGACGTAGTATTCTGCCACACCCATATGGTGGGGGTGTATGTTCTTCTTCTGAAATTTCGATTTCTTGAAACTCTTCTCGACAAACTCTTTAGTTGCCCTGACCCTTTCGAATTCTGCCCAGTCTGCCTTTGTAATTTGGGGGTATGTAGGGATTGGGTCCTTGCCTTCACTCAAGTACTTCTTGTACAACAAGTGCTTCCAGTTTCTCCAATCATCCCTAGACTTCTTCGGTGCAAAGTGTTCCACCTGCATTCTCCACTGCTCTGGAACATTGAAGTGATCTATGATCTCCCATACTATCCTTCGTTGTGTTTCTGTGTCAGCCTTCCAAAACCCCGGCAGATTAATGTTGACCCTTGCCCTGTCAACAAATCCACACACACTCCTGAACCTCATGCGTGCTTTATCTGGTTTAGTTGGAGCCCAAGACTTTAAGTCAATCTCGGTTACTTCATATACACCTTTAGGCTGGTGTGCGGGCTTCCATGGAGCGTTCCTCCGTGTCTTGACTGGAAGGGCAATTGCTGCAGCTCTATCTCGTTAAAGACTACTTGATCCCTCTAAATCTGCTGAAGACCTAGGCTTGTCTGAATCAGATGAAGATACATGGCCTGAAGCATGAGTGTTGTCGCCGCTACTCGGCATCTACATAGAACACATGCGGAACTCAGGAAAGGAGGATAAACATAAAACTAACAACTTGGTATCAAGCTTTCTAAACATGCCATGCAATAATTTAGAAAATGTATGGCTAATTTGTTAAGTTTGTGTGACTCGGGCGCCCGCGATCTGTAAATAGGCAGTAACTTATTGGAACAAATACAACTTATATGTAGTAAGGAAGTTAGATAATGAACATATATACAACCAATTTGGGAACATACATCACAAAATTGGAAGAGGGATTGCAAGGAAATATGCCTCACCGCGATGGAGAGCAGTAACTACCAGGCTTGTTAATGCAAACCCTGCCGGACCACAAGAGAGGCGAGGGTTACTACATCGATATGCTCAAGGGTGGCTGGCGAGCAAACAAAGACGGCGAGGTGCGGTCTACTGTGGGTTGGGAATGGCAGTGGAGGTAGGCTTGACGCCGAAGAGCGGGCACATGGCCGGGGTGAGCACGAAAGCGCCAGAGAGGGTTCTGTTGTGGATCTGGGGGAGGGGGAGCTGGCGAAGTAGATTGGGTGGAGTAGTTGAGCGAAACGTGGGCGGACGATGGGGGTGTTGGGGACTCCGGGTGTTGGTGGCCTAGGTGAAAAGGGTGAAAAATATCCCTGGTCGCCGCGCGCGCGGAGAGGCCTATGCAAACGGTTGCCTCTAAGAGCTCGTGTGCACAAACAGAATAATTTCGTTTGAAATGAAGACGTACTAATTTTGAAATGAAGACGTGAGTTCATCATTTCGCCTCTAAATTTTTCCAACGTAAACCAATCACAATTATACCAGAGGTTTGATTTGCTGGCGCATTTCAGGTCTCGTGTGCTATATGTAAGACATTTTGTGGCGTTTACCGTGCATGTTGGCATATAAATCAATTCCTAGCCGGACTGCATTTCCTGTCGAAAGGGATCTGGATTGTCGTTCGATCTGGGAGCATCCAACGGTGCAGACGTATGATCTGTGGGGTTTGGGTTATGTCCAATCAGAACGCACGTAACCTAAGATACTAACTTATGATACTATGCATGCGCGCATTATGGATGTATTGCCGATCATATACTAGTATCATGCATATATACTCCCTCCTTTCCAGTTTGTAGGCTTATCTCAAAATTGTAGTTTTTCCATTTTATAAGGCTCAATTTGGTTGTTCCCCATCGCATGTTCAGATTCAAGGTGCATTAAATCATTGCATGCAAGTATTAAGAGAAAGTTGACCAATGCATGTACTTTATGCATGTATGTATTGCAATTAATACATTGGAAAACATAATTTTTTTGAGGAAAACAAGAGCATTAATTGGGTGTTTTTGCAAACTACAAAAAGTATTCCACCACTCACCATCTACCTTGGTTGGTGAGATTTTTGAATTGAGCCCTATAAGGCTGGTTGTAATGGGGAGTATCATATACTAGTATCATGCATATGATATATACTAGTGTATGATACTACTTCTGTAATTCATAGTATCATAAATTAGTATATTAGGTCAACTTATTAATTTTCATGCATCACACAAAGTAGTACAACATTTAATATGGCATGGTATCATGATATGATACCACATCCTCTCTTTCCTCATTTAATTGTGTGCCACATCATCCAGAAAGTCTAGTTGGCATGCATGATACCGCTTATGATACGACCCTTACAACCAACCTAAACCGGAAAGGAGGGAGTATGAGACTAGCCACAATGGAGAGTAACATACACTAGTAACATACACATATCCTTACACTATGTTAGTACCTTCATAGTGGGTAGTAACATAAGTGCAGTGTCATGCAAAGCTTCATTTATTAGGTTATAGACTCATATTGCATTGGGACATGTGATGTTACAGTAACTAGCTAAGTTACTGAAGCTATCTCTCTCCTCATTAACGTATTGCCACAGAAGCAAGTTTGCTGAGTTGGAGTCGATGTCACTACTGAAGTTACTCCCATTTTGGCTAGTCTGATACTATCTAGTCTATGATATACTAGCTACATCACTAAGAGCATGGTTAATAATACAAGGGTCAGCTATAAGAAGTTGCCATGTCATATATAGCCATCCTCTTTGCGGGCATGTAGAATAATAAGTTTTAAATACGTATTAGTTTATCAATAGTTGGCCCACCTTACATCCTCACAAACTATCTTGGGTCTCGTGTTGCAGCTCGCTCTACTAACCAAGAGCCCTCTTCTCTTCTCTCTCCTCTTCTCTTTCCTCCAACTACTAAGCATATATATATATATATATATATATATATATATATATATATATATATATATATATATATATATATTATTCTATTCCTTATAGCCTGCTTAGACTACCCAAAGTGGGAGTAACATAGGTAGTAACATCGCACGTATTTAGATAAAATAGATGATGTGGCAAGCAAAAAATGAAGAAAAAGAGGAAAGTGGTAACATAGCTAGTTACTAGTAGTATGAGTAACATCACACATCTCAAGGCAAGATGAGTCTATAGCCTAATAAATGAAGTGTTGCATGTTACTACACATATGTTACTCCCCACTATAGAGGTAGTAACATAGAGTAGTAACATTCTATGTTACTACCCATTGAGACTAGTGTTATGTCACTCTATTGTACTTGCTCTAATGCATAGTATCATAGAGTAGCTAGTATCATATGTAATACTTTATTTATATTGACATGCATGACACATAGTAGCATAGCATTTATTATGATACGGTTTCATGACATGATACTTAACCCTCTCTTTCTTCATTAAATTCTATGACAGCTCATCAAAATTGCCTAGTTGACATGCATGATACTAGCTATGATACCCCCTTACTATCATCCTAGCAAATAAGGTGTACAGATCATTTGTGCATCGCTTTGTGAGTTTTCTTCCGTTTGTTCGAGAAGCAGGGAGAAGTTTCAAACATTTCGGCCCTGAGGTGCGGCCACTGGCGTAGGCCTACTTGGTATTTTAATTATAGGAAATTCAGATGGAGTTCGGACATCATCAAAATCGATGTGTGCCCGTGGCATGCTCTCACGACCCCATGGAAAAAAAATTGGTAAAGTTTGGCACAAGTTTTGATGACCGCTCCTTCCAAACTGGAGCATCTCACATGAAGGATCATGGTTTTCCAAAAGGCGACGTGTCAATTTAAACTCCTGTGGCCGGTGACTTCATCGTTTGGCCTCATAAAAATTTCCATGGTACGCAATCACCATTATACCACGGGTTTGATTTTCTGGCGCATTTCAGGTATCACTAGCTGTATTTAAGACATTTTTTGTGATTAACATACATTTTGTGCATAAACATAAAATTACAACCAGAACTGCATGTGCTATCGAAAGGGATGAGGATCGTTGTTCGATTTGGGAGCATCCAACCGTGCAGACGTACGATCCGTGGGGTTTGGGTTCTGTCCAATCAGAAAGCATGACTCAGATCGTGGGCAGGGTGGCAGGGTTTGGTCAGCACACGGCTTTCATCAATGAACCGTGTGCTATTCACAAACCAGATTGCATATTTTTGTTCACACATACTGTAGTGAGATCAATTTAGTGTGCTACCTCTATGATATACTACTACTACTACTACTAATAATAATAATAATAATAATAATAATAATAACAAAAAGCAGTTCATATTCATTGCCTGAGCTGACAGCATATCAATACTGTAGTGAGATCAATTGAGTGTGCTACCTCGCTTGTATCGTGCATGCTTGCATGTGGGAAATGCACGGAAATCTTTGTACTCACCATGGTACAATATACAATCATTCACACAAGCGTGTATCTTCTGTACTTCAAGTCCCAATGGGCAAACAATTTTCTTCGCTTCATTTGCACTTCTGGGGAGCACATTATCTTCCGGAAGAATTTCTTTGAAAGGACCTAACATCTCTGTGAAGCCCTTGTTTGATAGACCGTTTGCTGCTTTAAATCTGAGAAGCGCTAGGGTGGCACTCAACCTGGAATATTTCTTTTTGCAATCTGGATACAATTATTTCTTGGAGTCCGCATCAATGGTTGGCAGATCCTTATACCCAATCATATCCTTTTTTGGGCCCTCGAAATCTGCAATCATAGCAGAAAACTCTGGCATATCAAGATCGTCATCATCTGCATCGACGTCTTGGTTTTCTAGTGGGCGTTTCGGCATTTCGGTGTTCCATTGGTAGCGTGATGCCTCTGCCATGATGTTATATTCGACATCCATGTGACACCGATCGGGGTTTGGCATCTCGCTGCCCTGGGTATCTTCATCCATGACCTCCTAATCAACATGTCTGGTCCAAAGTGTATATCCATCCATGAATCCCCTAGAGACTAAGTGCATCTAGACATATGCAACTTCATGTGACTCTGTATTGGCACAATCAGTACATGGACACAGGATGTAATCCGCATCACTAGTTCTCCTCTTTGTACTTTCAGCCAAAATCATGAACTCTGTCACTCCACTGATAAAATCTGTGGTTTTCCTAGTCTTCATCCATCGAGATTGTTCCATCTACACCACACGAATGGTAATTAAAAACAAAACAACAACATTAATAAACGGATTAACTGCTGCCTGAAGATGCGTGGATAAATCACAAGGTTTTATTTTCAAAATTATTGTGGGTGCTCCATGTTTTTATCCAGACGTGCGATGACGAAAATTAATGGCTGGTCAATTTACACCCAGAGTACTAGTACAACACTACCCTTAGGAATTGAATACCTTAATTAAGCCACTCAAAAAAAGAATACCTTAATTAATTAGCTGCGTGATAACCGACAAGTATAGGGGATCGCAACAGTTTTCGAGGGTAGAGTATTCAACCCAAATTTATTGATTCGACAAAAGGGGAGCCAAAGAATATTCTTAAGTATTAGCAGCTGAGTTGTCAATTCAACCACACCTGGAAACATAATATCTACGACAAAGTGTTTAGTAGCAAAGTAATATGATAGTAGTGGTAATGGTAGAAAAAGGTAACGGTAGCAAAAGTAATATTTTTGGGTTTTGTAGTGATTGTAACAATAGCAACGGAAAAGTAAATAAGCGAAGAACAATATAGGAAAAGCTCGTAGGCATTGGATCAGTGATGGAGAATTATGCCGGATGCGATCGATCATGTAACACTCATAACATAGGGTGACACAGAACTAGCTCCAGTTCATCAATGTAATGTAGGCATGTATTCCGAATATAGTCATACGTGCTTATGGAAAAGAACTTGCATGCCATCTTTTGTCCTACCCTCCCGTGGCAGTGGGGTCCTATTTGAAACTAAGGGATATTAAGGCCTCCTTTTAATAGAGTACCGGACCAAAGCATTAACACATAGTGAATACATGGACTCCTCAAACTACGGTCATCACCGATAAGTATCCCGATTATTGTCACTTCGGGGTTAACAGATCATAACACACAATAGGTGACTATAGACTTGCAAGATAGGATCAAGAACTATCATATATTGATGAAAACATAATAGGATCAGATCTGAAATCATGGCACTCAGGCCCCAATGACAAGCATTAAGCATAGCAAAGTCATAACAACATCAATCTCAGAACATAGTTGATACTAGGGATCAAACCCTAACAAAACTAACTCGATTACATGATAAATCTCATCCAACCCATTACCGTCCAGCAAGCCTACGATGGAATTACTCACACACGGCGGTGAGAATCATGAAATTGGTGATGGAGGAAGTTGATGATGACGATGGCAACGGATTCCCCTTTCCGGAGCCCCAAACGGACTCCAGATCAGCCCTCCCGAGAGAGTTTAGGGCTTGGCGGCGGCTCCGTATCGTAAAACGCGATGAATCCTTCTCTCTAATTTTTTTCTCTCTGAAAGTGAATATATGGAGTGAAGGTTGAGGTCGATGGAGCGTCAGGGGGCCCACGAGGCAAGGGGCGCGCCCAGGGGGGTAGGGCGCGCCCCCACCCTCGTGGACAGGGTGTGGGCCCCCTGACATAGATCTTTTCGCCAATATTTTTTATATATTCCAAAAATAATCGCCGTTGATTTTTAGGTCATTCCGAGAACTTTTATTTCTGCACAAAAATAACACCATGGCAATTCTGGTGAAAACAGCGTCAGTCCGGGTTGGTTCCATTCAAATCATGCAAGTTAGAGTCCAAAACAAGGGCAAAAGTGTTTGTAAAAGTAGATATGATGAAGACGTATCAACTCCCCCAAGCTTAAAGCTTTGCTTGTCCTCAAGCAATTCAGTTGATAAACTGAAAGTGATAAAGAAAAACTTTTCCAAACTCTGTTTGCTCTTGTTCTTGTAAATATGTAAAGCCAGCATTCAAGTTTTCAGAAAAAATTATGAACTAACCATATTCACAATAACATTTAGGTCTCATGTTTACTCATATCAATGCAATAATCAACTAGCGAGCAACAATAATAAATCTTGGATGACAACACTTTCTCAAAACAATCATAATATGATATAACAAGATGGTATCTCGCTAGCCCTTTCTTAGACCGCAAAACATAAATGCAGAGCACCTTTAAAGATCAAGGACTGACTAGACTTTGTAATTCATTGTAAAAGAGATCCAGTCAAGTCATACTCAATGTAAACTAACAGTAATGGATGCAAATGACAGAGGTGCTCTCCAGCTGGTGCTTTTTAATAAGAGGATGATGACTCAACATAAAAGTAAATAGATAGGCCCTTCGCAGAGGGTAGCAGGAATTTGTAGTGGTGCCAGAGCTCGGTTTTGAAATATATATGAATAATATTTTGAGCGATATACTTTCATTGTCAACATAACAACCGAGAGATCTCGATATCTTCCATGCTACACACATTATAGGCGGTTCCCAAACAGAATGGTAAAGTTTATACCCCCCCCTCCACTGACAAGCATCAATCCAAGGCTTGCTCGAAACAACGAGTGCCTCCAACTAACAAGAGTCCGGGGGGAGTTTTGTTTGCAGTTATTTTGATTTGATTTGCATAAAGCATGGGACTGGGCATCCCGGTGACCAGCCCTTTTCTCGTGAGTGAGGAGCGGAGTCCACTCCTCTTGAGAATAACCGCCTAGCATGGAATATACAGACAACCCTAGTTGATACATGACCTATTCGAGCATACAAAACAGAATGTTTATTTGAAGGTTTAGAGTTTGGCACACACAAATTTACTTGGAACGGCAGGTAGATACCGTATATAGGTAGGTATGGTGGACTCATATGGAACAACTTCGGGGTCTATGGAATTGGATGCACAAGCAGTATTCCCGCTTATTACAAGTGAAGGCTAGAAAAAGACTGGGAAGCGACCAACTAGAGAGCGACAACAGTCATGAACATGCATTAAAATTAATCAACACCGAATGCAAGCATGAGTAGGATATAATGCACCATGAACATAAATATCGTAGAGGCTATGTTGATTTTGTTTCAACTAAATGCGTGAACATGTGCCAAGTCAAGCCACTCAAAGCGTTCAAAAGAGGATACCACCCTATCAGACCACATCACAACCATTTTGATAGCATGTTGGCACGCAAGGTAAACCATTATAAGCTCCTAGCTAATTCAGTATGGCATAAGCAACTATAATCTCTAATTGTCATTGCAAATATATTTCTTTTATAATAGGCTGAATCAGGAATGATGGACTAATCATATTTACAAAAACATGAGAGGTCAAGTTCATACCAGCTTTTCTCATCTCAATAAGTTCATCATATAATCATCATTATTTCCTTTCACTTGCACGATCGAATAGTGTGGATAATAATAATAGTGCACGTGCTTTGGACTAAGCTGGAATCTACAAGCATTCAATTAGAGAGAGAAGATAATGTAATATGGGCTCTTTGTTAGATCAACAATAATACATATGAGAGCCACTTAACATTTTAATAATGGTCTTCTCCTCTCGACCCCCAAAGGACAAGAAAAGAAATAAAACTATTTACACGGGAAAGCTCCCAACAAGCAAAAGAAGAACGAGAAATCTTTTTGGGTTTTCTTTTTAGTTACTACTACAGGCATGGAAAGTAAACTAACTAAAAGCTACACCTATTTTTTTTGTTTTTTCTTAAGGTTTATCAAACACACAAGAAGAAAGAATAAAAAGGGAAATAAACTAGCATGGATATTACAATGAAAAAGTATGAGCACCGACAACTAGCATGAGTGTGTGAACACGAATCTAATGTCGGTGAGAAATACGTACTCCCCCAAGCTTAGGCTTTTGGCCTAAGTTGGTCTATGGCCACGGCTGGCCTGGCGGATATCCAAAGTTATAGCTGGGGTCATACTGAGATGCAGCGGCAATTGCCTGATGAGCTGCAGCTTGGAGGCGAGCTGTCTCCGCCCTCCTCTCGTACTCGGTCGCCTCCTCCGTGGTTATAACATATCTCCCCTTTGCCTGAAAGTCAAAGAAAGTAGGGGCAGGGAGAGCGAGGAGATAGGTTCGTTGTCTGTCAAAGATTAGTCGATACTGGAGGAACTGATCATTCCTCTCAACAAACTGGTGACGAACCATAGCATCATAATCTAAATAAGTAGGAGGCAACTCAATATCATATCCACGTATGGGTATCTCAAGAAAGTTAGCTATACGAGTAGCATAAATTCCACCAAAGAAATCTCCTTGAATACGACTATTATGCAATCTACGTGCAACAATAGCCCCCAAGTTATATTGTCTATCTCCTAAAATAGTGCTCCTGAGAATGCTAAGATCAGGTACACACATGTGACATGCTTCATATTTACCGTTTATGCACCTTCCTATGAAGAGAGCAAAATAATGTATAGCAGGAAAATGAATGCTCCCTATGGTGGCTTGTGTTATATCTCTAGATTCCCCCACGGTAATAGTAGCAAGAAAATTTCTAAGCTCAGATTTGCTAGGTTCACTAGCAGTACCCCATTGTGGGAGTTTACAAGAAGTATTAAAATCTTCTAAGTCCAGGGTATAAGATTTATCATAAAGGTCAAACAGGACAATGTGAGAATTACGTGAAGATGAAAATTTGAACCTTCTCACAAAGGAATCATTTAGGTGATAGTATTGACGGCACTTATCTACCTCGAAGCTCTCAAGATCGGCATTACACACATATGCTTCAAATTCTTCCTTGATTCCTGCTCGAACCATGAATTCCTCTGACGGCCATTCACAAAGCCGCACTTGAGCGTCCCTCGGTGGTTCATCGTCCGCATCGCATATTGCGAGTTTGGGTCCTTTCTTCCTTGATGAACCACCTTGGTACATTTTCCTAAACATATTTCTTCCTCAAAGAACAATCCCCCAAAGCAGTTTTGTGAATGGAGCTTTGAGCAAGGAGATCGAAAATGCAGCAAGATGAGCTTGAACGCGTGCTTGAGCTAGTTAGTGATGTTTTTGGGAGGAAGGAGTGTGTGGTAGCTGAAATAAGTGGAGGGGAGCCACCATGGGCCGACGAGGCAGGGGGCGCGCCCAGGGGGTGGGCATGCCCCGGACCCTCGTGGCCAGGTGCTTGCTCCCCCTACTGTGTTCTCAGTGCCAGATATTCTCAAATATTCTAGAAAAAATCATATTTAATTTACAAGGCATTTGGAGAACTTTTATTTTTGAGGTAATTTTTATTGCATGGATAATTCAGAAAATAGACATAAAATGTTATTTTTGCTTTATTTAATATAAATAACAGAAAGTAAAAAGAGGGTACAGAGAGTTGTGTTTTCTAAATTCATCCATCTCATGCTCATCAAAAGGAATCCGCTAACAAGGTTGATCAAGTCTTGTTAACAAACTCATTCCAAATAACATGGAACCGGAGAAATTTTGAATAACACTAGGTTACCTCAACGAGGATATGCATGTCCCCAGCAACAAGAATGTCATATTTCTTCTTGACAGTAGGAAGAGGAAATCCTAAACCTCCAATAGTGATTGTTGAAATTTTTTCAATAGAATTGATGCTGTGGACTTGAGGTTGTTTCCTCGGAAAGTGTACCATATGCTCATTACCATTAAAATGAAAAGTGACATTGCCTTTGGTGCAATCAATAATAGCCCCTACATTATTCAAGAAGGGCCTTCCAAGAATAATGGAGATAGTATCGTCCTCGAGAATATCAAGAATAACAAAGTCCGTTGAAATAGTAACGTTTGCATCCACAACAGGCACATGTTCACAAATACCGACAGGTATAGTAGTTGATTTATCAGCCATTTGCAAAGATATTTCAGTAGGTGTCAACTTATTCAAATCAAGTCTACGATATAAAGAGAGAGGCATAACACTAACACCGGCTCCAAGATCACATAAAGCAGTTTTAACATAGTTTCTTTTAATGGAGCATGGTATAGTTGGTACTCCTAGATCTCCTAGTTTCTTTGGTATTCCACCCTTAAAAGTATAATTAGCAATCATGGTGGAAATTTCAGCTTCCGGTATCTTTCTCTTATTAGTAACAATTTCTTTCATATACTTAGCATAAGGATTCATGTTAAGCATATCAGTCAAACACATACGCAAAAAAGATAGGTCTAATCATTTCAACAAAGTGGTCAAAATCCTCATCATCCTTTTTCTTGGATGGTTTAGGAGGAAAAGGCATGGGTTTATGAACCCATGGTTCTGTTTCTTTACCATGCTTCCTAGCAACAAAGTCTCTCTTATCGTAATGTTGATTCTTTCATTGTGGGTTATCAATATCAATAACGGGTTCAATCTCTACATCATTATCATTACTAGGTTGAGCATCAACAACATCATCATTAACATTATAACTAAGTTTATTTTCATTACCAGATTGTGTTTCAGCATCATAAATAGAAATATCATTGGGATTCTCAGGTGTGTCAACAACAGGTTCACTAGAAGCATGCAGAGTCCTATCATTTTTCTTTTTCTTCCTCTTAGATGGACTAGGTGCATCAATATTAATTATCTAAGAATCTTGCTCAATTATCTTAGGATAGCCCCTAGGATACAAAGGTTCCTGAGTCATTTTACCACCTCTAGTCATAACTCGAACAACATTATCCTTTTTCTTGTTAATTAATTCATTGAGCAAATCATTCTGAGCTTTAAGTACTTGTTCTACTTGAGTGGTAACCATAGAAGCATGTTTACTAATAAGTTTAAGTTCACCTTTAACACTAGCCATATAATCACTCAAGTGTTCAATCACATCAGCATTATGTTTCAATTGTCCACCAACATAAGCATTGAAGTTTTCTTACTTAACCATAAAGTTATCAAATTCATCCAAACATTGGCTAGCAAACTTAGCAGGAGGGATTTCAGCTTTATCATATCTATAGAGAGAATTTACCTTTACAACCTATGTCGGGTTATCAAGACCGTGTATTTCTTCAACAGGAGGTAAATTCTTAACATCTTCAGCTTTTATACCTTTTTATTTCATAGATTTCTTTGCCTCTTGCATATCTTTAGGACTGAGAAATAGAATACCCCTTTTCTTTGGAGTTGGATTAGGAGTTGGTTCAGGAAGTGTCCAATTATTTTCATTGGTCAACATATTATTCAATATAATTTCAGCTTGATCAACAGTTCTTTCCCTGAAAACACAACCAACACAACTATCCTGGTAATCTCTGGAAGCATCGGTTAGTCCATTATAAAAGATATCCAGTATTTCATTTTTCTTGAGAGGATGATCAGGCAAAGCATTAAGTAATTGGAGAAGCCTCCCCCAAGCTTGTGGGAGACTCTCTTCTTCAATTTGCACAAAATTATATATTTCCCTTAAAGCAGCTTGTTTCTTATGAACGGGGAAATATTTAGCAGAGAAGTAATAAATCATATCCTGTGGACTACGCACACAACCAGGATCTAGAGAATTAAACCATATCTTAGCATCACCCTTTAATGAGAACGGAAATAATTTAAGGATATAATTGCGAGTTTTCTCATCATTAGTGAACAGGGTAGCTATATGTCGGTGTACAAAAAAGAGGGGTACGTTTTTTTGTACCCCTATAACTGTGCACGGGCAGTCTGAGCCACGGGCACCACCACACTGAGCAAGACAAGGGAGGTGAGCCAAGGTAAGGTCGAAGCTCAGGAGAAGCAGAATGATGCCAAGATCAAGACCACAAAGAGCAAAGGGGACGAAGCGAACCTCCCCCCCCCCCCGGCAAGATCCTTGCCGGGAGGCGGTTTTAGCAAACCCGACAAGACCCTTGCCGTGGCAGCTCGCCCCATACCTACGGAGTGAGTCACCCTTGAGTCCACTGCCCCCATGGGGCAAGGATTCAGGAGACATCCCCGTGGTGGCTTGCAGATCTTTGTGAAGACAGTCAAGATCAGATACACCCTTTAGAAGATGATGATCCCTGGCGGGATCCCAGCCAAGGAGGACCACAAGGCCCCCGGCAAGAGCCTTGCCGGGGATGACAGCAGGCGCCACGGCAAGACCCTTGCCGGGGCCGCGGCAAGGCCCTTACCAAGAACACCCGTAGGGCCACCATCAGGCCCACGCCAGTCAAACCTCCACTGTCGTTCGCATGCAGCTGCTGACCCAACCAGCTGGGCAGGCACCTGCGTGGCGGCATGCAGATCTTCGTGGAGACCCAGCACTGCGCCACCTCAGCTGCCTGCCTGCCTACATGGCACCGCGGGCGCCGATGGCTAGGGCGCGTGTCGACGCGAGAGGGAGCGGCGACGGACGAGACATGGCTCTCCCCCATCCCCGATAAAGCAAGGACACCTGGGCAAGACGCATTAAATACGCCTTGTCATGTAATGCGAGGGATAACCTCGCATCACTGTTCCCATTCCACCTCCTGGTGCTACTGTGGCAACCCCTTTCCTATAAAAGGAGGCTCAAGGCGACCAGGAGGAGGATTCGGCTTTTTGGAGCTCCTCACGCCCCATAGCTAGCTCAAGAACACAGATATAAAATCCACCAAAGCAGGAGTAGGGTTTTACGCATCCCCGCGGCCCGAACCTGGACAAACGAACCGTGTGCTATCTGTTTGATCCGCTCTTCTCACGACCCCGCGCCCCGCAATCGTAGTAGGGATTTTGTGATCCCATAGGTGTCGTTCCCACCGACATTGTTGGCGCCAGGTAGGGGGGCGCAGTTGTGAGAATCTGCTTTAGCAGTTAGCCCGACACTCCTTCATCTTTGTGACCCTTGAAGAAGAAAGGAGGCCAGAAGATCGACGCTCGAGCGATGGCAAACAGAAGCTAAGTTGCACTGAACCCTTATTTGTGCTCCCCTTCTTATTTGAGGTTATCCCCCCCGGAGATATTTGCTTTGTATGAGAAACCTGCATGTCAGGGGGCTCTACCACGATCGGCAAACCCCCTTGCCCTGTTTCGAGTCCGCTCAACAGCTCAAGCGGCTGCATGGAGAATGGCAGAGTAGCCTTCCGCGATCTGCAACGCCCCCGATTCTGACTCAAGTCAAGCTCGACAGTTCGAGCGGCCGCGTTCAGAACGGAAAGGTGGCCCGTCCGGCAGCACGCGTACCCGGCTGGCCATGGGGATCCGTCCCCAAAACGCCGCTAGGGGCTTCCGCGCCGGCAAGCCTTCCCGATCGGCCTAGGGCGCGCATGCAAAGAGGAATTGAACGGGGAAATAACATGCATGAAAATTAAGAGTACTTCAAAGTTATATTACATCAGATCATAGCTGCGGTTCTAACTAAAGATAAAATTTGTCTTGGTCGGGAACCCGCAGCGGCGAAGAAGAACGGGATGCCTAATCCCGGCGCTGGCCTTCCACCCTCTTGATTTCGTCGATGCAGTCGATGATGGGCTTGATGCGCTCCTTGAGCACCATGAGGTCAGCACCATCCGGCAACCTCTTCATCGCGGCCGCGAAGTCAAGATCGGGATTCTAGTACGCCGTCTTGGTGAGGACCTTGGTCACGACCCTCCGGCAGAGTCACCGGGCCTCCTCGGCTAGCATGGCCGCCCTGTTGGAGTGAAGATACGCCAAGGCTCTGAGGACGCCCTCGAAGAACAGGGTCAACTTGGTGTTGACGGTCCCGTTGCGCTTAGGGGCGTACCTCACGTGTGGCATCCCCATGGTGGCCAACTACGAGGTGACCCTGCTGGCGACCTCCTCCAGGCGGCTGATCCATCTGTTCTTGCCCGCCACATAATCCTGGTGGGAGGTGGCCTCATTCGCCCGCAGCTGCTTCTCCTCCTCCAGGCTCCTGGTCAAGGTCTCCTCCCGAGCCCTGCTCTCCGACAGCATCTTCTTGAGATCCTCCAGCTTCAGCTTGAGGTCTCTGATGGAGTTTTGCGCTTCGGAGAGCTCCCCAGCCCTGCTGATGACCGCTCCTTGCGCCTCCCCAAGGCGCTGTTGAGCATGCTCTTCTCGTTGGACAGCTTGAGGGCCTACTCCTTCAGCTCGTCCTGCGCCACCTCCAACTCCCTTACCTTGCCGGCATGGGCCAGAGCCTGGTTATCGAGTGCCTCCTTTGTGCCTCTGCTCTAGCTCACGAGTCCGCCGCGCGACAAGGGCCTCGAGCTCCTCGTCCTTGCCATGGAGCGCTGCGGCAAGCTTCGCCTCACGCGCGGCGAGGTCCTCTTCCTGGGAATTCAAGGTGGCTTGATGCTTGTTCCGGGCGGCCTCGGCCGCGGCAGCCAAGTTCACCGCCTTTTCCTGGGCCTTCTCGATGTCGGCCATCTTCATGGTAAGCTCCACATCGCGCTCAGCCAATTTCTCCTGAAAGGCCCTCTGCTCCTCGCGAACCTGGTGGAACCAAGTCTGCGTCTCGGCAACGCGCGCCTTAAAGTCCACCTCCGCGTTGTCCACCATTGCCATCCTGGACTTGACCTTGTCCAGGCGAGCACGGTAGAGCACTTGGAGCTTCCGGAAATTGGCCCCCATGGCACGAAAAAGCTGCTCTTCTGGAGAACCGTCGCCACCAACGCCCGGCTCATCAACCACCTCGAGCCCGGTGGCGGCAAGCACCTCGCCATTGAAAACTTCCCCTTCGGCGGGCGCCCGGCTTGACGCCCCTGGGAGGTGGACGAAGAGATCGTTGCCCACCTTCAGATACCTGCCGGGGCCCGAGGTTGAGGATGAGGGAGGCTGGTCACCCACCACCTCTTCCTCGGCGGAGGCCTTGCCGGCCCCACCGGCAGGTCCACCGTTGGTGCCCTCGGCAGAAGCCTCGCCGGTCGCCTTGGCGGCCCCCGCCGCGGTGTCCTCGGCAGCATCCTTGGCGGCCTCCTCAGCAATGTTCCCGGCAACAGTATCCATGTCCTCCATACCTGTTGAAGGAGGGCCTAGGGCTGCAACGGGAGCAATGAAGCCAAGAAAAGAATAAGGGAAAAACAGAGACAAAGGACAGGCGACTCACCAGTAACAGGCTAAGCAGAAGTTCCCTCTCCGCCAGCATTTGGCGTCGTGTCAGAGCCACCAGCGCCCAAGTTCCCCTCTTCCTGCATGGTTGTGGGCTCCGTGCCTGATGCCCTTGCCGATGACGCCCCCTGCGGTGGCATAGTCGATGGGGGTGGTGTGTTAGGAGTAGCCCTCTATGGCTCCTCCTGCAGCCGCTCCCCTCCTGCAAACCCGGCAAGGTCAGCATCATAGCATCGAGCACTTACCACATGTCGAGTAAGAAGAGGGTGAAGAACTTACGCTGGGGGCTGTGCCGGGGGCTGCTGTCCGGGCTGCTCAGCACCACCAATGGTGTCTTTGAAGCCCCAGCCGGGGGCTGGCTGCTCGCCGAGGTCCCCGCCCTCTTCGCCCTTTGGGCCAACATCTCTGTCTCCCTACGGAAGCAAAAACGGATCAAGACAAGCGACCCAATTCAAGGAAATGGAAATGACAGTAAGGAACGGAGAACTTACTCGTCATCCGTCTCCTCCTCTTCCACCAGTTTCCTTTTCCTCTCCGGGATGAGAGGCCCGAGATCAAAAGGGAGCTCCGCATCATCGTCCGAGTCGACGCCTGCTGGAAGAGGCGAAGGAGGCGGCGGGGTTTGTGCGCGCCCGGATGAGGAAGGAGTTGTTGTCTTCTTCTTCTCAGCGGCCTTCGTCAGCCTCTTGGCTGCCGTGGCCCTCGTGTGGCGCCCAGACCCCTCTAGGGTCAATTGAGGCCGCGCAGCCCTGCCGGGCCGGACCGGCTCACCGGAGCCAGCCTACCGCGGGACTCGCCCTCTTCCCCTGGTTGGCGTCGAGCCCGCCACCACGTCCTCCTCCTCCCCCGACGACTCGTCGGCCGCGTCTTCAACGAGCGGAGATCCAGTGTTGGCGCTGCTGACCTCCCCGGTGGCCGCCGCCCACCGGGAGAGCTCCTCTTCCTCCGCCGCCGTTGCGGCCACGTCCTCCACGCCCCCGGAGCTGCCGGCCTCCATGGAAAGTTGTGCCTCCCTCGCCCTAGTGGCGATGTATTCCAGCTCTGCCTGGGTGGTGTCCATGATAAGCCACTGCTCGACGTCGACATTGACGTACACCTCGATCAGGATGTCGAAGAATTGCTGCACATCCTTGACCTTCGGCTCCTTCCAGCTCGGGACAGGGCCATGCGCATTACAGTCCGGCATCATGGCGATGATCTCGGACCGACGCGAATTGTTGCACAACGGGACCACCCCCGCTGGCAGCTTGAAAAATGGCCCCTTGAGGGCCTTGCCAACCTTTGCGGCAGCCCTCGCGGCCTTGCCAGTCCACTCGACCTCGCCATTGCGACACACATCAAGCTGGAAAAGCCGCTGGCAGAAGTGGGCATGCACCAGTACCATGAAGTTGTGATCGAGGCCGGGGCGGAGTCGCATAATGTCAGCCGGGTTCGTGAAGAGCCAAGCTGGCCTCCCCTTGCTGTGCAATGGGGTGATCCGGCGGCGAATGAAGTCCGCCCCAATCATCTCAAGGGTGAGTCCGGCCTAGGTTAGCCGGAGAATCCTAGTTGTGGCGACGGTGAGCCTCCCATCGGCGGCGTCGACATCGCTCCAATCACTGCCGCGGACCGGCGGCACTCGGCGGACCTTGCAGAATTCCGGCAGGTTTTCATCTTCAATCTAGCACCACCGGCCACGCCATTCCTCCCACCTCTCCTTCACGGCACCGTCCGGGTACGCCACCTTGAATATTGGGATCCAGGTAACGCAACCGGAGACGGCTCCTCCCGGCTGGATTCGAGGGAAGAAGTGATGGCGGAAGAGCGCCGTGTTGGGCTGCACCCCGGCAAAGCCTTCGCAAAGATGCGCGAAGAAAGCCATGCACGCTACCGCATTCGGAGTAAAATTCAAGATGCAAAAGCCGAAGGTGCGCATAACGTCGCAGAAGAAATCGGAGAAAGGAGGGCATAACCCGCAAGAAAAGTAATCAACGAAGAAGGGGTACCGATTTGAGGCGGGATCAGCGCAAGCAACAGGAATGATGCGCGTCGCCGGGTGTCCCGAATCCTCTCCCCCCGTCTTCACTCCCCATAGGGGCTTGAAGGAGGCCCGAAGCTCTTGAACATCAACCGTCGAGGGGAAGAAGAAGGCGGACTTCATCCGGTCCCCCGACAGCGCGCTCTCCGGCGGCTCCACCGTCTCGGCGCCCTTAGCCACCCCCTTGCCCTTGGGGAATTTGGGAGCCATGGTGACCAAGAAGTTCAGAGGGCTGAGGAAGGGGGATGGCAAAGCGACGGCAGCGGGCGACAGCGAAAGCTTAGGAAGGAAGGAAGAAAGGGAGCGGCGGCTCTGAGATCGGAAAAGGCACGAGGGAAGAGGAGAAAGTGAGCAGTGCGCCAGCGGTTATTCCTTCTTATGGGGGAAAAATGCGGGCCGCCTCCTTTCACATTAACTATGATGTGACGCATGCCCGCGAGAAGCAACCCCACGCATGCTGCCCACGTCACACACGCCTCCCCACGCCGCGCCACGCGCGGGAAGCATGGGAAGCGCCGCGCGCGAAGAGACTTACCGCGGTAAAAACCGCCCCGCCTGCCCGCGCACCGTTTTTGGGCCTAGCCCAACGACGCGATTGCGCTTATGTCTGGCCCCGGCCCGGGGGCTCCTGTTGGTGTACAAAAAAGAGGGGTACGTTTTTTGTACCCCTATAACCGTGCACGGGCAGTCTGAGCCACGGGCACCACCACACTGAGCAAGGCAAGGGAGGTGAGCCAAGGTAAGGCCGAAGCTCAGGAGAAGCAGAACGACGCCAAGATCAAGACCACAAAGAGCAAAGGGGACGAAGCAAACCTCCCCCCCCCCCGGCAAGATCCTTGCCGGGAGGCGGTTTTAGCAAACCCGACAAGACCCTTGCCGTGGCAGCTCGCCCCATACCTACGGAGTGAGCCACCCTTGAGTCCACTGCCCCCATCGGGCAAGGATTCGGGAGACATTCCCGTGGTGGCTTGTAGATCTTTGTGAAGACATTCAAGATCAGATACACCCTTTAGAAGATGATGATCCCTGGCGGGATCCCAGCCAAGGAGGACCACAAGGCGCCCGGCAAGAGCCTTGCCGGGGATGACAGTAGGCGCCACGGCAAGACCCTTGCCGGGGCCCCGGCAAGGCCCTTACCAAGAACACCCGTAGGGCCACCATCAGGCCCATGCCAGTCAAACCTCCACCACCGTTCGCATGCAGCTGCCGACCCAACCAGGTGGGCAGGCACCTGCGTGGCGGCATGCAGATCTTCATGGAGACCCAACACTGCGCCACCTCAGCTGCCTGCCTGCCTACATGGCACTGCGGGCGCCGCTGGCCAGGGCCCGTGTCGACGCGAGAGGGAGCGGCGACAGACGAGACAGGGCTCTCCCCCATCCCGGATAAAGCAGGGACACCTGGGTAAGACGCATTAAATACGCCTTGTCATGTCATGCGAGGGATAACCTCACATCACTGTTCCCTTTCCACCTCCTGGTGCTACTGTGGCAACCCCTTTCCTATAAAAGGAGGCCCAAGGCGACCAGGAGGAGGATTCGTCTTTTTGGAGCTCCTCACGCCCCATAGCTAGCTCAAGAACACAAATATACAATCCACCAAAGCAGGAGTAGGGTTTTATGCACCCCCGCGGCCCGAACCTGGATAAACGAACCGTGTGCTATCTGTTTGATCCGCTCTTCTCACGACCCCGTGCCCCGCAACCGTAGTAGGGATTCTTGTGATCCCATAGGTGTCGTTCCCACCGACACTATATCATTTAATTTAGTAAGATGTGCCACAACAATTTCAGAGTCATAGCCATAGAAAGGATCAGATTCAACCAAAGTAATTAACTTAGGATCGGTAGAGAAATCCTAATCCTTATCAGTAACAAAGATAGGTGAACTAGCACAACCAGGATCATATTTCATTCTAGCATTCAGAGATTTTTGTTTAAGCTTAGCTAATAGTTTCTTAAGATCACTTCCATCATTGCAGGCAAGAAAGTCTCTAGCAGTTTCTTCATCCATAACATAACCCTCAGGAACAACAAGCAATTCATATCTAGGGGGAGAATATTCATCATCACTTTCATCAATATTATCAGTTTCAATAATTTCATTCTCTCTAGCCCTAGCAAGTTGTTCATCAAGAAATTCACCAAGTGGCACAGTAGTATCAAGCATAGAAGTAGTTTCATCATAAGTATCATGCAAAGTAGAAGTGGCATCATCAATAACATGCGACATATCAGAATTAATAGCAGAAGAAGGTTTAGGTGTCGCAAGCTTACTAAAAACAGAAGGTGAATCAAGTGCAGAGCTAGATGGAAGTTCTTTACCTCCCCTCGTAGTTGAGGGAAAAATCTTGGTTCTTTGATCTTTCAAGTTCTTCATAGTGATAAGCAGATATAAATCCCGAGTGACTCAAAGAATAGAGCTATGCTCCTCGGCAACAGCGCCAGAAAATAGTGTTGATAACCCACAAGTATAGGGGATCGCAATAGTTTTCGAGTGTAGATTATTCAACCCAATTTTATTGATTAACACAAGGGGAGCCAAAGAATATTCTCAAGTATTAGCAGCTGAGTTGTCAATTCAACCACACCTGGAACTTAATATCTGCAGCAAAGTGTTTAGTAATAATGTAATATGATAGTAGTGGTAACGGTAGCAAAAGGTAACGGTAGCAAAAGTAATATTTTTGGGTTTTGTAGTGATTGTAACAATAGCAATGGAAAAGTAAATAAGCAAAGAACAATATAGGAAAAGCTCGTAGGCATTGGATCGGTGATGGAGAATTATGCCGGATGCGATCGATCATGTAACACTCATAACATAGGGTGACACAGAACTAGCTCCAGTTCATAAATGTAATGTATGAATGTATTCCGAATATAGTCATACGTCCTTATGGAAAAGAACTTGCATGACATCTTTTGTCCTACCCTCCCGTGGCAGCGGGGTCCTATTGGAAACCAAGGGATATTAAGGCCTCCTTTTAGTAGAGTACCGGACCAAAGCATTAACACATAGAGAATACATGAACTACTCAAAGTACGGTCATCACCGGTAAGTATCCCGATTATTGTCACTTTGGGGTTAACGGATCATAACACATCATAGGTGACTATAGACTTGCAAGATAGGATCAAGAACTCTCATATATTGATGAAAACATAATAGGTTCAGATCTGAAATCATGGCACTCGGGCCCTAGTGACAAGCATTAAGCATAGCAAAGTCATAGAAACATCAATCTCAGAACATAGTGGATACTAGGGATCAAAACCCTAACAAAACTAACTCGATTACATGATAAATCTCATCCAACCCATCACCGTCCAGCAAGCCTACGATGGAATTATTCACGGACGGCGGTGAGCATCATGAAATTAGTGATGGAGGAAGGTTGATGATGACGATGGCAACGGATTCCCCTCTCCGGAGCCCCGAACGGACTCCACATCAGCCCTCCCGGGAGAGTTTAGGGCTTGGCGGCGGATCCGTATCGTAAAACACGATGAATCCTTCTCTCTAATTTTTTTCTCGCCGAAAGTGAATATATGGAGTCTAGGTTGAGGTCGGTGGAGCGTCAAGGCGCCCACGAGGCAGGGGGCGCACCCAAGGGGGTAGGGCACCCCCCACCCTCGTGGACAGGGTGTGGGCCCCCTGACGTGGACCTTTTCGCCAATATTTTTTTATATTCCACAGATAATCTCCATTGATTTTCAGGTAATTCCGAGAACTTTTATTCCTGCACAAAATCTGCTGAAAACAGCGTCAGCCCAGATTAGTTCCATTCAAATCATGCAAGTTAGAGTCCAAAACAAGGGCAAAAGTGTTTGGAAAAGTAGATACGATGGAGACGTATCACCGCAGGGGGACCTCCTCCCACTAGACAGACAAGCTCGATGCGGCGGCACACCGAGACAGCAGAGTCGAGGACCAAAGCTTAGTGCGGCTGCCACCTGAAGTTCGACCTCCACTATCCCGCCAGCGACTTCGATGGATGTGCTCGAATCACGCCGCTGCCAACCTTGATGGTTGAGCTCCTCCTATCTCCCGCCATAGACCGATGATTGACCTCCTATGACCCCGCCACCGCCCATCGACCGAGGATTGACCTCTTCTCTGGTAGCCGCTACCTAGGCCGCCGCCGGCATCTCTATATGCATTCCAGTAGTTTTTTTACGCATATCCATAGAGCGGCTGTTTACACGGTATCTCACTGTAACTCAATTATATGGACAAGGTAGCACAGCACATATTGTTATGTAACGGCAACTGTGTCTAACCTACATTGTCTTCTCACACGGTTTGGTGAGAAATCATGTGTGAAGTTGTAATACCTAACACAAACGACATGTATAAACAGTGAGCCGTATACAACATATAGTGCCATAAGTAGTTCCCGACCATTAGCTTATCTCCATACTTTCCCCATTTCCCCCAAATCCCTACATAGCCTCCAAATTCCCTCGCGTGGCACTTACATTGGGGGAATGCGGACGAGTGGTGCGATGGTTTCGGTGCGGCTGCTCCTGCTCGTATCGCCGCCACGACGGCGCTCGCCGTCGAGCACTTGCCTAAGGTCATCAGAAGGCAGGTGTACTACGAATCCGAATCGTCCTCTCAGGTTCCAATCTATCCCGATCTTTTTTAGCATGTCCAAAGTATAACACCTTGCTGAATCCGTCTTGAATGACCCCCTCCCCAGGAAAGCGATCTGCTGCCGGATCCTGAGCATGACTCCAGACTCTCACAACACGAGTTCGAATCTGAGTTTTGCGCCACCGAGAAGTACCAAAAGCTGAGTTGTGTGCACGGGCACACTCCCACTCAATGTGTATGCATGGAGGGATTTGACGTTGGCAGGCGGTTTCTCAGTTGCCCCTTAGAGGTTAGTGCTAATTAAGTCCACCATTTTACTTCAGTTAATGTCACCGCCCATCTTGAATAATATTTAACATTGGCAGGGATATGAGGCTTGTGCCTTTGTTAACTGGCTAGATGAAGAATGGCATGGCAGGGCTCGGAGTGTGATCACCAAGCTCGCAGAAGATAACGTAAAGCTGAAGAAGAAACTGGCTGATTTGGAATGTACAATCAGTACGATGAAGCAAGAAAGAATCAATCACAGGCAACAGATGAAAGCAAGAGACAAGAAGGAACTATCATGTGTAGTTGTGGTTGTCACATTAGATATGTTCTATGCGCTGTTTGCAATGATGATTAAGGGTTTTGTTTGACAGTATTGCTAAAGCACATCAAGATGTGCTCTAAGTAATGCACATCTAGGTCCTATGCCATTGGTAACTTTTTCCTTTTCCTTTCTAGTTTGATTATTACTAGCTTTATCAATAAGAAGAGCTCAATGTATTGCTCGCCAACTGTCCTACTCCGTTCGTACCGGTACCGATGCATAATCCCAAAACTCGTTCCTTGTTTTTGTCTTGAATAAGGAAACTATCTAAATAACCAATAGGAGTCCTGCGCAACCCCGGGAATTTGGAGCGACTGGGTACAAATAATTGCAATTGATTATATCAGCGGTCAGATAATACGTCAACCCCCGCTTCAATCCCCGCTTTAATTGGCAGTTCCTCTTCTCTGCATACCGCGCTTAAGTGTCCACCATCTTCATCGTCCCTAGCAGGCCATGCTACACACCGGCACACACTCTGCAGCCTTGTCGAGCGACAGTGAGGATGTCAGTTCGGCCAGCAGTCTGGCGCCCGATGATATGTCAACATTGGAATCATCTCGCTCGTCTTCCATGAGTCCGGCGTCGAGCCCAAACCTTGATTTTATCCAGTTCATGGAAGGGACGTTGCCTCTGGAGTCGTCATACGACAACCAGACGGACGAGGAGCCGTCGGAGGACGACGAAGAGGACGACGATGATGATGAGGAGGAATGGTCGAACGGAGAGGAGGACGACAACGACAGCAATGGTGATGACGACGACGGCGGTGATGAAAAGCCAACGGTCAGCGGCAAGAAGCGTCCTCGCCAAGACGATGTGGTGGGGCCATCCAATAACAACAACAACAACAACAACAACAACAACAACAAGGACTAAATTAAGCAAACTATATATATCTCTGTTTATCCTGTCAATCTCATCGCACGGTTAGTAATATGTATTCGACAGAGATCTTCTTCATTATCGCCACAGGTTGGTTCATTGAACTGTGTGCCCTGACGAGCACACAATTCACAAAAAAGACTATATGTGTTGTCTATAATGATCGCACACAATTCTGATTACCGACCTGTTTGTCGGGTATCACACACATCTTGTTACGCAGAATCGTTTGTGTTCACCTCAATCATCGCAAACGGTTCATCGGAGTGAACTGTATGCCGTATATCGCACACACCTTGATCCGGCTGCCCATTTCTGTTGTTCTGTCTCATCGCAAATAGTTCATACAAATCAACCGTATGTGGCATTGCACACGCAACTAAAATCTAAACAGTGTTTGATGTATAATTCATCGCAAATGTTTTGCATCTTTTTTGACAGTTTTTTACATCACCATTTGTGATTAATGCATCGCACGGAGTTTCGTCAAAGGGTCTCTGATCATAGTGTCACGTTAGCAGCATCCTGCAGTAGTGGTTGTAGCCATTCGCCACATGGCAGGCCCTCTCTACAGGAAAAACTCACAGATGACACTCGTCCTACAACGTGTCAAACGAGCAGGCGTGGAGCTGGCAAGATGCCCCGGCAAGCCTTGCCGGGCGACCAACAATGTGACGTTGAGCGGTGCATTTAATGTGCACAGTCCGCCCATAGAGTTTGGTATGATAGCATTGTTTGCTATCTTATTAGTGCATAATGACTACTTTGCCAGTGTGGTAACCCCTTGATCTATAAAAGGAGGCCCCTGGCAACCATAGACATGGTTAGAAGGTTGAATAACTCACACCCCCGTACACGCGTAGCCACTGCCGCCCTGAGGCAACACCTGCCGGGCAAGTGTACTATGCTCCACCACCACTTTTCCACCATCAATCCACCAAAGCAGGAGTAGGGTTTACACCTTACAGCGGTCCGGACCTGGGTGAAACTGCTCGCGTGATCCCTGCCGTGCTGCCCCACGCTCGTCTACTCTTTGTGCAACGCGATGTCCCGCTGCCAAACCAGCAAGGGGCCTTCTGGTCCCATAGGTGGTCATGGTTTCCCGTGACAATTCCTATAGTTAGTCCAAATATACCAAGCAAAAACCTTAGCATTCTGTTGTTTAAATAGATTGTAGTTGGAGTCGTCTGGCTCGTTAGGAACAACAGCGATGGGATAGTCATACCCAGAGAGACACGCTGGTTTGAGGGTTTTGCTTGAGGCACGAATCTAGCTAGTCTGAGGATATTACTCGGTGGTCTAGTAAGTTCCATCGACCTTGAGCTTTCTTTCAAAACATACACCTTCCTTTCTGGGATTTTTGTGTAGTATCGACTTCTTGAGAACATCACACAGGGTTTGATGCCCTTTGAGACTTTTTAGCATTCCTATCTAAAGAAAAGGTCTAAGCCTGAAATTTTCATCAGAGACAACAACAATTTCCTAGAAAGAGACACTAGTGATAACATTCGTACTCGCAACATTATTCATGATGATAGCAGAGGAAGTTTCGGCAGTGAAGTCAGCATTGCTATGCTCTAAACATTGTAGGCAAGGAGGCACAAAATTATCAGGAAGTTTTTGAGATTGCTCGGTGAAGGGAGAATTCTTTTCTTTAACAAGCACATTAGAAGAATCTTTCAGTGACTCGATTTCTTGATTCCTACTAAGGAGTTCATTTGATTATTTCTCGAAGTCTACTGCAAGAGAATTATATCAGTTGGAAAGATCATCAGAGGTTGAGGAAAGAGCATTATACTCTTCGGTCAACTCTTCATTTTTATCCATATCTTTGACCAGTAATCCTTTAGACTTCCTTAGAATTTTCTCAAGTTCCTCTTGTTGAGATTTAGCAATTTTAACAAGTTTGGAATAAGGTATGTTATCCGAGGAAAAATCATTTCCAGACTTGCGATGTTTGCATGATACCTGTTCCTTCGAAGTTTTAGCCATGAGGCAGAGATGTGAAGGTAAATCATCATCACTTGATTCATCATAATCAGTCTCTATCTCGGAATAATATTTTTAGGGTTCCATAGCAATGAGGGCACTTCCCCCATCTCACTACAAAAAAGACACATCCGTGACACTATGGCCCAAATGAAAACTTTTTCTGTCATGCTTAAACACTTCTATGATGATAATTGTGACAAAAACATGCATCATCATAGATGTGGTGGGCTCCTACTTGTATGACAAAAAATTATGATAGAAATTGGGATTTTTGTCCTGGGCGGGCCGGAGACGCGCCTGCGTGACATTCTTTGGGCCGTCCATGACGTAAAAAATCATGGTAGAAGTGAGGGTGAGGAAAATTTCAGGGAGTTCCCGGTTACTAGTCGGGGCTGAGAGATGCACTGTGGTTTGCGTGTTTCTCTCATATATACATGTGTGTGGGGTGCTAACTGAACCCAAGCGATCGATCAATCCCACTACATACTGAAGCAGGTTGATCCCTTCACTGCTAACTAAACCTGATCGATTCCTTTGCTGCTATCTGAACCCAAGCGATTCCTTCGATGCTAAATGAACCCAATCGATCCCTTCGCTGCTTACTAAACCCAATCGAGGCCCCGTGCGAGATGTAGCTAGCCGGTCGGGCTGCCTCGGGATGAGTAGTCCCCGTTGCTGCCGCACACCTGAGACATAGAACGAGTCGACCTAGCTGGTTGGTTGGATGTGGATGAACAGTTCCCAGTGCGGGTTGGATGAACAGGACCCCGACCATGTGTAGGCGGTTGTCGCTGGATAAACAGGACCCTGTGGCAGTAGGCGATTGCCGTTAGATGAACGGGGCCCCAAGGAGGCTGCCACACACCCCAACCGGTTAGGTGTGGATGAATAGACCCCGTATAGGCTAGATGAACAGTAGCCCGTGGATGAACAGTAGCCCATAAGATGCGAATTATCCTACGACCATCCCCATATACACTACGGCTACTCCCCAAGCCCCAAGAGGACATACGATGATACCTCGACCATTCGCCATAGGACACAAGGTGAACCCGCTCCTAAATGCTTCCCCTTTCCATTCATGTGAGACATGGTTGCTACCTAATGCAAAGACACTACATGTGCTTAGGAACCAAGGAGACGACCATGGAGATGCTCGACGCACATGCCAAGTACATACGGAAGAGAAGCGTGAAGTGCCTCAAGTGGAGTCGCCGCGAAGCTGTAGCGGCCGGACATCCGGCGCCACCTACCAGAACAAGGCCAAAGAGAAATGGATGTGAGGCGACCCTATAGCGACCGGACATCCGGCCGACCCCCAGACATTTGGCGCCCCCTGACGGGCCGGACATCCGGTGCATACTATCTAGAGCGCACAGAAATTGGGCAAGTCTAGCCCGGACATCTGGCCCCGAGGCCCGAACATCCGGCTCCTCGCGAGCCGCCAGACATCTGGCCCCTAGCCCGGACATCCGGCACGTGTGCGTGCACAACCGGGCCAGAGGCCCATGTAAACTCTCCCTCGCTTACCCCTTCGTGGCCCTAGACTATATATACTACTCCTCCTCCTCCTAGCTAGGGTTAGCATTATGATAACTCATTTAGAGATAGAGCTTTGCTCATCCATGTGGTTCTACTCCATCAAGAGAGACCGCGACCTCTACGGAGAAGATCCACGCTTGGATTCAAGACCCCTCACGAGAAGATCCCTCGCGAACTCAAGGCCTCCACATGGAGATGAACTAGCTACCATTTGTATTGTCCTTTGTTGAATTTAGATCGTGTATCTCTCATTGTTTTCATGGATCTATCACATGTGTGATTGTTTCTTGTTGATATGAGTGTATCCTCTCATTCCGCTCGTGATTTCCCTTGTGTTTCCCCTTGTGTTCTTTGTGGGTTCCCCTCCATTTCGTGAAAGATCGGCCTTAAAAATTCCAGCCTACATCATCATGGTATCATGAGCCATGTTGATCATGAATTTGGAATCTCCCCCACCGTTTTCTAGCCTTGTTTTGCTTGATTTCGTCCTAAATTTCGAAAATCCCCACCAAAAATAGCCCCCAAATATTTTGTGATTTGTTGGTTTGATGATATTTTGTTGATTTTGATCCATGGATTCGATGTGTTTCGAGTAGATATATCTTTCTCCCAAGTTTCCCCATTTTCCATCCATGAAATCTCTCGAATTTTGCCCCCAAAATCGAGTTCCTCGAGTTCATCCTTGGATTTGGAGCTTGGACATCCGGCCCGTGGCCCCGGACATCCGGCTCCTGGAGTGCAATTTCACACGTGGTTCTAGACATCATGTCCTGGATTTCTGGCCTAGCCCCCGGATGTCCGGTCCCTGGGATTTTAGACTCCCGTGTTTCACCATTTTGACCATAACTAATTCATCCTGAGTCCAATTTTGACGTTCTTTAGCTTGTTTTGAAGCTCTTGACATCCCCCATCTCACAAAAATACTACCATCACCATTTGACCCCATCAATGTTTTGCATCTTTGGCATCTTTGCCTAGGGCTTCCACCATATCATCCACATAACCACCACCGACTTTTGCATAACCCATTTGATTCCCCTTTGCATTTGAGGTTGTTTGAGTTGTGATTCGAGTCTCCTAAGGTGTTTTGGCTACTTAGGGATGGTTTATTCTTAATCAACCATCACCATAACTTCCGCATTGGCTTGCCCACCATACACTTCCGCCACCCGAACTTAACATAATTTTGATAGAGCTTGTTTGAGTTGTTGTTTGTGTCTCCTAAGGTGTTTAGGCTACTTAGGGACCGTGCCTTCAACTATGACACCATGTATATCCCATCATACCCTTCCACCTTAACCCATTTTGACCTGGTTTTCACCAATACTCCTGCAACCACCAGCGCTTTTATGCTACCACCATTTGACATTTGCCTTTGGAGATTTTGAGTTTGCGGTTTTCCCATTTCCTAGAGTGTTTCGGCTAACTAGGAAGGGTCCGACATCGACAACACCGCTGCTCAACTTCGACAAGCATTTGACATCGACCACCTTCACCATCTTGACACCCTAACCGTAAGCAAGATGGTAACCTCTATATCATCTTGGTATCGTGGTATCCCATCATTGTACATTCTTCTTGCCATTGTATTGATAACACCTAGTACATTTTGCATTACTTGCCTATCGAGACTAGCCTTTGAGTATTGCTGGCAACGTTACTTGTGCACATTCGTGATCATCGATCTACACCTTCCATTGCATACATACATATCATATTGGTATCATCTTGGTATCATATCATCCTTTTTGTCACAAGATTGTTCCCGTATATACACAATTGCTATCTTGGTTTCTGCATTTCGCATTGTGGCCATATAAAAAAAGAATATGCTTTTAAGCAAAGAAAAAGAGAAGAGCAAAGAAGCTTGTAAGAAATAGCCATAGCATCATACCGCATTGCATATAAGATTGTAATATCCGATCATCTTGAGAGAAACACTGGGAACCATACCTACATAGGATACTTGTGATAGGAAGTCGCTACATTTTGTCTCACATAGGTAGTGCACAAGTCGTATCCACCTAATGAGCAGTCGGCTAGCATCTCTCTAGTGTTTTGCGACAAGAGCATTTTCCGTGGATTCCACATTTTCCACTCAATCCTTGGTTGCACAACCACATTTATCTATTCGTGCGTGTGTTTCCATGTGCCTTTCATTGCTATTGGTCTACTTGTTGCACTTGTGAATTTGTGAATCTCTTTCAACATTATTGACTCTTGCCAACATTTTGCATCAAATTTTTGTGCCACTATCCTCACCAAGCTACTTCGTAAGCCTTACTTGTGTAGGTGTGAGAATTGAGAAGAACCAATACCAATTGTGCTATTTCCTTGTTACATTATTGAGTGATCATTGATACATTTTCAACATTGGATAAGATACATTTTGTCTAATTCTTCCCTTTCTCCCACTCACATTTCCTTGAGTCTTGTGATGGATAGAGAAGGAATTTCATCTCCGGTCTACAACAACAACAACGGCGCGAACGACTACATCACCAAAACGTCCATCCTCGTGCTACAACGAAAAATGCAAGGTGAACACTCAAGATTGTGAGAGTGCATCAACAACCTTGCCATCGACATACGACACTCCGAAGCACATACAAGAGACTACTTCGACAACAAGTTTTCGGCATAAAAGGAGGAGAATGATGCAAGTATGGGGGAGATTTGGGCCTTGTTGGTCAATCGTGCATCCCCTTCGTCATCGTCAAGGCGGTGGCGAGCAAGTTGGTCATCTTTGGAGCGCCCAAGCGATCCAAGCGCAATTCATCCACATCCACATCTCCATGGCGACCACCATCACATTCGTGATACACATTGTCATGAAGGGCAAGTAACCTCCAATCAACATGTGCACGACGACGACAAACGACATCTACTACGAGCTCAAGCACGACAATGACACCATCAAGATGAAGATGCTCCACACACACGAATCGACAAGTCATTACAAGCTCTACATCAATATACGACCAACCTTCATGAGCATAAAAGAAGACCGCAAGACAAGCACCGCTAGGAGGAAGCTACGGCTACCAGTACAACTTCAGCATCTTCGCCAAGTGTTATCAAGGCATCTTCACCTTTGGACGTACGGCATCTTCGCCTACTTCCCACGAGTATGCCTACATCGACATCATCAAGTCCAAGGCGAGCACCTACAACTGAGGGCGACACTTCCATCTTCGGAAGCCCCCCAAGGAAGATGTCCAAGCATGGGCAATTCCCTTCGGTCATGAAGACGAGCTACGAGGTGCCACATCATATGGGCCTCATACAAGACGACAGCAAGATGGTTGAGCAAGGGCCATCCCCTTCGACCACAGTGGCGAGCATGAACCTCTTCAACAACATGAAGAAGGCGCCGCAATATGTCTCCTACTCCGAGTCAAGCTACAAGACCGCGTATGAGACTTTATCTTTGGTCTCGGAGGAGAGTAACGATTTGCCACTTCCTATGATATTCATCTTTGGAGGCGTCATGGATGAGGAGGTTTAGCATGGGACTATCCCTTCAACCAACGCGGCGATAGAAGTTGAGCATGGAGACATTTGCACCAGCATTTCTTCGACACCCACATATGTCAAGATGCCACAATTGCCATTTGAGGTGAGCCACCACGCCATGAGTGAGATGAGTGACTCCGCCATATATGACATTGAGTGCATTTCCTATGAGAGGATGAGAGTGATCACTGATACGTCTCCAACGTATCTATAATTTTTTATTGTTCCATGCTATTATATTATCTATATTGGAAGTTTTATATGCATTTATATGCTATTTTTGATGATTTTTGGGACAAACCTATTAACCTAGAGCCTAGTGCCACTTTCTACTTTTTCCTTGTTTCTGAGTTTTATAGAAAAGGAATATCAAACGGAGTCCAATTGAGCTGAAACTTTACGACAATTATATTTGGACCAAAAGAAGCCCACGAAGCAAAAGAGTTGGGCCAGAAGAGCCACGAGGCCTCCACAAGGGTGGAGGGCGCGCCTACCCCTCGGGTGCACCCTCCGAGCTTGTGGGCCCCTCGTGGACTCCACTGACTTGTTCCCGACGCCAACACCTCTTATATATCCGCAAACATCCAGAACAGAACCTAGATCGGGACTTCCGCCACCGCAAGCCTCTGTAGCCACTAAAAGCCAATCGGCACCCTGTTTTGGCACCCTACCGGAGGGGGAAATCATCACCGGTGGCCATCTTCATCATCTCGGCACTCTCCATGATGAGGAGGGAATAGTTCACCCTCAGGCCTGGGGGTATGTACCAGTAGCTATGTGTTTGATCTCCCTCTCTCTCTCTCTCGTGTTCTTGATTTGGCATGATCTTGATGTATCACGAGCTTTGCTATTATAGTTGGAACTTATGATGTTTCTCCCCCTCTACCTTCTTGTAATGGATTGAGTTTTCCCATTGAAATTATCTTATCGGATAGAGTGTTTAAGGATTTGAGAACACTTTATGTATGTCTTGCATGTGCTTATCTGTGTCGACAATGGGATATTCACGTGATCTACTTGATATATGTTTCGGTGACCAACTAGCATGTTCTGTGACCTTGTGTACTTATGCATAGGGGTTGGCACACGTTTTCGTCTTGACTCTCCAGTAGAAACTTTGTTGCACTCTTTGAAGTTCTTTGTGTTGGTTCGGATAGATGAATCTGAGATTATGTGATGCATATTGTATAATCAAACCCGCGGATACTTGTGGTGACATTGGGGTATCTAGGGGACATTAGGGTTTTGGTTGATGTGTATCTTAAGGTGTTATTTTAGTACGAACTCTAGGCCTGTTTGTGACACTTATAGGAATAGCCCAATAGATCGATCAGAAAGAATAACTTTGAGGTGGTTTTGTACCCTATAATAATCTCTTCGTTTGTTCTCCGCTATTAGTGACTTTCGAGTTACTCTTTGTTGCACGTTGAGGGATTGTTATATGATCTAATTATGTTATCATTGTTGATAGAATTAGCACTAATGAAATTATGAACCCTAGGCCTTGTTTCCAAGCATTGCAATACCGTTTTCGCTCATTTTTACCAATTTTTGCCTTGCTGTTTTTATATTTTCAGATTACAAAAACCTATATCTACCATCCATATTGCACATGTATCACCATCTCTTTGCCTAACTAGTGGAACTATACAATTTACCATTGTATTTGGTGTGTTGGGGACGCAAGAGACTCTTTGTTATTTGGTTGCAGGGTTGTTTGAGAGGGACCATCTTCATCCTATGCCTCCCACAGATTGATAAACCTTAGGTCATCCACTTGAGGGAAAATAGCTACTGTCCTACAAACCTCTGCACTTGGAGGCCCAACAACGTTTACAAGAAGAAGGTTGCGTAGTAGACATCAAGCTCTTTTATGGCGTCATTGCCGGGGAGGTGAGTGCTTGAAGGTATATTTTTAGATCTTGCAATTGAATCTTTTAGTTTCTTGTTTTATCACTAGTTTAGTTTATAAAAGAAAACTACAAAAAAATTGAATTGAGGTTGCCACACATGCTTCATCTTTTTAATGTGTTTCGTGAAAATAAGTATTCTGATAGTTGTGCCAAAGTGTTAGTAGAAGAATGCATTAAAATGTTTGGCACTAAATCTTTGAATGGTGAGCATGATTTCAGTGTTGTTAGTATGAATTCTTTGAATATCCATGATGCTAATGATATGCAAAGCCACAAGCTTGGGGATGCTATGTTTGATGAAGATGATATTTTTTGTCCCCCAAGTTTTAGGAGCAAATTCATTATGATGATAGCATGCCTCCTATTTATGATGATTAGATTGATGAAAGTGGGTTTTTAAGAGATTCAACTTTAGGAAGTAATGAACCCATTATTTTGGAGGGTTTTGAATCTTATAATATTTATGAAAGTGGATTTGGAGAGGTCATGACTTTATTTAGTGATGAATCCACTATTTCGGAAGAGGTTCCAATTGATTATGAGAAGAAAGTTGCTATCTATGATGATTATTGTGATGACATGTATGCTATAAAGAATAATGATAACCATGAAAGTTGTCATCATGATTTTAATTTTCAATGGGATTATGCCTCCCATGATAGTTATTTTGTTGAATTTGCTCCTCCCACTATTCTGAATGAGAACTATGCAACTTGATTCTTGTTCCCATGAGTTTTTTTCTCACAAAATGCCTATGCATAGGAAGTGGGTTAGACTTAAATTTCCTAGGCATATGCTTCATGATGCTCCAATTATGCTTCAACTCTTACCTTTTATGTGAGCATCATTGAGATCATCATGCCTAGCAAAAAAGGCATTGAAGAAAAAGAGCTTGTTGGGAGACAAACCAATATATACCCCTACTTTTTTCGTATGTTCACATGATTATGCTATTGTAGTAATCGTGTTTTATAGCTTTTGTTTCAATAAAGTGCCATGTAAGACCTTTGGGATGGCTTACGGTGATAGTTGATTTGATCTTGCTGAAAAATAGAAACTTTTGCGCTTAGGAAAACAATTCTCATTTGTAGAAGAGGCACGTTAGAATATTGCTTCATTTTGCAGAATATTAATAAACAAATTTCTTAGGACTTCCTAATTTCTCAGGATTTTTGGTGTTACAGAAGTATTTGAAATATCCAGATTGCTACAGACTGTTCTGTTTTAGACAGATTCTGTTTTTCATGTGTTGTTTGCTTATTTTGATGAATCTATGAGTAGTACCGGAGGGAATGAACCACAGAGAAGTTGGAATACATTATATATTACACCAATATAAATAAAGAATGAGTTCACAATACTACCAAAAGTGGTGATTTATTTTCTTATACTAACGGAGCTTATGAGATTTTCTGTTGAGTTTTGTGTTGTGAAGCTTTCAAGTTTTTGGTCAAGTTTTGATGGACTGCGGAATAAGGAGTGGCAAGAGACTAAGATTGGGGATGACCAAGACACCCCAAGGTAGTATTCAAGGACAACCAAGAGTCTAAGCTTGGGGATGCCCCGGGAAGGCATCCCCTCTTTCGTCTTCGTCTATCGGTAACTTAACTTGAGGCTATATTTTTATTCACCACATGATATGTGTTTTGCTTGGAGAGTCTTGTATGATTTGAGTCTTTGATTTTTAGTTTGACACAATCATCCTTTTTGTACACACCTTTTGGGAGAGACACGGATGAATCGTGATATATTAGAATACTATATGTGCTTCACTTATATCTGTTGAGCTAGGCAATTTTGCTCTAGTGCTTCACTTATATCTTTTTAGAGCACGGCGGTGGTTTTATTTTAGAGAAATTGATGAACTCTCGTACTCCACTTATATTATTTTGAGAGTCTTTAGAACAGCACGGTAATTTGCTTTGGTTATAAAATTAGTCCTAATATGATAGGCATCCTAGAGGGATCTAATAAAAACATTCATATAACATGCATTGAATACTATGAGAAGTTTGATTCCTTATGATTGTTTTGAGATATGAAGATGGTGATATTAAATTCATGCTAGTGAGTAGTTGTGAATTTGAGAAATACTCATGTTAAAGTTTATGAGTCCCATAGCATGCACGTATGGTGAACCATTATGTGATGAAGTCGGAACATGATTTATTGATTGATTGTCTTCCTTATGAGTGGCGGTCGGGAATGAGCGATGGTCCTTTCCCACCAATCTATCCCCCTAGGAGCACACGCGTAGTACTTTGTTTCGATGACTAATAGATTTTTGCAATAAGTATGTGAGTTCTTGTAACATCCCAAATTTTCAATTTGGAATGTTATACACTAGATCATCATTACATATCATATTTATTGCATTTTGGTTGATCCTAGAAATTTTACGCAACTCAAGGACCCTCGGAGAGAGTTGGGGATTTTGTTATTTTCATATTTGAGATGTCTCAAATTTTGAAAATAGGATCTTTTGATTTTATTTATTTTATCTTCAATTATTTCTATTACAAAAAAATATGAGAGAGGGAATAAAATGACTTTCCCAAAATAAAGAATATTGAGGATTTAATAAAAAAATCAATTAAGATTTTATTTTGGTTTTATTTGCTATTTTATTTGAATTTAGGAAAAATGCGCGTTTTTCAAAATTTCATTTAGGCCCCAAATAAATGTCCATCCCGTGTCGCTTGATTTTAGAAGCCGGGGAAAATTTATTTCGGGATTTTTGGAGTCCGTTTATTCTTCCTTTTGTTTTTTTCTGAGCGTAACTATTTAAAAAAACGCAACCAACCTACGGGCCGTGTCCGACCCGGACACTAGGCCCGTCCGGCTTTATAAGCCAGGGAGGCCCAGCCGGACCCCCCCAAACCCTAGCCGCCCTAGCCCCGCGCCGCCGCTGCCTTTGCCGCCGCTGCCGCCGCGCCGCCGCCCGAGCCGCCCTGCCGCCGCCGCGCCCGCGCCACCCCGCCGCCCCGCGCCGCCCCGCCGCCGCGCTGCAGTTCGCCGGACCGCCGGAGGTAGTTTTTTTCTTTTCGCCCCGGTCTTTCTCGAAAAACCGTTCGGTTTTCCGACGGTTTTGTTCGTTTTTTTAGTTTCGGTTTTTTAAATAGATCGGTGTTTCCGGTTTATTTAAATAGCGAGCATTCGTCCGTTCGTTCGTTTTAACGAACGTTCATCATTTCTCTTTTTCTCGGATTAAATCCGCGATTTTTCTGATCGTGATTTCTGATCCGATTTTCTTTTTAGTCTAACTTTTTGCTCATTTATCGGAATCAGGCGATTCAAGCGCCTGGAGTTTCGTCTCGAAACCCTTTTCCCGTTTAACCAACTTAAACAAGTTTTTGCCACTGTAAAAATTGCCCTAGATCCAGAATAGTAAACGAAGCCTATTTCTTTTGCCGTTTGTCTTTCGTTGCTTCGTTCGTTTTGATTTTTTTGCCAACCGGAGTTCTTAAGTTGAACTTTTTGGTTAGATCTCTTATTTGAGTTTTACCCGTGCATTAGTGAGTACTTATTGTATGCTTGTTTGTTTGCGATAGAGTACCCGAAGTGCGCCGCTTGTTACTTCGAATTGCTAGGTTTCCCGGATCATCAGCAAGGCAAGTAACACTTTGATCATGCTTTCCCACTACCCAGTTTGATTGCATTAGATCAATCCTTACACATTGCATGAGTAGGATCAAATTAAATTGTGGGTTTGGGAAATAGTTGAGGTAGTACCTATTACCTGTTTATTATCAAACCTCTGGGAGTTACTTCTACGTTTGCTCATTATGCCATGCTATGCTAGTAGACGTGGATTGGGTGAGAGTATCCATGACAGATGTGAGATTGTTAATTAATGGTTTATTTAAGGTGGCAACTTAAACACACATCTGGGTGGATTGAGGTACCTGGGTATTCCAGGATTGCCTGTTTTCTTTTGGACCGCCACCCAGGCTCAAAGGGATCATGAGATTATTCATGCTAGAAACTTCCATGTGCAGCCACAAGCTATTATGGGCTCTAGCATAGTTGATTAAGTTGTGCGTACTCTTACAGTGGTAGACTAGCAGATGTAGGGGAAAGTAGGTGTAACGGTCTACCCATCGCAAGGTGCTAGCACTTCTGAAAGACTATGTCTCGGTCATCCGTCTTCTCAAACACCATGTAGTGCGAGAAACCAAACGGAGGCGATCGAGTCTTGTGGGGAAAAGTGCGCAAACCTCTGCAGTGTGTATAAACTAATCATGGTTAGCCGTGTCCCCGGTTATCGACATTTTGAGTATCTAGTACCTGGATTATCATGTGAATCTCAACATGTTACTCTAAAATTTAATTTTGTTGGGTTTGTTTAATGATGATGCTTAATTGGGATTGAGAATGCTGTCAACCATTCTCAATGTTTAACAACCACCATGATACTTAAATAAATTTATTCCATTGCAGTAGGGAAAAATTGGCTTTACGCAAAACTGTTACCATAGAGCTTTCCACCAGCCAAATATGCATATAGAATAGCTATTTCATTCCATTACTCTCTATGTGTTACATTGCCAGCATATTCCATGTGCTGACCCGTGTCGGGCTGCAACGTTAATGTTGTAGACTTTTCAGACGATGATTAAGGTGTTTTCAGGTCGTGGTTCTATACTCAGTGATGCCGTTGGAGTTGATGGACTCACTTATCTTCCAAGCCTTCCGTTGTTATCGTTATTGGATGGCCTTAAGCCATATTTATTGTAATAAGTTCTCTTTTGAGACACTTGATGTAATAAGTGTGTGATTGCTACTCTGTTATAAATCCTTCAAGTACTGTGTGGTGTCAGCATTCCTGATCCAGGGATGACACCGGAGCATAGAGATTGGACCGTTTGAGGTCTGGTCGCTACAAGATGGTATGAGAGCACACACTGACTGTAGGACACGACCACTAAGCTAAAGACCTAGATCACTACTCACTCTCTTCTCTTTTATGACTCCTCATCTTTCTTTTCTTTTAGGATGGCGGATGCAATGAACAAGTTCACGCAACCGGATGAAGATACACCCTTTGGACGTCACTTGAAGGAAGTCACTATATACCTGAACATACGAGTACCAAGCTTCACCGGCACCTACAACGCCACTTTCCCTTAAGAAGAGCGCTGGATGATTCAAGTTCAAGTTCCAGGAAGGACGTTCATGCCAGTCACTGAGCCCATAGAGTTTTCTTTTGATGCACCAACTTGGAGTCTAGGAAAGAGCATGGCAGCCCACATCGCCATGGGACGCATTGGAGAAGTCTACCGCAATGATCTTAAGGATACTATCTACCAGATTTGTGGGCGCCGAGATGAGCACTGGGAGATGATCAGTACCAGGAAGGATAGATCAGTTGCAGCTTTTATCCAGGAGTTAAACCAGCACATTCGACGACAGGACAACCAGATGTGCGCCGACATGATAGACCTGAAGATGGCAAAGACAAGAATCAAGGAACTGGAGGAAGAACTCTAGGCTACACGTGAAGATTATGAAGAGGAGCGATCTGATCAAGAAGATCGGAATATTTATGGGAGGCTCTACACCGGTAGAAGAAGACGAAGAACCCAAGGAGATTCGCCTGGAAGACTACATCATCATCGACGACACTAACTCGGATCCAGATGATAGCGATGATGACTACGTTGATGAAGCTGGGGCAGATATCATGGAGTCTGCAACCGAAGAATATTTTTAATAGACCACCTCATCAGTAGTAGTAGTCCACCATGTAAATATAGTAGTCCGAGCACTTTTGCGATAGTTATATCGATTGTATGCCCTTGTTTGACTGATTGAATGAAGTGAATTCTTTTGCTTTTGCCTCATGTGCATATGGGTAGTGTTTTCTCTTTAGACCCCCTCTATTCTTAAATCTCATCTTTTCTAAACCCTCAGATGCCTCCGAGACGTCACCCCAGATTTACTTTCCCACCAGAGCTCATCCAGTTGATCCAGCAGCAAAACACATTGATGCAGTTACTAGTCCAGAATCAGAATCATGGCAACAACAACAACCCACCACCACCACCACCTGTTGATCACTTAGCCCGTTTTCTTAGGCTGAATCCGCCGGTGTTTTCCAGTAGCACCGAGCCGATAGTAGGAGATGATTGGCTTTGCAAGACAGCTAGAGAGTTGACCACAGTAGGATGCACAAATGCGGAGAGGGTGAAGTTTGCCACACATCATCTTGAAGGACCCGCAGCATCATGGTTGGAGAATTTTACAGCCACTTTCCCTATCGATACTATCACATGGGACCAGTTTCAGCATACCCATGGAGGAGATAGCTCGCACAATCATAATGGCCCCAAGAATGGTAATTGGAATGGAGGAAGCAACAGCCAGAACCGCACCAACCCATCGACCCTAGCCAAGAGAGACCTGAGCCAAGTCACTTGTTTTAAGTGCCAGAAGACCGGACATTATGCCAATGAATGTCCTGAATCACAGAATGGAAATGGCAATGGAAGCTCTAGGAAGAAGCCGAACCCTTTCAACAGGGAACAGGTGAACCACGTTAATGTGGAGGAGGTTGAAGAGCAGCCGGATGCAGTTATCGGTAAGTTTTTGGTTAAGTCGTTTACTGCACTCGTTCTTTTTGATACTGGTGCATCACATTCATACATATCAAGGGGATTTGTGGATAAGTATAACCTGCCCACCAAAGTTCTTAGAACACCTATGCTAATAAGCTCACCAGGAGCAGAGCATATGGCTAGCCAAGGATGTTTTCAAGTGCCATTAAGTATAGGTAGGCATGTGATTCCCTCAGATTTGATAATATTGGAATCACAAGGTTTGGATGTAATTCTGGGTATGGATTGGTTGTTGATGTATGGAGGAAACATCGATTGCGCCAGTAAGTCAATCTTGCTTACCACCCCAGAAGGGAGAAGGATCAAGTATGTATCCCGACATGTGCCAAAGAGGACTCAAGAAAATTGTTTAACAGGAGTTGTGCAGGAGGAAGTACCAGTAGTGAAGGATTTCCCGGATGTATTTCCAGAAGAATTGCCAGGCATGCCATCGGATAGAGATATTGAGTTTCTGATTGAGTTGTTGCCAGGCATAGGGACAATATCAAAAAGACCATATAGGATGCCTGCAAAGGATTTGGTAGAAATTAAGAAGCAAATTAAGGAGTTACTAGATAAAGGATACATTCGCCCAAGTTCTTCACCTTGGGAATCGCCAGTACTTCTAGTGGAGAAGAAGGATGGATCATTAAGGATGGTTGTTGATTATCGAGGTTTGAATGAAGTAACCATCAAGAACAAATAACCACTACCGATGATCAATGATCTGTTTGATCGATTGCAAGGAGCTAAGGTATTTTCCAAGATCGATCTGCGATCAGGATACCACCAGTTGAAGATTCGGGAACATGATATACCCAAGACGGCTTTTACCACCAGGTATGGGCTGTACGAGTATACCGTTATGTCATTTGGTCTGACTAATGCACCTACATATTTTATGAACATGATGAACAAAGTGTTTATGGAGTTCTTGGATAAGTTCATCGTAGTGTTCATTGATGATATCCTGGTTTACTCAAAGAATGAAGAGGAGCATAAGGAGCATTTGCGTTTGGTTCTTGGAAAGCTCAGAGAACATCAATTATATGCCAAGTTTAGCAAATGTGAGTTTTGGTTGAAATAAGTTGGATTTCTCGGACACGTTATATCCGGAGAAGGTATAGCAGTAGATCCCACTAAAGTTGATACCGTTACCAAGTGGGAAGCACTAACCACAGTTGGAGAGATCCGGAGTTTTCTTGGACTCGCATGATACTACCGGAGGTTTATTGAGAATTTCTCAAAGATTGTGAAGCCTATGACGGAGTTGTTGAAGAAGGATACCAAGTTCATATGGACTGAGGAATGTGAGGCTAGTTTTCAGGAGTTGAAGAAACGTTTGGTTACCTCACCAGTGTTGATTTTACCAGATCAGAGCAAGGATTATGAGGTGTATTGTGACGCTTCACGACAAGGACTTGGAGCAGTGCTTATGCAGGAAGGAAGAGTTGTTTCATATGCCTCACGACAGCTTAAGCCTCATGAGTTGAATTATGCTACGCATGATTTGGAGTTAGCAGCCGTAGTGCATGCACTGAAGTCTTGGAGACATTTTCTGATTGGAAACCATAGCGAGGTGTACACGGATCATAAGAGTTTGAAGTATATTTTCACACAGAAGGAGTTCAATCTCAGACAAAGGAGATGGTTGGAGCTCATCAAGGATTATGATATGAAATTGCATTATCACCCCGGAAAGGCTATCGTAGTAGCTGACGCGTTGAGCCATAAGAGCCACGTCAACACCTTAATGACGGGAGATTTTCCAAGGGAGTTAGCCGAAAATCTTCGAGATCTTTGTTTGGAAATAGACCCGAGAGGCTGCTGCATTGGAGATTCAGTCTACTTTGATGGATAAGATCGGAGAAGCTCAAAGGACTGACAAGGAGATTGCTTCTATTAAGGAGAAAATGAGCAAAGGAAAAGCTAAGGGATTTTGTGAGGATGAGCACGATACCTTATGGTTTGAAGACTGTGTTTATGTGCCAAATGATTCGGAGATCAGGAAGTTAATTTTACAAGAGGCCCATGATTCACCATATTCGATTCACCCAGGAAATACCAAGATGTATTTGGATTTGAAGGATATTTTCTTGTGGACCAGAGTGAAGAAGGATATTGCGGAGTATGTAGCAGTTTGTGATGTATGTCAGAGAGTGAATAGAAGCCAGGCAGATTGCTACAACCATTGCCGATACCTGAATGGAAGTGGGATAAGCTAGGCATGGATTTTATTACAGGATTGCCCAGAACACGTTCAGGCTATGACTCGATATGGGTTGTAGTCGATCGTTTGACAAAGGTAGCTCATTTCATTCCAGTGAAGACTACCTATACCAGTGCAAAGTTGGCAAAGATATACATGACCAGGATCATATGTCTGCATGGAGTTCCAAGGAGCATTGTATCAGATAGAGGGACCCAGTTTACCTCAAAGTTCTGGAATCAGTTACATGAGACTCTGGGAACCAGACTGGAGTTTAGCACAGCTTTTCACCCGTAGACAGATGGACAGACTGAGAGAGTCAATCAGATTTTGGAGGATATGCTAAGAGCTTGTGCGCTAGACTACGGATCTAGCTGGGACGAGAATTTGCCGTATGCAGAGTTCTCTTACAACAACAGCTATCAATCCAGTTTTAAGATGGCCCCTTTCGAAGCGTTGTACGGAAGGAGGTGCAGGACCCCATTGTCCTGGGATGAAGTTGGAGAACGCCAGTTGTTTGGACCGGATCTGATAAAGGAATCTGAATAGAAAGTGAAATTAATTCACGACAGGCTGAAGGTAGCTCAATCCAGGCAGAAGAGCTATGCAGATTCTAAACGCAAGGAGACAGTTTACGAAGTCGGAGACTGAGTTTATCTCCGAGTATCACCACTTCGAGGAGTTAAGCGCTTTGGAGTTAAGGGAAAATTAGCGCCATGTTTTGTAGGCCCATACAAAGTTTTGGAGCGTATGGGAGAAGTAACCTACAAGTTGGAATTGCCCGAAGGATTGTCGGGAGTTCACGACGTGTTCCATGTATCCCAGTTGAAGAAGTGCCACGCAGAGATGGCTGACATACCGCTGAGAGATACGGTACCACTGGAAGCGATTCAGTTGGACAGTGATTTGACCTATGAGGAGAAACCAGTCAAGATTTTAGAGTATGCCAGTCGAGTCACCCGCAGCAAGGTTATCAAGTTTTGCAAGGTTCAGTGGAGCCACCACACGGAGGATGAAGCCACCTGGGAACAAGAGGAAGAATTGTTGAAGGACCACACTCACCTATTTTCTAGCCAACCCGAATCTCGAGGTTTGTAACATCCCAAATTTTCAATTTGGAATGTTACACACTAGATCATCATTGCATATCATATTTATTGCATTTTGGTTGATCCTAGAAATTTTACGCAACTCAAGGACCCTCGGAGAGAGTTGGGGATTTCGTTATTTTCATATTTGAGTTGTCTCAAATTTTGAAAATAGGATCTTTTGATTTTATTTATTTTATCTTCAATTATTTCTATTAAAAAATATGAGAGAGGGAATAAAATGACTTTCCCAAAATAAAGAAATATTGAGGATTTAATAAAAAAATCAATTAGGATTTTATTTTGGTTTTATTTGCTATTTTATTTGAATTTAGGAAAAATGCGTGTTTTTCAAAATTTCATTTAGGCCCCGAATAAATGTTCATCCTGTGCGGCTTGATTTTAGGGGAAAATTTATTTCGGGATTTTTGGAGTCCGTTTAGTATTCCTTTTGTTTTTTTCTGAGCGTAACTATTTAAAAAAACGCAACCGACCTACGGGCCGTGTCCGACCCGGACACTAGGCCCGTCCATCTTTATAAGCCGGGGAGGCCCAGCCGGACCCCCCCAAACCCTAGCCGCCCTAGCCCCGCGCCGCCGCCGCCTTTGCCGCCACCGCCGCCGGTGCGCCGCCGCCCGCGCCG
>NC_041384.1:308915170-308968506 GCF_002162155.2 Triticum dicoccoides
GCCCGCGCCGCGCCGCCGTTCGCCGGACCGCCGCCGCCGCCATTCGCCGGACCGCCGGAGGTAGTTTTTTTTCTTTTCGCCCCGGTCTTTCTTGAAAAACCGTTTGGTTTTCCGACGGTTTTGTTCGTTTTTTTAGTTTCGGTTTTTTTAAATACATCGGTTTTTCTGGTTTATTTAAATAGCGAGCGTTCGTCCGTTGTTCGTTTTAACGAACATTCGTCGTTTTTCTTTTTCTTGGATTAAATCCGCGATTTTTCTGATCGTAATTTCTGATCCGATTTTTTTTAGTCTAACTTTTCGCTCGTTTATCGGAATCAGGCGATTCAAGCGCCTGGAGTTTCGTCTCGAAACCCTTTTTCCATTTAGTCAACTTAAACAAGTTTTTGCCACTGTAAAAATTGCCCTAGATCCAGAATAGTAAACGAAGCCTGTTTCTTTTGCCATTTGTCTTTCGTTGCTTCGTTCGTTTTGATTTTTTTTGCCAACCGGAGTTCCTAAGTTGAACTTTCTGGTTAGATCTCTTATTTGAGTTTTATCCGTGCATTAGTGAGTACTTACTATATGCTTGTTTGTTTGTGATAGAGTACCCGGAGTGCGCCGCTTGTTACTTTGAATCACTAGGTTTCCCGGATCATCAGCAAGGCAAGTAACACTTTGCTCATGCTTTCCCACTACCCAGTTTTATTGCATTAGATCAATCCTTACACATTGCATGATTAGGATCAAATTAAATTGTGGGTTTGGGAAATAGTTGAGGTAGTACCTATTTCCTATTTATTATCAAACCTTTGGGAGTTACTTCTACGATTGCTCATTATGCCATGCTATGCTAGTAGACGTGGATTGGGTGAGAGTATCCATGACAGATGTGAGATTGTTAATTAATGGTTTATTTAAGGTGGCAACTTAAACACACATCTGGGTGGATTGAGGTACCTGGGTATTCCAGGATTGCCTTTTTCTTTTGGACCGCCACCCAGGCTCAAAGGGATCATGAGATTATTCATGCTAGAAACTTCCGTGTGAAGCCATAAGCTATTATGGGCTCTAGCATAGATTAAGTTGTGTGAACTCTTACAGTGGTAGACTAGCAGATGTAGGGGAAAGTAGGTGTAACGGTCTACCCATCGTAAGGTGCTAGTGCTTCTGAAAGACTATGTCTCGGTCATCCGTCTTCTCAAACACCATGTAGTGCGAGAAACCAAACGGAGGCGATCGAGTCTTGTGGGGAAAAGTGCGCAAACCTTTGCAGAGTGTATAAACTAATCATAGTTAGTTGTGTCCCCGGTTATGGATATTTTGAGTATCTAGTACCTGGATTATCATGTGAATCTCAACTTGTTACTCTAAAATTTAACTTTGTTGGGTTTGTTTAACGATGATGCTTAATTGGGATTGAGAATGCTGTCAACCATTCTTAATGTTTCACAACCACAATGATAGTTAAATAAATTTATTCCTTTGGCTTTACACAAAACTATAACCATAGAGCTTTCCACTAGCCTAATATGCATATAGAATAGCTGTTTCATTCCATTACTCTCTATGTGTTACATTGCCAGCATATTCCATGTGCTGACTCGTTTCGGGCTGCAATGTTAATGTTGCAGACTTTTCAGACGACAATTAAGGTGTTTTTAGGTCGTGGTTCTATACTCAGTGATGCCGTTGGAGTTGATGGACTCACTTATCTTCCAAGCCTTCCGCTGTTATCGTTATTAGATGGCCTTAAGCCATATTTATTGTAATAAGTTCTCTTTTGAGATACTCAATGTAATAAGTGTGTGATTGCTACTCTGTTATAAATCCTTCAAGTACTGTGTGGTGTCAGCATTACTGATCCAGGGATGACACCGGAGCACAGAGTTGGACCGTTTGAGGTCTGGTCGCTACAGTTCTTTATGACAAATGTTGAGTCCATGGATTATACACACTCTCACCTTTCCGCCATTGCTAGCCTCTCTAGTACCGCACAACTTTTGCCGGTACCATAAACCCACCATATACCTTCCTCAAAACAGCCACCATACCTACCTATTATGGAATTGTCATAGCCATTCCGAGATATATTGCCATGCAACTTTCCACCGTTCCGTTTATTATGACACGCTCCATAATTGTCATATTGCTTTGCATGATCATGCAGTTAACATCGTATTTGTGGCAAAGCCAACATTCATCATTTTTTATACATGTCGCTCTTGATTCATTGCACATCCCAGTACACCGCCAGAGGCATTCATGTAGAGTCATATTTTGTTCTAAGTATCGAGTTATAATCTTAGGGTCATAAGTAAATGAAAGTGTGATGATCTTCATTATTAGAGCATTGTCCCATGTGAGGAAAGGATGATGGAGAGTATGATTCCCCCATAACTCGGGATGGGACTTTGGACGAAAAATAAAAAAAAGAGGCCAAAAAATGAGAGAAGGCCCAAATAAAAAATGATAAAAAATGAGAGAAAAGAGAGAAGGGGCAAGGTTACTATCCTTTTACCACACTTGTGCTTCAAAGTAGCACCATGATCTCCATGATAGAGAGTCTGCTATGATATCACTTTAATATACTAGTGGGAATTTTCATTATAGAACTTGGCTTGTATATTCCAATGATGGGCTTCCTCAAAATGCCCTAGTTCTTCATGAGCAAGTGAGTTAGATGCACACCGACTTAGTTTTCTTTTTGAGCTTTCATAAACTTATAGCTCTAGTGCATCCATTGCATGGCAATCCCTACTCACTCAGATTGATATCTATAAATGGGCATCTCCATAGCCCGTTGATTTGCCTAGTTGATGTGAGACTATCTCCGTCTTTTTGTCTTCTCCACAACCACCGTCTATTCCACCTATAGTGCTATATCCATGGCTCACGCTGATGTATTGCATGAAAGTAAAAAAAGTTTGAGAACATCAAAAGTAAGAAAGAATTACTTGGCTTGTCATCGGGGTTGTGCATGATTTGAATATTTTGTGTGATGAAGATGGAGCATAGCCATACTATATGATTTTGTAGGGATAGGCTTTCTTTGGCCATGTTATTTTGAGAAGACATAATTGCCTTCTTAGTATGCTTGAAGTATTATTGTTTTTATGTCAATATTAAACTTTTGTTTTGAATCATACGAATCTAAACATTCATGCCACAATAAAGAAATTACATGGATAAATATGTTATGTAGCATTCCACATCAAAAATTCTATTTTTATCATTTACCTACTCGAGGACGAGCAGGAATTAAGCTTGGGGATGCTTGATATGTCTCCAACGTATCTATAATTTTTGATTGTTCCATGCTATTATATTATCTATCTTCGATGTTTTATATGCATTTATATGTTATTTTATATGATTTTTGGGACTAACCTATTAACCTAAAGCAAAGTGCCAGTTTCTGTTTTTCCTTGTTTTTGAGTTTTACAGGAAAGGAATATCAGACAGAGTCCAATTGACCTGAAACTTTACGACGATTGTTTTTGGACCAAAAGAAGCCCCCAAAGCAAAAGAGTTGGGCCAGAAGAGCTACGAAGCCTCCACAAGGGTGGAGGGCACGCCCTCTGACCTTGTGGGCCCCTTGTGGACTCCCCTGACTTGTTCTCGACACCAACACCTCTTATATATCCCCAAACCTCCAAAACCGAAACTAGATCGGGAGTTTCGCTGCCGCTAGCCTCTATAGCCACCAAAAACTAATCAGGACCCTGTTCTAGCACTCTGCCGGAGGGGGAAATCATCATCTGTGGCCATTTTCATCATCCTGGCGCTCTCCATGACGAGGAGGGAGTAGTTCACGCTCGGGGCTGAGGTTATGTACCAGTAGCTATGTGTTTGATCTCTCTCTCTCTCTCGTGTTCTTGATTTGGCACGATCTTGATGTATCACGAGCTTTGCTATTATAGTTGGATCTCATGATGTTTCTCCCCCTCTCCCTTCTTGTAATGGATTGAGTTTTCCCTTTGAAGTTATCTTACCGGATTGAGTCTTTAAGGATTTGAGAACACTTGACGTATGTCTTGCATGTGCTTATCTGTGGTGACAACGGGATATTTACGTGATCTACTTGATGTATGTTTCGGTGATCAACTTACGGGTTCTGTGACCTTGTGAACTTATGCACAGGGGTTGGCACACGTTTTCGTCTTGACTCTCCGGTAGAAACTTTGGGGCACTCTTTGAAGTTCTTTGTGTTGGTTCGAATAGATGAATCTGAGATTGTGTGATGCATATCATATAATCAAACCCGCGGATACTTGTGGTGACATTGGAGTACCTAGGTGACATTAGGGTTTTGGTTGATGTGTATCTTAAGGTGTTATTTTAGTACGAACTCTAGGGCTATTTGTGACACTTATAGGAATAGTCAAATAGATCGATCAGAAAGAATAATTTTGAGGTGGTTTCATACCCTACAATAATCTCTTCGTTTGTTCTCCGCTATTAGTGACTTTGGAGTGACTCTTTGTTGCACGTTGAGGGATTGTTATATGATCTAATTATGTTATCATTGTTGAGAGAATTTTCACTAGTGAAAGTATGAACCCTAGGCCTTGTTTCCAAGCATTGCAATACCGTTTTCGCTCACTTTTACCAGTTGTTACCTTGCTGTTTTCATATTTTCAGATTACAAAAACCTATATCTACCATCCATATTGCACTTGTATCACAATGTCTTTGCCGAACTAGTGCACCTATACAATTTACCATCGTATTTGGTGTGTTGGGGACACAAGAGACTCTTTGTTATTTGGTTGCAGGGTTGTTTGAGAGAGACCCTCTTCATCCTACACCTCCCACAGATTGACAAACCTTAGGTCTTCCACTTGAGCGAAAATTGCTAGTGTCCTACAAACCTCTGCACTTGGTTTGGTGGCCCAACAACGTCTACAAGAAGAAGGTTGGATAGTAGACATCAAGCTCTTTTCTGGCACCATTGCCGGGGAGGTGAGTGCTTGAAGGTATATCTTTAGATCTTGAAATCGAATCTTTTAGTTTCTTGTTTTATCGCTAGTTTAATTTATAAAATAAAATTACAAAAAAATGGAATTGAGGTTGCCTCATATGCTTCATCTTTTTAATGTCTTCCGTGAAAATAAGGACTCTGATAGTTGTGCCAAAGTGTTAGTAGAAGAATGCATTAAAATGTTTGGCACTAAATCTTTGAATGATGAGCATGATTGCAATGTTGTTAGTATGAATTCTTTGAATATCCATGATGCTAATGATATGCAAAGCCACAAGCTTGGGGATGCTATGTTTGATGAAGATGATATTTTTTGTCCCCCAAGTTTTGATGAGCAAATTTATTATGATGATAGCATGCCTCCTATTTATGATGATTATATTTATGAAAGTGGGTTTAGAAGAGTGTCAACTTTAGGAAGTAATGATCCCACTATTTTGGAGGGTGGTGAATCTTATAATATTAATGAGAGTGGATTTGGAGAGGTCATGACTTTATTTAGTGATGAACCCACTCTTTCGGAAGAGGTTCCAATTGATTATGAGAACAAAGTTGCTATGTATGATGATTATTATGATGACCTGTATGCTATAAAGAATAATGATAACCATGAAAGTTGTCATCATGATTTTAATTTTAAATTGGATTATACCTCCCATGATAGTTATTTTGTTGAATTTGCTCCTCCCACTATTCTGAATGAGAAGAATTTTGCTTATGTGGAGAGTTATGGTTGTTTTACCTTTCTCTGCAAGTTGATTCTTGTTCCCATCAGTTGTTTGCTCACAAAATACCTATGCATGGGAAGTGGGTTAGACTTAAATTTGCTAGTCATATGCTTCATGATGCTCCAATTATGCTTCAATTCTTATCTTTTATGTGAGCATCATTCAAATCATCATGCCTAGCTAAAAAGGCATTAAAGAAAAGCGCTTGTTGGGAGACAACCCAATATTTACCCCTACTGTTTTTGTGTGTTCACATGATTATGCTACTGTAGTAATCATGTTTTATAGCTTTTGTTTCAATAACGTGCCAAGTAAGACCTTTGCGATGGCTTACGGTGATAGTAGATTTGATCTTGCTGAAAAACAGAAACTTTCACGCCCAGGAAAAAAAATTCTCGTTTTTAGAAGAAGCATGATAAAATACTGCTTCTTTTTGCAGAAGATTAATAAACAAATTGCTCAGGACTTCCTAATTTCTAAGGATTTTGGGTGTTACAGAAGTATTTGAAATATCCAGATTGCTACAGACTGTTCTGTTTTAGACAGATTCTGCATTTCATGTGTTGTTTGCTTATTTTGATGAATCTATGAGTAGTATCGGAGGGTATGAACCATAGAGAAGTTGGAATACAGTAATATTACAGCAATATAAATAAAGAATGAGTTCACAACTGTACCAAAAGTGATGATTTATTTTCTTATACTAAAGGAGCTTATGAGATTTTCTGTTGAGTTTTGTGTTGTGAAGTTTTCAAGTTTTGGGTGAAGTTTCGAAGGACTACGAAATAAGGAATGGCAAGAGCCTATGCTTGGGGATGCCCAAGGCACCCCAAGGTAATATTCAAGGACGACCAAATGCCTAAGCTTGGGGATGCCCCGGGAAGGCATCCCCTGTTTCGTCTTTGTCTATCAGTAACTTTACTTGAGGCTATATTTTTATTCACCACATGATATGTGTTTTTCTTGGAGCGTCTTGTATGATTTGAGTCTTTGCTTTTTATTTTGACACAATCATCCTTGCTGCACACACCTTTTGGGAGAGACACGCATGAATCGTGATTTATGCGAATACTCTATGTGCTTCACTTATATCTTTTGAGCTAGGCAATATTGCTCTAGTGCTTCACTTATATCTTTTTAGAGCACAACCGTGGTTTTATTTTATAGAAATTGATGAACTCTCGTACTTCACTTATATTATTTTGATAGTCTTTAGAACAGCATGGTAATTTGCTTTGGTTATAAAATTAGTCCTAATATGGTAGGCATCCAAGAGGGATATAATAAAAACTTTAATATAAAGTGCATTGAATACTATGAGAAGTTTGATTCCTTATGATTGTTTTGAGAGATGAAGATGGTGATATTAGAGTCTTGCTAGCTAGTGAATAGTTGTGAATTTGAGAAATACTCATGTTAAAGTTTGTGAGTCCCGTGGAATGCACGTATGGTGAACCGTTATGTGATGAAGTCGGAGCATGATTTATTTATTGATTGTCTTCGTTATGAGTGGCGGTCGGGGACGGGCGATGTATTTTCCTACCAAACTATCCCCCTAGGAGCATACGCGTAGTACTTTTTTTCAATGGCTAATAGATTTTTGCAATAAGTATGCGAGTTCTTTATGAAAAATGTTCAGTCCATGGATTATACGCACTCTCACCTTTCCGCCATTGCTAGCCTCTCTAGTACCGCGCAACTTTCACTGGTACCATAAACCCACCATATACCTTCCTCAAAACAGCCACCATACCCACCTATTATGGCATTTCCATAGCCATTCCGAGATATATTGCCATGCAACTTTCCACCATTTCGTTTATTCTGACACGCTCCATCATTGTCATATTGCTTTGCATGGTCATGTAGTTGACATCGTATTTGTGGCAAAGCCACCGTTCATCAATTTTTATACATGTCGCTCTTGATTCCTTGCACATCCTGGTACACCTCCAGAGGCATTCATACAGAGTCATAATTTGTTTTAAATATTGAGTTGTAATCTTGGAGTTGTAAGTAATTAAAAGTGTGATGATCTTCATTATTAGAGCATATTCCCATGTGAGGAAAGGACTATGATTCCCCCACAAGTCGGGATGAGACTCCGGGCGAAAATTTAAAAAAGGCCAAAAAATTGAGAGAAGGCCCAAATAAAAAATAATAAAAATGAGAGAAAAGAGAGATGGGGCAATGATACTATCCTTTTACCACGCTTGTGCTTCAAAGTAGCACCATGATCTTCATGATAGAGAGTCTCCTATGATATCACTTTCATATACTAGTGGGAATTTTCATTATAGAACTTGGCTTGTATCTTCCAATGATGGGCTTCCTCAAAATGCCCTAGGTCTTCGTGAGCAAGCGAGTTGGATGCACACCCACGTAGTTTTCTTTTTGATCTTTCATAAACTTATAGCTCTAGTGCATCCATTGCATGGCAATCCCTACTCACTCACATTCATATCTATTAATGGGCATCTCCGTAGCCTATTGATATGCTTAGTTGATGTGAGACTTTCTCCTTCTTTTTTTCTTCTCCACAACCACCATCTATTCCACCTATAGTGCTATATCCATGGCTCACGCTCATGTATTGCATGAAAGCAGAAAAAATTGAGAACATCAAAAGTATGAAACAATTGCTTGGCTTTCATCGGGGTTGTGCATGATTTGAATATTTTGTGTGATGAAGATGGAGCATAGCCAGACTATATGATTTTGTAGGTTAAGCTTTCTTTGGCCATGTTATTTTGAGAAGACATAATTGCCTTGTTAGTATGGTTGAAGTATTATTGTTTTTATGTCAATATTAAACTTTTGTTTTGAATCATATGGATATGCACATTCATGCCACAATAAAGAAATTACATGGATAAATATGTTAGGTTGGATTCCTAATGCGGAGCATCCCATGGACATCACCATGTCAAAAGTCCGTTTGGCAAGCGACACGTGCGTCCTCTACTTCACATACACAAAGGTGAATCATCTCCTTTACACGTGCTCACTTGACCCCTTCAAGGATGGTATACTACTTGACACCCCTCTCGTGTTCATGCATAGGTATTGTCGGAACACTACGAACAACGAGGAGGAGTGCAAGCGCCAAGGAACAACTACACCATCCGCGAGGGAAGCATGGAAGCGACGACCAAAGAAGATGGAGACAGCTACCAGGACCCGGACATCCGGCCCTGGCCCGGACATCCGGCCCTTGAAGATGTCAACAACAGCAGTAGACCTGCAGCCGAAGTGCTACAGGCCCTGGACATCCGACGCCTCGCCAACACACGAACATCCGGCCTCGTCCCCAAAAATCTGGACAAGCCATTCCAGAGAGCACCATGACCAGCTCTGTCAGCCCGGACATCTGGCCTGCTAGCTCGGACATCCGGCCTACCAGCCCAGACATCCGGTTCCCCGTGAAGCCCCGGACATCCGGCCCGACGCCCAGACATCCGGCCCTCCCTGCCTACGTGCAGTGCTTCTGAGCCGAGGCCCATGTACCCCTTCGCCCCTTAGACTCTATATACTTCCCCTCCACCTACGTTTTAGGGTTAGAAAAGTAGTAGGTCATTTAGAGATAGAGCTTTGTTCATCCATTACGGATCTACTCCACGAGAGAGACTGCGGCCCCTCTTCGGAGAAGATCCACCTTGGATTCAAGACCCCCTTGTGGGAAGATCCTTCTAGGATTCAAGCCCCCATATCCTTTGGGTTTGGGATGAATACTACCATCAAGACCTCCTCATGGAGATGAACCTTACCTTGTATCTTTCCCTTTGTTGTTCATGTACCTTGTGGATCTTGTGTGTTTGATTGTCTAGTGGATGTGTGATTGGACTTGTTCTTGAGTGTTTCCCCTTGTGTTTTCTCTCTGTTCTTCCCCATGTTCTTCGTGTTCTTCGTGGGATCCGCTCATTTCGTGAAAGATCGGCCATATAGGATTCCACCCTACATCATCTTGGTATCATGATCCACGTTGATCACGATTTCAGAGCCTCCCCTCTTTGTTTTCTAGCCTAATTTTGTTGATTCCGTCCTAAAATTCGAAAATCTCCACCAAAAATAGCCCCCAAATATTTTTGTGATTTGTTCGTTTGATGAAGTTTTGTTGGATTTGATAAATGGATTTACTTGGTTTCAAGTGGATCTAGCATATCCCCAAGTTTCCCCACTTCCCATCGACAAAATCTCTCCAATTTTTCCCTTGGAATCATCAATTTCCGCCCCCAATTCAAAAATTTCCGCCCCAAACGAGATCTGGAATCGTCGGGCCGGACATCCGGGCCATCGGGCTGGACATCTGGCTCCTAGAGCATAAAATCCGCACGGTTCTGGACATCAGCCACCGGATATCGGCCCGCACCCGGGATATCTGGCCCCTGTACATTTCCGCTTTCCCGTTTCACCGTTTTGTCCATAACTAATTCATTCGGAGTCCGATTATCGCGTTCTTTAGCTCGTTGAGAAGCTCTTGACATCCCCCTTCCCACAAAAATACTACCAACTCCATTTGACTCCGTCAAAGGTTTGGAACTTTGGCATCTTTTCCTAGGGCTTCCACCATAACTTCCGCAAAACCACCATAGCCTTCCGCAACCTATCCAATTTCGTTCCTTATAGCATATGTGGTTGCTTGAGTAGTGATTCAAGTCTCCTAAGGTGTTTTGGCTACTTAGGGACGATTGCTTCTTCATCAACAACCACCACCACAATAACTCCCACATAGGCTTGCCCACCATACACTTCCACCACGCCAACTTAACCAAATTTTGTTTGTGTTGTGAGTTGTGTCTCCTAAGGTGTTTCGGCTACTTAGGGAACGTGCTTCCAACTCCGACACCATGTATAGTCCACCACCTTACCCTGCATTTCCGCATTGCATACTCCGCGGCCCATCTTTGCCATTCCGCAATTCCATTGAGCTTCCGCCATCACCACATCCTGCTACCACCATTCGACATTTGACATTTGAGATTTTGAGTTTGCGGTTTTTTCGTTTCCTAAGGTGTTTCGGCTACTTAGGGACTAGTCACCATCATCTTGGTGTCTCCATCAAGATCACCACCACTCATCATCGCCACGGACGGTAACCTCCATATCATCTTGGTATCGTGTTATCCCTCCATTGTATATTCCCTTGCCATTGCATTGATAACCCCATGCCCATTTTGCGTCACTTGCCTATCGAGACTAGCCATTTGAGTATTGCCGCCAACGTTACTTGTTCACATTAGTGATCTACACCATCCATTGCATACATACCATATCATATTGGTATCATATCATCCCTTGTGTCACAAGATTGTTCCGGCATATACCCAATTGCTATCTTGGTTTGTGCATTTTGCATTGTGGCCACATACGAAAAAAGAATAAGCTTTTAAGCAAAGAACAAGATTGAACAAAGAGCTTGTAAGGAAGTGCCATAGCATCATACCACATTGCATAAGATTGTCATATCCGATCATCTTGGATCATACCACCGGAACATCATATACATAGCATACTTGGGATAGAAGTCATTGCATTTTTGTCTCCTATAGGTTGTGCACAAGTGTCATATCCTCCTATTGAGCAATCGTGCTAGAGTCTCTCTAGAGTTGTGCAACAAGAGCATTTTCCGTGGATTCCACATTTTGAGCTCATGCTTGGTTGCACGACCCCATTTATGTATCCGTGTGTGTGTTTCTATGTGCCACATATTGCTATTGGTCTACTTGTTTCACTTGCGAATTTGTGAATCTCTTTCAACATTATTGACTCTTGCTAACATTTTGCATTAAATTTTTGTGCCACTATCCTCACCGAGCTACTCCATAAGCTTTAGTTTGTAGGTGTGAGTGAACAAGTCCGGTACCAATTCCACTATTCTTTCATCTCACATTGAGTGAAACGGGATACATCCTCAACTTTGGGAAAAGGTAACTTGGAATTGTTTATCTCATTTCCTACTCACCTCTACTCGAGTCTTGTGATGGATAGGCAAGGAATTTCACCTTCGATCTACAACAACAACGACGAGTTCGATGCCACAAATAACTCTACCGACGCCAAGATGCTAGCTCAAATGGAAGAGATCAAGGCCCTCATCAAGTCCTACAAGTGATCTTCCTCATCTTTGAGAAGACGCTCAAGTACACATGCTTCCAAGCTACCATCTCCGGCAAGGTCACATCGGCATCGACACCATCACCACCATGAATGTGAAGGTCAAGATCTCAACACCAACAACCGCTCAACGACTTCACCATCTCCCTTGGCATCTTCACCAAGCGACTGCAAGGCATCTTCGCCTTCGGATATACGGCATCTTCGCCAACAAGCACCTCAAGACTATGCTCAAGAGAAGCTCCCCAAGATCAAGTCCATGACTTCCATGAACTACTATGACCTCGATATCGACCATGAGATTCCTTTCTATGGAACTCTAGAACCCGAGGAGTATCTCGAGTGGGAATGTTTGATGGACGACTACCTCAAGCTACATGAAGTTCCTCCTGAAGATCAAGTGAAGTGCGCCACAAGAAACTTCCACGGCTATGCGTACACATGGTGGCTTCACACACCTTCGAAGAGAGCTTTGCGGCGAGAGTTCATGCCTCCAACCTACATGGAACAACTTCAACGCCAATTGGAGAACACCATCCAAGGATCCAAGGCCATCGATAAGTACTTCAAGGAGATGAAGATTGCCTTGCGACGAGCCGGCGTGGATGTAACACCCTCGATGCGGCTATATCTCCTACGTGTTGAAGCACGCCTTAGAGGCATAACCGCATTGAAAGCAATGTCGCAAGTGAGGTAATCTTCACACAACCCATGTAATACATAAGGGAAAAAGATACATAGTTGGCTTACAATTGCCACTTCACACAATTGCATGAATAAAGCATTACATCAACCAGATACAATCAAGGTCCGACTACGGAACCCAAAATAAAAGATGACTACCCCAAATGCTACATAGATCCCCGATCATCCCGACTGGGCTCCACTACTGATCAATTGAAAACGGAACAACACAAAGAACAAGATCTTCATTGAGCTCCTCCTTGAGCATGGTTGCTCATCTGCACGGCTCAACGGCACCTGCAAGCTGGTTTTGGAAGTAACTGTGAGTCACGGGGACTCAGCAATCTCACACCCTCGCGATCAAGACTATTTAAGCTTATGGGTAAGGTAAAAGGTATGAGGTTGAGCTGCAGCAAGAGACTAGCATATATGGTGGCTAACATATGCAAAAGAGAGCGAGAAGAGAAGGCAAAGCACGATCGAGAAACTATGATCAAGAAGTGATCCTAGAACAACCTACGTCAAGCATTACTCCAACACCGTGCTCACTTCCCGGACTCCACCGGAAAGAGACCATCACGGTTACACACGCAGTTGATGCATTTTAATTAAGGTGAACTTCAGGTTTTCTACAACCGGACATTAACAAATTCCCATCTGCCCATAACCGCGGGCACGGCTTTCGAAAGTTCAAATCCCTGCAGGGGTGTCCCAACTTAGCCCATCACAAGCTCTCAAGGTCAATGAAGGATATTCCTTCTAGCAGGAAGACCCGATCAGACTCGGAATCCCGGTTACAAGACATTTCAACAATGGTAAAACAAGACCAGCAAAGCCACCCGAATGTCCGACAAATCCCGATAGGAGCTGCACATATCTCTTTCTCATGGCACACCGGATTGTCCAAGGTTCCGGTAGGCCAGCCTAGAGTTGCCCCTGGTGGCCACTGGCAGCTGACAGGTTGGACCAACACTCAGAGGAGCACTGGCCCGGGGGTTTAAATAAAGATGAGCCTTGAGTCTGCAGAACCCAAGGGAAAGAAAAGGCTAGGTGGTGAGTGGTAAAACCAATGTTGGGCATTGCTGGAGGAGTTTTATTCAAGGCGAACTGTCAAGGGGTTCCCATTATAGCCCAACCGCGTAAGGAACGCAAAATCCGGGGACATAACACCGATATGACGGAAACTAGGTCGGCAAGAGTGGAACAAAACACCAGGCATAAGGCCGAGCCTTCCACCCTTTACCAAGTATATAGATGCATTAATAAAATAAGAGATATTGTGATATCCCAACAAAATATCCATGTTCCAAACATGGAACAAGCTCCAATCTTCACCTGCAACTAACAACGCTATAAGAGGGGCTGAGCAAAGCGGTAACATAGCCAAACAACGGTTTGCTAGGACAAGGTGGGTTAGAGGCTTGGTTCAACAATATAGGAGGCATGATAAGCAAGTGGTAGGTATCGCAGCATAGGCATAGCAAAAGAGCAAGCAACTAGCAAGCAAAGATAGAAGTGATTTCGAGGGTATGGTCATCTTGCCTGAGATCCCGCAATAAAGAAGAACGAGTCCATGAAGAGTTAAACAAACGTAGTCGAACGAGTCCTCACAAACGCGACGTTATCGGAACCAACCGGAAGACGCAACACCGGAAAGAAGCACACATCATAGTAAACAACCAGCACCCGAACATGGCATGATGCACAACCAAGTATGATGCATGTCCGGTTTAACGAGGGCATGGCATGACAAAATGCACAAGCAATCCTACAAATTAACTAGAGCTCAATATGCAACTCCGTTGCATATTGACGAAACACCACGTTCAAGTTATTTAGTTCGATCTCGTTTATGTACCCAACAATATTAAATGTTGTTAAACATGGCAAGAGGGTGAAGCAAATGAAAACTACCTATCTCAGCAAGTTTAAATGAGGACGGAACAACAAACAACAAGTTCAGAAACTCCTCATGTGCATATTTTGGTTATTGTACTGTTCTGTCCTAAACCATATTTTATAGTTGTTAAACATGCAAAGTGAGGCCACCATGTTAAACTAGGCATTTTTCTACCCCATTTGCATATCAAGTTTATTTAATTCGGAGCTACAGTTATTTAGATATGAAGTAAACCATTTTAACATGGCAATTATGTAAATCAATGCAAACAACAATTTTAAATATTTTTAACAGAGATGAAAGTTGCGTATTGTGAAAGTACATGAAATTCTAAGCAAGATGCATATATGACAAATTTTATTTGGATGCATGGATATTTAATTATTCACAAATCAAAATGATGGCATTTCGGCCCGAAGCAGCACTGTGCAGCGGCCCAGGAGTAGGCAGAGGTCGAAGCGGATGTGGGTGTGCAACAGTAAAGAAAAACAGGGCGCCTGGGAATCGAACCCAGGACCTCCTGGATGTGTGCACGAGGGAGGAACCACTGGGCTAGCTTAGTGTTTGTGATACAAGGTGCCCCCGTGCTCTTTTGAGCTATCGAACAACGGTCGAGCTTGGCCATGGCTGCACGGCGACAATTGACGGCGAGGGCAAGCACAAGCGACGGCCATTGGGGTTATGAACCTGCGGCAGACGTGCGGATTTGGGATGCGAGCCGCGTGCGTTGCGGATGTGTGGGTGCTGTGCAGAAGAGGCAAGGCATGAGCTTGAACTCTTTCTCCTGGTCGGCCATGGCGGACGGTTTCGGGGGTGCGCGGATTGACGGACATGCGGACAACGAGACCAGAGAGAGAGATGGGGAGGAGCGGAGGCTTCACCGTGGGAGTGTTGCTGGAGTCGATCGGGGTCGGGGACGAGCGGAAGCGACGAGGGAAGGCGCTGTCCATGAAGCAGGGGAGGAAGAGGACGACGGGAAGGTAGCCGGACTTGGTGATCCTTGGGCGCGGCTCGTCGTCGGAATGGGTCTGGGGCAGTGTTCTCGAGCGAGCAGACGACGGAGGGGAGGCCACGGAGGAGGGTTAGGCTGGCGGCGAGGTCGTGCTCGAGCCGGCCATGGCTCCTAGAGGCGGGGAAGTAGGTGTGTGGGTGCCCCTTACCTGTGGCGGCGTGGGGGGGGAGGGGATAAGAGGGAGGAGGAGGAACCCTAGGGCGGAGGCTGCGGGGTTAAATAGGAGGGGGCGCGAGCGCCGTGATAGCCACGGTGGCCATGTGCCCTGGTTCCTGAAGTTTTACTGTGAGAGGGAGCGTCTGGCAGAGGAGGAAGAAAAGGAACGAAAGGGGAGGCTGGCAGGTGGGGTCGCGAGGGTGCAACACTTGAAATTTACCGGGGAGGCTCTAAGGTGGGCTGTGGTTTTGCTGGGAGCGGCTGGGCCAAGTGTGATGCGGCTGGGAGGCCTCTTTTCTTTTCTCTATTAAAAATCTTTCGGCAAATATATAATCCACAGGAAAGAAAAGGGAAAAGGTCAGAGGGTGTTGGGGAAGGAATATGCGAGATATAAATATATATCCCTCTACTCCTGGAAATAGGTGCTCTTTGAATAAATTGTTCTGGCAATTTTTGGAGGTAGAAAAATAATACAAGTTTGAATTAAATTCGAACTTGAGCCATTTTTGAACCCAGCCAAAACATCTCCAAATGAGCTGAAAATTGGCAGAGAGGGTGTAGGAAATGTGATGGATTCTTGGGGAAAGAATGAACATTATTGGAGGTAGGAAATAATCTCACTTGCAAGACATGAAAGAAGAATGAAGGGAGAGGTGAAATGGTTTGCACTTGGAGAAGGGCCTTGGAGAAAAGATGAAGAGGCAAACAACCATATGAGGAGGAGGGGAAGATGGAGAGCACATAACCAACACATCAACATGAAGAATGCAACCCACATGATGATCATGATAAGATGCAACACGCAAGCGATTGACATGGCAACGACAGCGAATAACTGGAAGACACCTAGCACATCGGTCTCGGGGCATTACAACACTCCACCACTACGAGAGGATCTCGTCCCGAGATCTAGAATGGCACCAGAGGGAAAAAACGGAAGAGAAAGAGAAGAGGTAAAACTAAGTTGCTTCTTTGACCAATGAGTGAAACCAAAGAACCTTGCGAGGTTGAACAAAAAGAAAGGATGAATGCCACGAAGATGAACAAAGTTAAAAAAACACTCCGTTGGAAAAAGAGGAACAAAGAACATTACGGAAAACCTTGAGATTGCAAAGGTAAGAATGACAAGCGCAAAGGACAAGAAGGAAATGAAAACACTCTGGTTGATATAAACAAAGATGAAAGAAGAATAATCTCGGGAAGAACTCCGGTTGAAAAGTGACATGAAGCTTGACAAGATGAAAAGAACTTCAGCAGAGGGCACAACACTCCGGTTAAATGGATAAGCACGAAAATAACATGATCTTAGACAAAATGAAATGATGGGTGAAAAAACAACAACATCGCAAAGCCTCCGGAACGAAAGAATAGAAGATAGATAATTGAAACAGGAGAATGGAGAAGAAAATGCCATCTTATGCCACAAAAGAGCTCGACAAAGCATCTTTAGAAGAAGGGTCGAACGGAGTTGTTGGAAAAACCAAAAACGAAAAGAATAAGCTTTATATGGTCTTAAGGAATACATCTCAAAATATGAGGTGAAATTCTGCCACTGATGGAAGTAATAGATTGGATTGATATGAACAAGGAGACGAGAAACTAATTTCACCGGGAGGATAAGTGAAGAACTTGGGTCATTTATAAGCACCATAAATAGCAACAATCCTTAGGGAAATCTTTAGGTGAAATATAACCCAAGATAACTCCAACAAAGCGATTGGTGGATTTAAAATACCTCATTCTTAACAACGTGTGAATCATGAAACATGAACTCAAATTATCAAGAATGACATAATACCACCTTCAATGATATGGTAGAAAGAAGTGCACTCCGGATTACAATATGAAGAAAGCTTGAGCTTCTCTAAAAAGAATCTCAATGGACACTTCGAGAAGGAATTAAATCCTTGATGAACCATCATGTAGAACATCCATGAAGAACTCCGGTAACAAAAGGATAACGATAAAAGAGAAGTTGAAAACACAAAGTGAAACCTTGTAATGATTTAGATGGATCTCCGTGGTGATGTAATTGCGAGAGCTTGGGACTCCGGGAAAGAAAGATGAACAAATGAAATCAAGAATGTAGTCGTTATGAACAAGCTCCGAAGGAAGGAATTGATCACTTGGATGAAACAAGAATAAGAATTATGTTATGCGTATCCTTCACCAAATTAAATTGATGACACGCAATGGATTTGGCATACTACTTATTATCATAGAAAGAATTAAGATAGATATAGCGCCAACTTGAGAAGGTCTTCGATGATCCACCAGTAGGATGAAAGAACGAATGAATGTGTATGATAACGAAGGAGAAGAACTCTTGAATGAACCACCGTAAGAATTGGAAATGAACGAAGTAAAGATAAAGAAACACCGGGAAGAATTATAAAAAAACGAAGATACTTGAGACAATCTAGATACATGAGAACGAAGGGATCATGACTGATTAGAGATCACTAGAACGATGCACCATTAAGATTGGGGAATGATAACTGAATTTTGAGAATGAAAAAAAACCCTGAAATGATGTACTCTGGAAAACAAACTGAGAAGACTCTTGAATTGCTCTGGATGGGTGAAAAGAATTTGAAAGATCTTGGAGAAAGACATTTGACTGATGATAAATCATTCTTATGTCAAACTTTAGAAAAGAATTTGAGAATAACTCTGGGAAGATTAGAAGAGTCAGGTAAGATCCTGTGAAAAGACCTGTGGGTTAGGGCCCACTCAAAAGAAACACCTTAGAAGGATTACTTGAAAGGGAGAATACACCGATTAGCAATAAATGGCTTGAATGAGATAACATCCTCAAAATAGCTTGAACGGATTAAGAGTGGAAACCCGAATCTTCTGAGATATCTTTAGCACTCCGGAACAAAAGAATAGCGAAGAGTGGAAGATTATGAGGTGCACCGGTATGATAAAATTTCTGAAACAAGGAAAAGGATATGATCAACACCAAAAGCTTGAATTGAATCCACCGTAGATGAAAGGAATGAAGAATGACGAACTTGAAGCTCCGTTAGAACCTTCATGAGAATCACCGGATAAGAATATTCAAAGAGAAGAATGAAGAGTCTTCACATGAATAAAATGGATACTTGATTAAGAAATCTGAGTCCTTGAAGAAAAAGGGTGGGTGGGAGGGAAAAACAAAGGCAACTTGGAGACGGATGAAACAAACACCGTTGAGAAGAACTGATCATTGATCTTGCGGAAGTTGAAATGATCGGATCCACTTGAAGAGAAGCACACCGGTTAAAAAGGATTAACATGACAACCTCGATTATCATGAAGGATTAGTATTCACATGAGAACACCAGTTAGGAAAGGTATGGAATCAACATTTGACTTCAAAGCAACTCGAATACCACACTCAAAACAAAACAAGGATTGGCTTCCAGAATAAGCCAGAACAAACATATGATAGAGATTTCGTCCGAAGTTTTCATGGTGGGGCCTACACGGGCTCGATCGTACATCACCATCATGTACAAGGCAGTGCACATGACATACGAAGCATCCCTGAGTCGGCATAGCCAAGGACTCTTTAAGACACAACGAAACCACTGTAAAACCAACCGTGAATAGGCGGACCACTAGACGTCGAACCCCAGTTTCATATCATACATCCGTCGGAAAGATATCCTAAGAGCTACTTGAATTCCCACTTATAAACTCCCAAAATTTTCCAGTTATGCAATCAGGTGTTGGGGATACAGGGGAAGCATAATATCTCACCCAAAGCTAGCAAATCCTACATCCAGCTGTATCCATCCTTCAACACATAACCAAGAAACATTCCGAAATTGTTTACCTCAACCATCGAAAAGCATCCGTTATACGAGTTATGGCAATACTCCCGAACTCCCGCCCCAGTACTGGGTGGCATCGAGGTTATCTCACCAACAACTGCATAAAAGAGATTTCCGATGTCGGTGAAACTAAACTTAGGTATTCCAGAACTGCAACGATAAAATTGTGACGACAACACCTCAGAGCTCAACTCCCCGGGACACTGCCACAACCCCTAAATGTCAGGAGGCACCAAGAACAATGTTCTCGTCACAAAACCATCGGAACGATTCCAAGATACCCGCGTGATCCTAAAAAAATTAGTGAAATTTGAGAAGAGAAGAGTCAAAACTCTATGTCAGGATGCCTCACCAGAGCAACGAAGGGACTGAGGAGTAAAAAGAATTCCTACTCTCCAATATATATAATTCCTAAATGACTCAAAACATTTTTCTAGACTCAACAACGCCAGCTATTCGATCAGGCAGGGGGCTCCTAAGGTCGGGGAAGGCTCTGATTACCAACTTGTAACACCCTCGATGCGGCTATATCTCCTACGTGTCGAAGCACGACTTAGAGGCATAACCGCATTGAAAGCAATGTCGCAAGTGAGGTAATCTTCACACAACCCATGTAATACATAAGGGAAAAAGATACATAGTGTCAGTGTACTAGAGTAGGGGTACCCTAGTATCCCGAACTTGTGCAGGGGCAGTCGCAGCATCCCGCGGCGAGGCTTGCCGGGTGACCGCCAATGTCCTCCGTGGTTCCTATGGAGCCATTCAAGAACAAAGTATCCAAGTTAAGGAGACAAGACCCCGGCAAGAGGACCTTGCCGGGAAGGCCAACCAAGGCATCTCGAGACCCCGGCAAGAGGAGCTTGCCGGGAAGGCCACCCAAGGCATCTCAAGGAACTTGCCACGACGCGCCACGCATCCCGGCAAGGCCCGGTGGGCGACAAGCTCCCGGACGCGACAAGACAACGACCGCGGCAAGGCGCTTGCCGCGGGAAGCCACCACTCCGCGCCCGCGCTCCAGCACATCCACCAACGTGTCGCTCTGGGACCCTTCTAGGCGTATGTGGCGGGAGGCTGTGCAGCCAGGGGTGTGCTGTGGCAAGCGGCGCTGACAAGATTGCCATCGTGGCAAGCGGTGGCGCCCCTGACGGTCCCTTTTGCACTGTTTAGGCGACGCAGACGGGCATTTAATGCCCTTGTCCCCTGCCGTCAGTGTTAGGTATGATACACTGTAGCAGGTAGCTGTACCTACCACAACACCTTTCCATTTTTACCCTTGTCTACGTTGCCACCTGTCGATGACCCCTTGAGCATATAAAAGGAGGCCCATGTGCAACGTAGAGGGGGCTGGCTGGTTAACGGGCTAGCTAGTTAGCTAGTTCGGAGAACACTTCCGCTCGATCTCGTTAGTTGCTGGTGTGTACTATAGCACTCCGCGCTCCCGAGCAAGAAATCATTACAAACCACAAAGCAGGAGTAGGGTTTTACGCATCCGTGCGGCCCGAACCTGGGTAAACTGCTCGCGTGCCTCGCCTCGATCCGCTCTTTGCACGGCCTCCGCCCTCACCAAACCGAAAGGGACTCGGCCCGCCTGTCCCATAGGAGTTCGTGGATCAGTCCCCCGACATCTTTGGCGCGCCAGGTAGGGGGCGTCGAGGTTGTGTGAACCAGATCCGGCGTTTGCGCGAGCTAGATCTTCATCATCTTCATCGACATGCTGCCGAAGAAGAAGGCTTCAGAGGCGGCTGCTCCGTCCGCGCCGAACCCACTATCGCCGGAGCAAGTGGCTGATGGGGCAGGTGCCGGCGGAAGAACGGGCATCGATGAGGGAGCTCACGGTGCTGCCAGGTCCAAGGACGAGGCTGCGCTGCCCATCGGCGGCGTGGCCGGCTCCCACAACGACCGGGCGCACTCCAAGACCTCGGTTTCCGTACATGCACCGCGCCCATCTCAGGAGGCGCGGGACCGGCAGCGTCATGGTGCTCATAGTACCATGCGTTTGCTGGACCAAGATCGAGCTGGTAGATCTCGGAGTGCTCAAGACTAGCATGCACGCCAACATGCTGGCACGAGCGAGGCACGGTCGCCCGGACGGGATACTGCTCCTTCTAACATGGTTAGAAGTCCGAGCATATCCCGCTCCTCGCACCGTTCGCCACCGCCACCCGCCACTGCAGCAGAAGCTTTGGCGTGAGCTCAACTGCTCCTAGACTACCCTCCAACGGCAGACAAGATTGACGACTGGAGGGCCACCATTCAGAGTCTCATCGGCTTCGCCAACGGCGACGCCCAACGGCAGCCGGGCACGTCGCTGCCGCGGCAAGTCAGCCAGGCACAAGCCGGTGGCGACAAGACCGGTGGGGGTGCAACCACTATGCACTCTCCGCCCCGAAGGCCAAGATCGCCGACTCGCCGGATCCACCTCGACAGCGACTCCACCGCGTCATCAGATCCACGAGCTCGTCGCGATCAGCGGCAAGTTCTTCACGAACGACAACAAGAAGACGCTCGTACTCGCATCGAGCGCCGAAGAGAAGCGCGACGTCAATCAGACTAGCGCGCTGGGCCCTCTGTCGACATGCATGCGCCAGGGGAACCAGGCGACTTACCGTATGCGGTAGGTTGCCCTGCGTTTACCCGTGAGCTGCAGCAAGTCCAGTGGCCCAGCATGAAGAATTTCAAGCTAGACGTACCGGAGAAGTATGACGGCAAGTCGCATCCGTCGGAGTTCCTCAGCATCTACACCATCGCGGTGCAGGCTGCCGGGGGACGGGACGACAAGATCCTTGCCAACTACTTCCCGCTGGTGCTCAAGCCCAACGTCAGATCCTGGCTCATGCACTTGCCGGACAACTCCATATCCTCCTGGGCAGACCTTTGCCATCAGTTTGTCGGCGCCTTTACAGGCGGCCACAAACCTCATGGCCAAGAGAGTGACCTTCATCTGCTCGCCCAGAAGGAAGGAGAGCCTCTGCGCAAGTACATTCAGAGATTTAGCCGTGTACAGCACAACATCCCAGATGTCCACCCCGCCGCGGTCATCAGCGCGTTCCATCAGAATGTACGTAACCGCAGGATGCGGGAGGAGATGGCGATGTGCAAGATCAGAGACGTCAGTGAGCTGTATGCCCTGGCCGACAAGTGTGCACGTGCTGAGGTAGGGAGGAGACTCCCCGAAGAGAATACAGGAGCGGGAGGATCTGACAGTGAGGATGTTGCCCCGGCAAAGAAAAACCGGCGGCGGAACAGGAAGAGGAAAGGCAAAGATGTGCTAGTCGTTAAGCAGTCCGGCACCGAAGGTGGCGCCAAGAAAGCCAATGTTGGTAGCTCCGGTAAGGAGGTTTCCGCATGCACCAACTGTCAGGCTGTGGCGGTCGCCGACAAGCAGGGCGGCTCCGACAAGCAGTACTGCAAGATCCACCGCACCAAGGGCCATGACCTCCAGAGCTGCAAGAAGGTCGAGCAGCTTGTCCAGCAACAAAAGGCTGAGTACGAGCGACGCGACAAGGAGAGGGCCCAAGGTGGCGATGGAGAATTCGGCAAGAAGCGCGCCGGCCGGGGAGGACGCCGCGGCAAGGCCAAGCAGCGGCAAGGAGACAGACCTCCCCGCGGCCGCGACAAGGATGAAGATGACGACGACGAAGACATGGATGATGTCGAGACCAGTGAGCAGGAGTTTCAGAAAGCCACGGAGGTCTTGTGCGTTGACGGTGGTGCTTCTCTGCATACTTCGCACCGCCAGCTCAAGTAGTGGGTGCGGGAAGTCAATGCAGCAGAACCACCCGTCGAATCACGCAAGCTTCTGAAATGGTCCAGCACGCCTATCATCTTTGATATTGAGGACCACCCTGATCGCACAACCGCGGTCGGGTGCTTGCCGATGTTGGTTTCACCAACTATCCGCAACCTCAAGGTCACTAAGATGTTAGTTGACGGCAGGGCCGGCTTGAACCTGATCTCCTCCGCTGTACTCCAGAAACTCCAGATCCCTGACAGCGAGCTTGAAGAGACCGGCACATTCCAAGGAATTAACCCGGGAAGGAGCAAGCCGAAGGGGAAGGTCACGTTGCCAGTAACATTTGGCAGCGAGCTGAACTTCAGGACTGAGAGAGTCACTTTTGACGTTGCCGATATTCCATTACCTTACAATGGGATACTTGGCCGTCCAGCACTCGCCAAGTTCATGGCAGCCTCTCACTATGCATACAACATATTGAAGATGCCAGGCCCGATAAGCGTCATCTCTGTCCTCGGCGACAAGAAGGATGCTCTTATCTGCGCCGACAAGATCTACCAGGAAGCAGCAGCCGCAGCAGACCGCAAGTCACTTGCCGCTGAAGCTCCCGGGGGGAAGAAGACCAAGTCCAGCAAGAGTTCTGATGCCCACTCCGGCAAGCGCACCTCTTCGGAGTGCTACACTGCCGTCGAGGAGGCACCATCGAGCTCCACCGGCAAGTGTAAGAAGACGATGGCAGCTCCACCAGAGACGAAAAAGGTGCCCGCCAAGGAGGACGGTACCGGTGGTACCTTCACCATCAGTGCCACTCTCGACCCTAAATAGGAAAGCGCGCTCATTGCTTTCCTGCGGGCGAATGTCGACGTGTTTGCGTGGCAACCGTCTGACATCCCCGGTGTTCCCAGGAAAGTAATTGAGCACCACCTTGCCGTTTGTCCTCATGCGCGGCCCGTCAAGCAAAAGATCAGGAAGCAAGCAGTGGAGCGCCAAGAATTCATTGCAGAAGAGATCAAGAAGTTGGAAGCAGCAGGCCTTGTCAGAGGAGTGCTCCATCCTATGTGGTTGGCCAATCCTGTAGTCGTGCGCAAGGCAAACGGGAAATGGAGACTTTGTATCGATTTTACCGATGTTAACAAAGCTTGTCCCAAAGACCCATTTCCTTTGCCGCGCATTGACCAGATTGTTGACTCCACAGCCGGATGTGATTTGCTTTCATTTCTTGACGCGTACTCAGGATACCATCAGATCTTCATGGAAGAAGAGGATGAGGAGAAGACCGCATTTATTACTCCATGTGGCACGTACTGTTTCGTACGGATGCCTTTCGGATTAAAAAATGCTGGTTCAATGTTTGCAAGAGTAGTTCATGTCGCTCTTGAGCCGCAGATACACAGAAATGTGGAAGCATACATGGATGACATAGTGGTCAAGAGCAAGGACAGAGCAACCCTGGTCCAAGATTTAGACGAGACCTTTGCAAATCTGCGCAAGATCAGCCTCAAGCTCAACCCAGAGAAGTGTGTGTTTGGAGTTCCCTCCGGCAAGCTTCTCGGGTTCTTCGTGTCTCAGCGGGGAATTGAAGCCAATCCCGACAAGATCAAGGCCATTGAGCAGATTGAAGCACCAAAGCACGTCAAGGATGTACAAAGACTTTCCGGTTGCGTGGCTGCTCTCAGCAGGTTTATCTCTAGGTCTGCTGAGCGCGCCCTGCCATTTTTCAAATTATTGAAAAAGGCAGGTCCAATGAAATGGACTCCGGAATCGGAGGCTGCACTGCAAGACTTGAAGAGATACTTGTCCTCCCCTCCAATACTTGCCGCACCTAGGCCACAAGAGAAGTTGCTGCTGTATATAGCGGCAACCAATCAAGTGGTTAGTGCTGCGTTAGTAGCAGAGAGGGAGGCAGGGTGACGAGCCCGCAACCACGGCAAGCACATCCAGCGACAAGCAGGGGGCTTCCCCGACAAGCTCTGGTCCCGACAAAGATGAATCTGCGCAGATGCACAAGGAAATACAGAAGAAAATGGTGCAGCGCCCAGTTTACTTTGTCAGCTCCCTTCTGCAGGGGGCTAGGTCAAGGTACTCTGGCGTGCAGAAATTGCTTTTCAGCCTTCTTATGGCCTCGAGAAAGCTGCGCCATTACTTCCAAGCACATGAGATCACAGTTGTCACTCGCTTTCCGCTAAAGAGGATACTACAGAATCCAGAAGCGACAGGCAGGATTGTTCAGTGGGCACTGGAACTGTCAAGCTTTGGCCTCAAGTTTGAAAGTACTTCAACTATCCAAAGCAGAGCATTGGCAGAATTCATAGCAGAATGGACGCCAACACCAGATGAAGAAATTCCAGAAACAAGCATCCCCGTCAAGGAAGCAGGCAAAGAGTGGCTGATGTACTTCGATGGTGCCTTTTCGCTGCAAGGCGTCGGCGCTGGTGTGCTGCTTGTCGCACCCACCGGAGAACACCTCAAGTACGTAGTCCAGATGCACTTTCCCAAGGAGCAAGCAACAAACAATACTGCAGAGTATGAAGGCTTGCTTGCCGGTCTCAGGATCGCGGCAGACCTTGGGATCAAGAAGCTCATTGTCAGGGGTGACTCATAGCTTGTCGTCCGCCAAGTAAACAAGAATTATCAGAGTCCGTTGATGGAAGCTTACGTCGATGAAGTGAGAAAGCTAGAAGAGCGCTTTGACGGCCTACAGATGGAGCATGTTCCAAGAGCTCAGAACGCCATTGTCGATGGCCTGTCAAAGTGCGCCGCACTTAAGTTACCTGTGGAACCAGGGATCTTTGTGCTCAAGCTGACTCAACCGTCCGTAACGCCACTGACTGGACAGAGCAAGAAGAGGAAGTTGATTTCTGGTGACTATTTGCCGCTAGAGCTTCCCGAAGCCGCCGCCAAGAAGGTCCCCAAGATCAACGCCAAGAGCGCTGAGGAGCAGTCTGCTCCGGCAAACCCCAGGGTTTGTTCCGTTGAAGCAGAAGCTCCTGACAAGTTTTGCTCCGGCAAACTTGCCGGGGAACGTCAAGCTCCGGCAGAACCGCAGATTCTTGCCGTAGAAGCGGACGTTCCCACAGCAACAGATTTGCCTTGCGCTGAGGAGCAATATGCTCCGGCAAACCCCGGGGTTTGTTCCGTTGAAGCAAAAGCTCCCGACAAGTTTTGCTCCGGCAAGCTTGCCGGGGAACGTCAAGCTCCGGCAGAGCCCCAGGTTCTCGCCGTGGAAGCGGATGTTCCCGCAGCAGCAGATTTGCCTTTAGTCCTTGTTGTCGAGCCACAAGCTCCAGCATGGGCACAACAGATTGTCCATTTCCTTCAGACAGGAGAACTTCCCGAAGAGCAAGAAGAAGCGGAAAGAGTAGCCCGGCAGTCAAGTATGTACCAGTTTGTCGACAAGACACTGTACAGAAGAAGACTCAACGGTGTGAAATTGAAGTGTATTCACCGGGAAGACGGACAAAAGCTGTTGGCAGAGATACATGGAGGCATATGTGGTCACCACATCGGCGCAAGAGCACCTGCCGGCAAAGCATTCCGGCAAGGTTTCTTTTGGCCAACATCCCTCCAGGATGCAACTGCACAAGTAACCGAGTGTGAAGCGTGCCAGTTCCATTCCAAGCAGATACACCAACCAGCTCAAGCTCTCCAGACGATCCCTTTATCCTGGCCATTTTCGGTCTGGGGGCTCGACATCCTCGGCCCCTTCCCCCGAGCAGTCGGGGGCTTTGAGTACTTGTATGTTGCAATCGACAAGTTCACAAAGTGGCCGGAAGTGGAACCAGTGAGGAAGGTGACAGCACAGTCAGCAGTCAAGTTCTTCATGTCGATTGTTTGCCGCTTCGGGATCAATAACAGGATAATCACCGACAACGGTACGCAATTCACAAGCCGCACCTTCATGTAGTACGTCCAAGATCTTGGCGCCAAGGTATGCTTCGCTTCTGTTGCTCACCCGAGAAGCAACGGTCAAGCGGAGAGGGCAAATGCTGAAGTGCTGCGCGGGCTCAAGACCAGAACTTTCGACAGGCTGCACAAGTGCGGAAGAAACTGGATCGAGGAGTTGTCGGTGGTTCTTTGGTCGATCAGGACGACGCCAAATCGAGCCACTGGCCAGACACCTTTCGCTCTAGTCTATGGAGTAGAGGCAGTTATCCCCACGGAACTCGTATACGGGTCACCTCGAGTGCTCGCTTATGATGAGCTTGAGCAAGAGCAGCTGCGACAGGATGACGCGCTGCTCCTTGAGGAAGATCGTCTTCAGGCTGCTGTGCGAGCTGCTCGCTACCAGCAAGCTTTGCGCCGCTACCATAGCCGCAAAGTTAACGCTAGAAGTCTCGAGGAAGGCGACCTTGTTCTTTGGCGTGTTCAGTCCGCCAAGAATTCCAACAAGTTGACGCCGAAGTGGGAAGGCCCTTACCGGGTGAAATGAGTCACTAGGCCTGGCGCTGTCCGCCTTGAGACCGAAGATGGCACTCCAGTGAGCAACTCCTTGAACATTGAGCATCTTCGTAAGTTTTACCCGTAAGGCGCGGTTGCCGGAACCCGTTCCGGCAACCACCTTTTGTACAAGTCTTGCCACTGTTGCATGTAATCCTTTGTACAAAGCCGGGCGCAGACCTCGTGCATAAGTAAACCTCATGTGCTCCGCACATTTTGTCAATTTCATACTTTTTATTTTTGGCATATATGATCTGACACTTTGTGCAGCACCTACTCCACGGTAAGCGATAACGAGCCATAAGGCTCCGTATCTTTATTTTCTCTTCTTTCTTTTTTCTCAAGGAAAGGAAGGTTCCCTCGCCCACAAGTTTGCCGGGGGGAAAGGAGAAGATAATGGTATGGACCAGGCGTCGTTCAAGAAAGTCTTGCCTTGCCAGGAAGCAAACAACAGAAAAGCTAAGTGCCAAAATTTGAGCAATCAGATTTTTAAAATTTTTAAAGTTATCTTCCTTGAACGACCGTGCTTTGTATGGAAAACCTATGCACGGAGGAACCAGCTCGTAGCTAGTGGCGCCCTTACTTTGTTTCGAGTCCGCTCAACAACTTAAGTGAGCTGCGACTAGTTGTCGCGCCCTTACTTTGTTTCGAGTCCGCTCAACAACTTAAGAGAGCTGCGACTAGTTGCGACAAGGTTTCTTGTCGGCAGCGGCACCGCCAGCAGGCTGCTGATGTCCTGCACTCAGCGCTCGCGGCTAAGGTGCCTGCGCCGGCAAGTTCCCTAAAAGCGTAGGGTAAAAGCATACAAAGCAAGGAGTCAAGTAAAGGAAATAACACTGCAATGGCTACCCAAAATAGAGTTATATTACAAAATAGCTTGTCGCAGCTCTAACAGATCGTTTTCATAACTTGATCGACAACGACAAGAAAAAGGAGGAAACGGGCGGCCTAATCTGCGTGATCGCCCTCAATCCTCTTGATCCCGCTCACCTTGTCCACAATGGGTGTGACAAGGGCCTTGAGCTCCTCCAGATCGGCATCCGGCGGCAAGGTCCTGAGGACATTGGTGAGGCGGAGGCCCGGGTTGCGGAAGGCCACCTTCATCAACACCTTCTGAAGGGCTCCCGCGCAGATCTTGTGCGACTCGTCGGCCAGCTGCTTTGGGATCCTCTCCCGGAGTCGCTGGAGGGCCGTCGCCACGCCCTTGAAGAACAAGACGAGCTTGCGCTGGGTTGGAGGTTCTCGTCGGAGGGATACCCGAGATCCTCCATCCCCAGCTGCGCCAGCTCCTTGTCGATGTCTGTGGCGGCATTCACAAGACTCTCCGTCCAGTGCTCCACAGTTTCCCTGAAGGCATTTTGGGTGGTGGCAACACTTTCTAGCAGTGCCTTGTCGGCCTTGATCTCCTCCCTCAAGGCCGCATCCTGCTTCTTGGCGCCGTCCAGAGTCTTGGTCAAAGCGGTCAACTTCAACTCAAGATTCACATTGGAGTCCTTGGCGGCGCTGAGCTCTTTGCCCTTCTCGGCGAGATCGGCCTCCAGCTACGCCACCTTCTTCTCCAGCTCCTTCTTGGCAGCCTCGGCGGCGGCGGCAGCGTCCTCTGCTTGCCTGAGGGCTCCGCCAAGTCTTTCCTCGCGCGCGGCAAGCTCCTCCTCGTGGGCGTCAAGATTGACCTTCCGCTGCGCCAGCTCGCCCTCCTCCGCGGATAGCTTCACAGTGGCAAGCCGCTGTTGCTCTTCGACTTCAGCTTTCTCGAGGAGGAAGGCCTTCTGTGCTTCGTTGAGTTGCTCCCGCTCCTCCGCCAGGGACCGGAGAGCTTCCCAGTGGAAACCCCCGAGCTCTTCCGCGCGCTTCTCGATATCTGCTCCCGCCTTCACGACAAGCGCCTCGCGGGATTCCAGCTTGGCTTGCCACACGCGGTAGAGCGACAACAGCTTCCGCAGCAGCCGCTCCTCTTCAGGCTCGTTGCTGCTGCTGCTCGGCGCGTCGACCAGCGTCAGTCCCACAGAGGCAAGCACTTCCCCGTCGAAGATCTCTCCCTCGACCAGCACCCTGGAGCTTGACGCCCAGGGGAGGTTGATGAAGACGTCGTCGCCGGCCTTCAAGTAGACGCCAGGCTGGGGCTCTTCGGAGCCGGGCGCTGCGGCAGCGGCGGACGGGTCGGCGGTCAGTGTAGCGTCTGGCACTCCTGCGGCCTCAGGGCCATCAGTGCGATCGCCAGACCCCTCGCCAGCTGCTGCGGCGGCAGCCTTGGCGGCCTCTGTGCCGGCGGAATCGCCAGCGCCGGCTGCTTAATCGGCGGCAACCTCGGTCTCCATCGGCTCCGTAGCAGATGGATCTGACAGCCGGAAAGGGGAGAATAGTCAAGCAAAAATCCAATAAAAAGAAGATCAAGAGAAGAAGAACCCAACGGAAGTTTTGAAGCAAGAGGAGTACTTGCACCAGGTTCTGCAGTCGTGGTCTCCGCCGTCGGGGGGCCGCTGGTGCTGTCCCTTGCCGGAGAACCCTCCCTTGACGGAGACTTCTCCCTTACCGGGAAGCCCTCCCTTGCCAGAGAGTTCTCCCTTGTTGGGGGATCCTCCCTTGGCTCCTGGTGGGGCTGCTCTGCTCCTACACAAATCAGCAATCAAATATCAGCAAAGAAAGAGTACCCATGCGCACCTCACAGCGGAAAGCAAACCATATACTTACGCTGGGGGCTACTCTGGAGAAGAGTTGCCGGGTCCGGCAAGGTTGTCTAGGGCGCGCCCCCCGCCGTCGCGGTGGGTTCGTCCTCGATGACGATCACTGGGGCCTTGGCCCTCTTTGCTGCTCTCTGGGCCAGAGTCCTAAAGAGGAACAAGTTCAGAGAAAAGCAAGTGAGAAACAAGACATACAGCAAGGATTGAAGAAACGCAAGTACATCAAGAGAAGCTAAATCTTCTTCTTTTTCCTCGTCGGAGCTGAACGCGGAGAAGTCAAAGTCCGGCGCGCGCCCGGCTCGAGGAGGCGGAGGAGAAGCTTCCCTTGGCCGCTTGGCGGGAGCAGTGGCGGTGGTCTGAGACAATCCCGCTCCGGCTGCCGGCGCGGCGTGAGCAGCGGCAGGAACTGAAGCGGTGGTCCGGCTAGACCCCGCTCCAGTTGCCGTCGCAGCATGAGGCGCTCCCGCGGCAACGGTGTTTGCCGCGGTGGAGCGTGTCACGCTGCGCGGCGACTGTTGACCCGCCTGCCGCTCCGCCATGTCACCGGCCTTGCGGAGACGCCTTCTTGGTGGGGATGGAGGCTCTGCTTGCGGCGAGCTGCCTGAAGATGAGGAGGAAGAAGAGTTGATGTCCAGCGAGCCGCTCGTATCCCTGGCGGGCTCGCTCGGCTCGGCGTCACGCCCGGCAAGCTCCTTCTTGCCGGCGGGCTCCCCTCGCTCGGCACGGCTTGCCGGCTCTGCTGCATCTGCCTCCTCCATGGTGAATCCAAAGTCGCCCGCGGCTGCGGCTGCCACCGCCTCTTCCAGCCTGGTGGCAATGAGTGCCATCTCCGCATCGGTGGTGTCGCGGGTGAGGCCATCCTTCTCGTCGGAGCGGATCGGCACTTCCACCAAGTCATCGAAGAACTGCTGCACGACGTCGTCTGCGGGCTCCTGCCAAGTTGGCACAATTCCATGCGAGTCGCACTCTGGCATCATTGCACGGATGCGGTCGAGCGAGGAATTGTTGCACAGCGGAACGACGCCCCCCGGCAACCTGAAAACCTCGGGATGTTGGGGGTCATACTTGAATAGCTCCTGCAGCATCGCGTTGAGCTCCAGGAAGTGAAGTTGTAGTTGAGGCCCGGCCGCAGCCTCATGATATCTGCCGCATTCTTGAACTCCCAAGTGGGCCTCCCCTGTTCCTGCAGGGGGGCGATGCGGCGGCGAAGAAAGTCTGCGCCAACAGTGCCTAACGTAAGCCCGGCAAGCCTGAGGCGTAGGATCCGGGTGACAGCAATCTTCAGCCTGTCGTCTTCCGGGGCCACGTCACTCCAATCGCTGCCGCGTGCTACTGGAGTTTTGCGCCGGGTGGTGAATGGCTGCGGGTTCTCCTCGTCAATCCAGCACCAATCTGCTCTCGATTCCTCCCACTTGCCGCGGAATTCTCCCTCCAGATACGTTTCCTTCTTGCCGGCCCTTGAGATCCAGGCGATTCTGCCGGATAGAGGATCTCCTCTCTCTACTCGGGGTATGAAGAAGTGGCGGAAGAGGGCTACGTTGGGATGGACTCCGACAAAGTTTTCGCAGAGATGTGCGAAAACTGCCATGCTCAAACGGCATTGGGGGTGAAGTCAAGGAGGTGGAATCCGTAGGTATTCATGATGTCGCAGAAGAATTCAGAGAAGGGCGGGCAGAGCCCGTAGTAGAAGAACAATGCAAAGAAGGGGTATCTGTTTGGGGCCTTCTTCCAAGCGGCGGCGGGGAGTACCTTCGTGCGCGGATGCACGCGCATCTCCGTCGACCAGAAGAGATAGAAGTTCTCCCTCAGCTCCTTCGCGGCAAGCTTGGGGGGGGGGAAGATGGCCCGCTCCTTCCGCAGCGTCGCAAGCCGCTGCGCCTCGGTCGACTTCACGCCCTTCCCCTTGTCGGCTTTTGGAGACATGGCGGAAGTGGTGGAGGAGGTCGACGGCGTTGGTGGTGCTGGTGGCGATGGGGGGCGGAGCGCTGCTCTCTCTTTCTCAGCTTTGGGAAGGCGAGGGAGCGGCGGAGATTTCTGAGATTGGAAGCAGCAACTGGCAAATGGGCGAGCCGCCCCTGTTTCCTCTGCTTATAAAGAGGGACGGGGCGGACGTTTCGCATTTCCGAATAAAGAAACCACCCACGATCTCTCCCACGACGCCGCATTCAACGCGTGCCGTTCGGGGAGGGCGCGGTGGATACGGAGAGAGGTACGGCGTAACCTAGGCCGCGCGTGCCCGTGCCCTGTTTTGGGCCTGCCCCAATAGCGCTCGGCACCGTGTATGGCACAGGCCCGGGGGCTCCTGTCGGTGTACTAGAGTAGGGGTACCCTAGTATCCCGAACTTGTGCACGGGCAGTCGCAGCATCCCGCGGCGAGGCTTGCCGGGTGACCGCCAAGGTCCTCCGTGGTTCCTATGGAGCCATTCAAGAACAAAGTATCCAAGTCAAGGAGACAAGACCCCGGCAAGAGGAGCTTGCCGGGATGGCCAACCAAGGCATCTCAAGACCCCGGCAAGAGGAGCTTGCCGGGAAGGCCACCCAAGGCATCTCAAGGAACTTGCCGTGCCGTGCCACGCGTCCCGGCAAGGCCCGGTGGGCGACAAGCTCCCGGACACGACAAGACAATGACCGCGGCAAGGCGCTTGCCGCGGGAAGCCACCACTCCGCGCCCGCGCTCCAGCACATCCACCAACGTGTCGCTTTGGGACCCTTCTAGGCGTACGTGGCGGGAGGCTGTGCAGCCAGGGGTGCGCGGTGGCAAGCGGCGCTGACAAGATTGCCATCGTGGCAAGCGGTGGCATCCCTGACGGTCCCTTTTGCATTGTTTAGGCGACGCAGATGAGCATTTAATGCCCTTGTCCCCTGCCGTCAGGGTTAGGTATGATACACTGTAGCAGGTAGCTGTACCTACCACAGCACCTTTCCATTTTTACCCTTATCTATGTTGCCACCTGTCGGTGACCCCTTGAGCATATAAAAGGAGGCCCATGCGCAACGTAGAGGGGGCTGGCTGGTTAATGGGCTAGCTAGTTAGCTAGTTCAGAGAACACTTCCGCTCGGTCTCGTTAGCTGCTGGTGTGTACTGTAGCACTCCGCGCTCCCGAGCAAGAAATCAATACAAACCACAAAGCAGGAGTAGGGTTTTACGCATCCGTGCGGCCCGAACCTGGGTAAACTGCTCGCGTGCCTCGCCTCAATCCGCTCTTTGCACAGCCTCCGCCCTCACCGAACCGAAAGGGACTCGGCCCGCCGGTCCCATAGGTGTTCGTGGATCAGTCCCCCGACACATAGTTGGCCTACAATCGCCACTTCACACAATTACATGAATAAAGCATTACATCAACCAGATACAATCAAGGTCCGACTACGGAACCCAAAATAAAAGAAGACTACCCCAAATGCTACACAGATCCCCGATCGTCCCGACTGGGCTCCACTACTGATCAACTGAAAACGGAACAACACAAAGAACGAGATCTTCATCGAGCTCCTCCTTGAGCATGGTTGCCCATCTGCACGGCTCAACGGCACCTGCAAGCTGGTTTTGGAAGTAACTGTGAGTCACGGGGACTCAGCAATCTCACACCCTCGCGATCAAGACTATTTAAGCTTATGGGTAAGGTAAAAGGTATGAGGTGGAGCTGCAGCAAGCGACTAGCATATATGGTGGCTAACATACGCAAAAGAGAGCGAGAAGAGAAGGCAAAGCACGATCGAGAAACTATGATCAAGAAGTGATCCTAGAACAACCTACGTCAAGCATTACTCCAACACCGTGTTCACTTCTCGGACTCCGCCGGAAAGAGACCATCACGGTTACACACGCGGTTGATGCATTTTAATTAAGGTCAACTTCAAGTTTTCTACAACCGGACATTAACAAATTCCCATCTGCCCATAACCGCGGGCACGGATTTCAAAAGTTCAAATCCCTGCGGCGGTGTCCCAACTTAGCCCATCACAAGCTCTCACGGTCAATGAAGGATATTCCTTCTAGCGGGAAGACCCGATCAGACTCGAAATCCCGGTTACAAGACATTTCGACAATGGTAAAACAAGACCAGCAAAGCCACCCGAATGTGCCGACAAATCCCGATAGGAGTTGCACATATCTCTTTCTCAGGGCACACCGGATTGTCCAAGGTTCCGGTAGGCCAGCCCAGAGTTGCCCCTGGTGGCCACCGGCAGGTGACAGGTTGGACCAACACTCAGAGGAGCACTGGCCTAGGGGTTTAAATAAAGATGACCCTTGAGTCTCCAGAACCCAAGGGAAAGAAAAGGCTAGGTGGCGAATGGTAAAACCAATGTTGGGCATTGCTGGAGGAGTTTTATTCAAGGCGAACTGTCAAGGGGTTCCCATTATAGCCCAACCGCGTAAGGAACGCAAAATCTGGGAACATAACACCGATATGACGGAAACTAGGTCGGCAAGTGTGGAACAAAACACCAGGCATAAGGCCGAGCCTTCCACCCTTTACCAAGTATATAGATGCATTAATAAAATAAGAGATATTGTGATATCCCAACAAAATATCCATGTTCCAAACATGGAACAAGCTCCAATCTTCACCTGCAACTAACAACGCTATAAGAGGGGCTGAGCAAAGAGGTAACATAGCCAAACAACGGTTTGCTAGGACAAGGTGGGTTAGAGGCTTGGTTCAACAATATAGGAGGCATGATAAGCAAGTGGTAGGTATCGTAGCATAGGCATAGCAAAAGAGCGAGCAACTAGCAAGCAAAGATAGAAGTGATTTTGAGGGTATGGTCATCTTGCCTAAGATCCCGCAAGGAAGAAGAACGAGTCCATGAAGAAGTTAAACGGACGTAGTCGAACGAGTCCTGACAAACGCGACGTTATCGGAACCAACCGGAAGAAGCAACACTGGAAAGAAGCACACATCATAGTAAACAACCAGCACCCGAACATGGCATGATGCACAATCAAGTATGATGCATGTCCGGTTTAACGAGGGCATGGCATGACAAAATGCACAAGCGATCCTACAAATTAAGTGGAGCTCAATATGCAGCTCCGTTGCATATTGATGAAACACCACGTTCAAGTTATTTAGTTCGATCTCGTTTATGTACCCAACAATATTAAATGTTGTTAAACATGGCAAGAGGGTGAAGCAAATGAAAACTACCTATCTTGGCAAGTTTAAATGAGGCCGGAACGACAAACAACAAGTTCGGAAACTCCTCATGTGCATATTTTGGTTATGGTATTGTTCTGTCCTAAACCATATTTTATAGTTGTTAAACATGCAAAGTGAGGCCACCATGTTAAACTAGGCATTTTTCTACCCCATTTGCATATCAAGTTTATTTAATTTGGAGCTACGGTTATTTAGATATGAAGTAAACCATTTTTACATGGCAATTATGTAAATCAATGCAAACAACAATTTTAAATATTTTTAACAGAGATGAAAGTTGCATATTGTGAAAGTACATGAAATTCTAAGCAAGATGCATATATGACAAATTTTATTTGGATGCATGGATATTGAATTATTCACAAATCAAAATGATGGCATTTCTGTAAATAAGAATGCACTGGAAAATGCTAAAATACACAGACTGGGAAAAATATGCACGGGCCCGAAGCAGCACTGTGGAGCGGCCCAGGAGTAGGCAGAGCTCGAAGCGGATGTGGGTGTGCAACAGTAAAGAAAAACAGGGCAAAAATTGGGGCGCCTGGGAATCGAACCCAGGACCTCCTGGATGTGTGCACGAGGGAGGAACCACTGGGCTAGATTAGTGTTTGTGATAGAAGGTGCTCCCGTGCTCTTTTGAGCTATCGAACAATGGTCGAGCTTGGCCATGGCTGCGCGGCGACAACCGACAGCGAGGGCAAGCACAAGCGACGGCCGTTGGGGTTATGAACCTGCGGCGGACGTGCGGATTTGGGACGTGAGCTGCGTGCGTTACGGATGTATGGGTGCTGTGCAGAAGAGGCAAGGCACGAGCTTGAACTCTTTCCCCTGGTTGGCCATGGCGGATGGCTTCGGGGTTGCGCGGATCGACGGACATGCGGACAACGAGACCAGAGAGAGAGATGGGAAGGAGCGGAGGCTTCACCGTGGGAGTGTTGCTGGAGTCGATCGGGGTCGAGGACGAGCGGAAGCGACGAGGGAAGGCACTGTCCATGAAGCCGGGGAGGAAGAGGACGACGGGGAGGTAGCCGGACTTGGTGATCCTTGGGCACGACTCGTCGTTAGAATGGGTCCGGGGCAGTGTTCTCGAGCGAGTAGACGACGGAGGGGAGGCCACAGAGGAGGGTTAGGCCGGCGGCGAGGTCGTGCCCGAGCCGGCCATGGCTCCTGGAGGCGGGGAAGCAGGTGCGTGGGTGCCCCTTACCTGTGGCGGCGGCGGGGAGGGGAAAAGAGGGAGGAGGAGGAACCCTAGGGCGGAGGCTGCGGGGTTAAATAGGAGGGGGCGCGAGCGCCGTGATAGCCACGGTGGCCATGTGCCCTGGTTCCTGAAGTTTTACTGTGAGAGGGAGCGTCTGGCAGAGGAGGAAGAAAAGGAACGAAAGGGGAGGCTGGCAGGTGGGGTCGCAAGGGTGCAACGCTGGAAATTTACCGGGGAGGCTCTAAGGTGGGCTGCGGGTTTGCTGGGAGCGGCTGGGCCAAGTGTGATGCGGCTGGGAGGCCTCTTTTCTTTTCTCTATTAAAAATCTTTCGGCAAATATATAATCCACAGGAAAGAAAAGGGAAAAGGTCAGAGGGTGTTGGGGAAGGAATATGCGAGATATAAATATATCCCTCTACTCCTGGAAATAGGTGCTCTTTGAATAAATTGTTCTGGCAATTTTTAGAGGTAGAAAAATAATACAAGTTTGAATTAAATTCGAACTTGAGCCATTTTTGAACCCAACCAAAACATCACCAAATGAGCTGAAAATTGGTAGAGAGGGTGTAGGAAATGTGATGGATTCTTGGGGAAAGAATGAACATTATTGGAGGCAGGAAATAATGTCACTTGCAAAACATGAAAGAAGAATGAAGGGAGAGGTGAAATGGTTTGCACTTGGAGAAGGGCCTTGGAGAAAAGATGAAGAGGCAAACAACCATAGGAGGAGGAGGGGAAGATGGAGAGCACATAACCAACACATCAACATGAAGAATGCAACCCACATGATGATCATGATAAGATGCAACACGCAAGCGAATGACATGGCAACGACAGCGAATAACTGGAAGACAGCTAGCACATCGGTCTCAGGGCATTACAGTGGATGACCCCATTTCGATGAAGTTCCACTTCATGATGGGATTGAACAACGACATCTCCAAGACGATCTTCCTCGAGAACTACAAGTCCCTCGATGACAACTACATTGGTGCTCTCAAGGCGGAACAAGAACTCATGAAGGCCAAAGCTTCTCTACCCCAAGCTCACTTCGAGACGACCAAGCTCCATGAGAACGAGCATGAGGCTAGTACCACCATGATGTCCAAGCCCGACGAGCTCCAAGACGATGCTCCCAAGTTCAACTTCACCGTCGTCCCTCTTTGTGGCATTGATGATGCCGAGTCTACTTCGACTCTTTTTCAAGATGGTGTGGCGACGACTACGACTACGGAGACCATCAAGGACCAAGATGTGGAGGCGAGCGACATGGTGACAAAACGATGGCCATGGTGGAATATGATGCACCCCCACATGGTTCCATCAAGATGATGATGACCACCCTTTGGTCTTACCCACCTCACCTACACCACTAGAGTGGAATGAAAACGGTAACATAGGTGACGGTGATGCTCTAGTCCCATTAGTGGACATTCTTGACATTGATTGCTTGCATGATGTTGATCCACCTAGTACCATGCTTCATGCTAGTATGATTTCCCCATGCGATGATTTACCCATTTATGATGAGTATGATGATTCTAAAGTGGAGTCTATTAGTTGTGATGCCATGCTACATAGGATTTCTTGTGACAATTCTCTAGGTCACATCATGTTTGACAATCCCCTTGACTTGTCATATGCTATGCATGAGATCAACAATATGTGATATTTGCAATCTCATCGTAGTGACTATGCTTATGCCATTCAAATTAACCCAATTTGCACTTGTGGCATAGATGACAAGCCTATGGTTATTGGCATTTGTTTTTCTTGCGATGATATTGATATGCTCCCTTTGCATCATTTATCTCATATGCCATGCCATGACCACCTAGCATCGGATATGCATTATTTTGGATGTTGTCCATTTTCTCCATATGATGTTTCCAGTATTGCTCATGAGGAGACCCCCATAGTTTCCCCATACATGTTAGGAGATTTTGATTCGTCCCATTCATTGCATGATCCCAATACTTGTGTGCACAATATGCTCCCCATGAATAAAAATGCTATTGTTGTGCCTTATACTTGTATGCTCAATTTTTGTCCCCATCATGCTATACACAATAACTATTCTTTCATGATGGGACATGTTCTTGTACCATGCATCAAATTTCTTTGATCGATGCTTATCTTGTGCTAACTCTCACGTGCACATACACATCATGATGGATGATGTGTATGAGGGAGTCCTGGATTAGGGGGTCTCTGGACAGTTGGACTATATCCTTTGGCCGGACTGTTGGACTATGAAGATACAAGATTTAAGACTTCGTCTCGTGTCCGGATGGGACTCTCCTTGGCGTGGAAAGCAAGCTTGGCAATACGGATATGTAGATCTCCTCTTTGTAAACGACTCTGTGTAACCCTAGCCCCCTCCGGTGTCTATATAAATCGGAGGGTTTAGTCCCTAGGACAACATACAATCATTCCATAGGCTAGCTTCTAGGGTTTAGCCTCTACGATCTCTTGGTAGATCAACTCTTGTAATACTCATATCATCAAGATCAATCAAGCAAGACTTAGGGTATTACCTCCATTGAGAGGGCCCGAACCTGGGTAAACATCGTGTCCCCTGCCTCCTATTACCATCCGCTTTAGACGCATAGTTCGGGACCCCCTTCCCGAAATCCGCCGGTTTTTACACCGACAGTGTACATTTACCACACACACAATTTTTTTCGTTTGTGTTTCTTTTGTGTAGGTACCCATGAATACTTGTCCACCTCGCAATCCCACGAGTTGACAAAACGAGCTCTGGAGAGCAATGATGACTTGGGATCCCATGGATTATCCTTCCCACTGCTCTCTTCGCGCAAAGATTTCGTGCATTTCTTCTACATGGTCCTCACATGGTTATGCGTTATTGTCCATTACATATTATATGCCCATCTTGCCATGTTCACTTTGCATGATATGCTCATTACTATGCCTTTGCCATGTATTCGTGACCCATGCTTTGTATTAAACATGATGTTTGATTCTCATACTTGTATGTGTATTTGCAAGCTTGGTGGAGATATTGCTTGTTATTGCCATGTTTGCTTTCTGCCCCATGTCTATGATAATACTATGATCTTGCTTTGTGTTCGTGCTTGCGATATGTCATGTGCATTGTCTATGCCTATTATTTGCACACATGACATGATTGCCGGGATTTCCTCTAGTATGTTGCATCTTTGCACTACTAGCTTGCACGACTTGATTACTATGATCGCTTGCCTTGTTGCATCACCGATGATTCATACTGCTCATTCCATGCGGTTGATGACAACCATTTACATGCTTTCCACATGATTGTTATTGCATCTTATCATATATCACCATGTGTTTCCACTCTCATGTTAGACGATTTGCCATGTATTGAGTGCAATAATGATTCTACTCTTGCTCATGAGATTGCCCCCATAGCATTCTCACATATATTTGGAGATTTTGACATATTTCTTGTGAAGGATGCTTACCTTACCTCTTTGCACCACATTCCTCGTGCCATGAATATAGCCATTATTGCATCATATTATTCATGCATTTGTGCTTCTAATGGTTATGTGCAAGAGAAGAGAACCATCATGATGGATGATGTGTTTATCTACCATGCGCATACATTCTTTGCTTTCTTTTATGCATGTGTAGGATACTTGGACCTTGTTTCGACTTCCACTTCATGTGAGTTGACCATTCGAGTTCTTGAGAGCGAGCCTCATAAATTCGACCATGACTCGCTTCTACAACACCTTTCCTACCACTTCGGCATTGTGAAGAATGCACAAGGACACGCCTTCAATGTGACATCTTTCTTGAGCATGGATATTGTGGATCATACTACTTGTGTTGCTTGCACCATGAGACTTATTGTTCATCTTGGACCACTTGATTGCGCACATGTTAGAGATCTTGCTTCGACTAGTCATTTTCACCGTTCCATGCATCATAATATATATGCCTTGTGTGTTGCATCCAATTCTTGGATTACTTGCTCCTCTCATATCTTTGGTTGCAACAATGTCATCACGTCACATATGCCATGTCCAATTGATTGCTACATGCTTGCCTTGATTGCCTCACACATGATGAACAATTTCTCTTTCCATTGTGTTGAGTGCCACACGATATTCACTACACCTCATGCACATTATGCCTAGATTGTCTTGCACTTGACCAATGTGTCTAGACACTTCATTTTATTTGGTGTTGTGAATGTTTCCTATACCTACCATAGACCTTTCATTGAGCAATTTGTGAATGCTTCCTGTGACTTTGAGGTAGATGCTTATTCTCTTGTTATGCTTGTCCCGATGATTGTGCTCGATTGTACTCGACTGACATATTTGCATCACTACCTCACATTTACATGCTTGTCCCCGTGATATCTTTGATTGTACTCAATTGATATGCTTACATGCCATGTCACAATCCTTTGTCACACCATATGATTTGCATGATGACGACACTTGTTTGGTGACTCACCTCTTGGATGCTTGGTTTTGCACTAAAGCTAACCACATTTATTTTTCCAAGTGTTTGTTGTCCTTACTCCTTTTGAAGGAATCACAAGATGGTGCGCCATTGGAAAGTGCCCATTTCAATCTTCAAGATGACAAGTACTTGGTGAACGTCCACTTCTACACGATGAAGCTGTCAGAACCCCGATTCCAAGTCACATCGATCTAGCCGGTAACACCTCATATCACATTGCGGCCTCACGCACGGTATCCCCACGGGTGTCGCCTTACCATGGCCTGGGACCGTTTGCGCCTTTTGGCTCACGTATATGGTAGTGTCGCTAGCATCCATATGACAGAGAACCCGGGCTGACATGGCTAGTCGTGAACCCAAAGCGGCACAGACCTATGGAGACAGACATACATGAAGCACATCGAGCATGTCGGTCATCAGCAAGTGAATCTGGGCTGTAGCACTAGGCTAACAGGACTCCGGGGAACCCGGGCTGTAGCAGGCTAGGCCGGACTCCGGAAGTCACCGTGTGACATTTCCCCGAAGGGACAGACATAGGAACGAAGTGAAACACATGCCGGCCAGTCAAGTGTCCTGAGCAGTAGTGCTGGGCTAGCAGGACTCCGGTGAACCGCGCTGTAGCGGACTACTATGGATCGAGGAGCACTAGACTACATTTCCCCATAAGAAAGGCTGCCAAGGATAAACAACTAGATTGTCGGATCCCACACATAGCAAGCATTTCAATCATACACACACTATGCTCGATATGTGCAAATAGAACATGGCATCACAACAAAACTCTACAACTCAAGTACTTTATTTAAAGGCTCCAGAGAGCCATACATAACATGTTCATACAGGTAGGGGTCACATGACCCGACACTCAAGTCATACAAGCATACAAGCACATGCGGAAGCAAATAGTCTGAGTACAGACACTAGAAAGAAAGAAGGCTTCTCGAAGCCTGTCTATCTACATAGGGCCCTCCATGGCCAGGATCACCACCTGGGTGGCAAGTCACCCATCGACGTCGAGATCTACATAAAACCCATCGGAGGGGGCGGTGTTGTCGTCTGAAAACAGTAATTAAGCAAACATGAGTACAAAGGTACTCAGCAAGTCTTACATCAGAACCTACTATACATGCTCATTCTCAAGAAGGTGGTGGAGTTATTGCAGCAAGCCAGCTTTGACTCTTGGCTAGACACCACTAGTAAAATAGTTTTCGCACACGAGTCCACTAATCACCAACACAATACTCCACCGGGGATCCTCCCTCGTCATCCTACGAGAGGGCCATCCTCGGCACTCACACTTATCTTGAGTATTTTAGTGGTAACCATTAACTTGTCTATGAACTGTATAGGAAACCAAGTAGTCCTTTTCCTCCACTTAGCGTCTGCACACGACATGTGCTCGACAGACTTCAAGCGAAAGCCGACGTGGGTGTAGACCATGACCTGACTAACCGCACAAGTCTCTAGTCCAGGTTTATCGCCTATTCAGGTTCCATCCGCAAGGAAATCCGGCCGTGGTGTCCTCAACGGCCCCAAACGATGTGTACAGGGTCCCGAGACGCCAAACGGGCGCCCGACATACCCGGCCACAGTGTATCTACCGCATCATAGCCCACCCCTAGGGTCAGCGCTATGCACTGCCGCCAACACATAACCTACAAACACCAGAAACTAGTTGCAACTCCTGGACAAAGGACGAGAGGGGTCAGTAAGTCGAGCGGGGTCATATTTCAGGGCCCAATGTGTGGTAGTACCTGAATCTTAAATCACGCATACAGATCTCAGTTCTTATGGACGACCTCAATGAAACAACCCACCATGTACTCCTACATGGCCTCTCATCGATACCTTTACCAAATCATGTTCAACACATCCCTCACCTTACCGACATAATCATTTCACTCTAGCCCATCACCCAGATGAACCAGACCTGACACAACTCTAAGCATAGCAGGCATAGCAAGGTAGGAAACACATACATGGCTCAATCAACTCCTACACATGCTAGTGGGTTTTATCTAGTTACTGTGGCAATGATAGGTCATGCAGAGGATAAGGGTTCAACTACCGTAGCACACAGCAGTTTGAAATGTTATTGTCTTAATGCAGTAAATGAGAGCAGCGGCGAGAACATGGGATTGTATCGATATGATCAATGGGGCTGCTTGCCTAATGGAGTGGTAGTAGGGTACTGCCCTTCAGTTGGATACTTGGAGATATCCTCAGAGGCGGGACCTACCACGAAGGACACACAGAACATAATCAACACATGACAATATGCAACAATATGATGCATGCTATGACATGGCAAAATGATGTGTCTTGCCTAATGCAATGTGAAACAAGTTGAAATGGGTCCATTTGAACCAAAGATTCAAATGGAAGTTAAAGTTCCTATGCATAATAAGTGTGTTAGCTTGTTTCACCTAAACAGCAAGGTTAAAGTGGTTTGTCGTGCATGAAACCATTACAGATGGATAGATTGAATTTTTCCGATCATTTTTCATATATAATTTGTTTGATTTGGAGCTACAGTTGATTTTCTATGATTTTTAGAAGTTTTGGCTATTTTTTGGAATTTCTTATATAAAAATAAATCCATAAAATGAATAATTGCGTCAGCACTGCATCACTGTGACGTCAGCGAGTCAAAGGCGCCAGGGCCAATCAAACCTGACTGTTGGGCCCTGTCTGTCAGTGTCTCAGCTAACTAACATAATTAAGTTAATACTAACTAACTGTCAGTGGGGCCTGGGCCCACATGTCAGTGACCTAAACTAACTAAAATTAGTTAGCACTAATCCGAAACTAATTAACAGGTCAACCCCACCTGTCATAGGCTCAGGGGGAAAGTCAACTTGGGCCCACATGAGTCAGACGTGGTCAACTCGCCGGTCAGCGGGTCAAAGCCTGCCGGCGTTTAGCCGCCGGTGAGGCCAGACGCGGCGGCGTGCTGCGGGATTTGCCCACAGGGCACCATTTACTGCGCGGAGAGTAGCTACGGGCAGCTGGTGCTCGCCCGCATCCAGCCGTGGTGATGGCTTGGTCGGGGAGTGGCCGGAGCATTGCCGGCGACGAGCTTGGCGAAGGCCAAAGCTCGGGTCAGCTCGTGCATGTGGCTTTAGTGGCCTAGGCAGTGTGGCGCTAGCACCTACAGCATCTAAGTGATGCGGTGAGCATGCTGGACGTGCTAGCGGGACCGCTAAGCGGACGGAGCTACATCGACGACGAGCTCAGGCGGCGGTGCGTTCGGACGGAAAAGGCACGGCGGCTACATAGCTCTAGCGACGAAGAGGAGAGAACAGGGAAGAGGAGTAGCTCACTGGGAAGCCGCAGAGACGGTCAGCATGCTCGGGGAAGGCTCGGTGCGGTCGGAACGGCGACGGCGATCTCTGCAGCCCGAGGTTGAAGACGACGGCGGCGGGGACGATGTAGGGGCTTCGGCATCGTGCGGCTTGTCTAGTCGACGTAGTCAATGACGGCGAACCATCCGGACACGGTGAGAGGGCGCGGGGACGGCGTTGGACGTGGCTGCGGCGAGCGGCGGTGACAGTGACGTCTCGGGCGACGTCAGGGAGGGCGAGAGAGAGGAGCCAGAGGGGAGAGCGAGTGTCTGCAAGGTCAGGGAGAGAGAGGGGGTTCGTCCCACGTCGACAGCTCGACGAGGGGAGCGGCAAGGCGGCGGGCAGCCGCGTGGCACGCATGTTGTGCTCGCCGTTGAGCAGCTGCTTGCCTGCCTGGCCAAGCCAAGCAGCTCGCTGGAGCGGTGGCTGGGCTAGGCGGGCAGGTGGGCCTTCTGGGTGGCGCCAGGTAAGCCTTTCTCTTTCTCTCTTTCCTGTTTTGTTTTCTTTTTCTATTTTTTCTGTAACTTTAGGGCTTTATTAAAAATACTTAGGCACTTACTAAAATCCTAAAAATAATTGCGGGCTCTGTTGGGATTATTCCTAACAGCCCTCACTTAAATCCAGAATTATTTGGGCATTTAAAATATTCTATAGCATTTAAATGCCCAAATTCAAATACTTATGATTTAATTCAAAGAATCCAGAATGTCCTAGAAAAGAGTGCACCATTTTTGCCAGGGGTTTTAACCCAATCCAGAAATGATGAACATTTTGTGAAGGGCATTTTGGGTTCATTGAAAATAATTTTAGTAAACCCTAGTTGTTTCCAGGGGGTGCTGGAGGTTCTGTCATCCCCATTTCAAGTTTCTGTAAAAGTAGACATGATGCAACACTCTAATGCATGAACCAGCTAGGGTGTGACAGAAGCCATCTCTTTCCCATGGTGATTTGGTTTTCGATCTGAGGTCGGATCTTTCCCAAGGGAGGGGAGATGATGCGGAGCATCCCATGGACATCACCATGTCAAGAGTCCGTTTGGCAAGTGACACATGCGACCTCTACTTCACATACACAAAGGTGAATCATCTCCTTTACACGTGCTCACTTCCCCCTTCGAGGATGGTATACTACTTGACACCCCTCTCGTGTGCATGCATAGGTATTGTCGGAACACTACGGACGAGGAGGAGGAGTGCAAGCGCCAAGGAACAACTACACCATCCACAAGGGAAGCATGTAAGCGACGACGGAAGAAGACGGAGACAGCTCCCAGGACCCGGACATCTGGCACTGGCCCGGCCATCCGGCCCCTAAAGATGTCAACAACAACAGCAGACCTGTAGCCGAAGTGCTACATGCCCCGGACATCCGGCGTCAGCCCCGGACATCCGGCGCCTCGCCAACACCGATACATCCAGCCTCGTCCCCGGAAATCAGGACAAGCCATTCCAGAGAGCACCGTGACCAGCTCCATTAGCCCGGACATCCGGCCTGCTAGCCCGGATATCCGGCCCGACGCCCGGACTTCTGGCCCTCCCTGCCTGCGTGTAGTGCTTCTGGGATGAGGCCCATGTACCCCTTCGCCCCTTAGACTATATATACTTCCCCTCCACCTAGGTTTTAGGGTTAGCAAAGTAGTAGCTCATTTAGAGATAGAGCTTTGCTCATCCATTACAGATCTACTCCAAGAGAGAGACCGCGGCCCCTCTTCGGAGAAGATCCACCTTGGATTCAAGACCCCCTTGTGGGAAGACCCTTCTAGGATTCAAGCCCCCATCTCCTTTGGATTTGGGATGAACTCTACCATCAAGACCTCCTCAAGGAGATGAACCTTACCTTGTATCTTTCCCTTTGTTGTTCATGTACCTTGTGGATCTTGTGTGTTTGATTGTCTAGTGGATGTGTGATTGGACTTGTTCTTGAGTGTTTCCCCTTGTGTTTTCTCTACGTTCTTCCCTGTGTTCTTCGTGTACTTCGCGGGATCCGCTCCTTTCATGAAAGATCGGACGTATAGGGTTCCACCCTACATCAATTCCACATCAAAAATTCCATTTTTATCATTTACCTACTCGAGGACAAGTAGGAATTAAGCTTGGGGATGCTTGATACGTCTCCAACATATCTATAATTTTTGATTGTTCCATGCTATTATATTATCTATCTTGGATGTTTTATATGCATTTATATGCTATTTTATATGATTTTTGGGACTAACCTATTAACCTAGAGCCCAGTGCCCATTTCTCTTTTTTCCTTGTTTTTGAGTTTTACAGAAGAGGAATATCAAATGGAGTCCTATTGACCTGAAACTTTACGACGATTGTTTTTGGACCAAAAGAAGCCCCCAAAGAAAAATAGTTGGGCCAGAAGAGCCACGACGCCTCCACAAGGGTGGAGGGCACGCCCTACCCCTTGGGCACGCCCTCTGACCTTGTGGGCCCCTCGTGGACTCCCCTGACTTGTTCTCAATGCCAACACCTCTTATATATCCCCAAACCTCCAGAACAAAACCTAGATCAGGAGTTCGGCGGCAAGCCTCTATAGCCACCAAAAACCAATCGGGTCCCTTTTCCAGCACCCTACCGGAGGGGGAAATCATCACAGGTGGCCATCTTCATCATCCCGACACTCTCCATGACGAGGAGGGAGTAGTTCACCCTCGGGGCTGAGGGTATGTACCAGTAGCTATGTGTTTGATCTCTTTCTCTCTCTCTCTCAATCTCTCTCGTGTTCTTGATTTTGCACGATCTTGATGTATCGCGAGCTTTGCTATTATAGCTAGATCTCATGATGTTTCTCCCCCTCTACCTTCTTGTAATGGATTCAGTTTTCCCTTGGAAGTTATCTTATGGGATTGAGTCTTTAAGGATTTGAGAACACTTGATGTATGTCTTGCATGTGCTTATCTGTGGTGATAATCTATCCCTAATAATAAAGCACAGATTGACTTTGTCGGGTTCACCGTCACAATACGCTTCTTACCGTGAATTTACACTTTCAGATTTTTTCACCTATATTATTTTCTACATCCGAGGTGGTACTATTTTATCTGCGTATCTTTATCAAAATCAAAATAGATCGCATGAAGCGTCCTGGTGGGCTTCATTGTCTGTCTGCAGACGCATGTTTGACCCAATGCAAGAGTCCAGCAAAAATCACACCCAGCTAGTATAGGAAACACCCCTAAAAAAGATAGGATAGGAAATTGTGTCCGGTACAAACTCATAGATCGATGCACAAATCAAACGCCCCTAAAAACCAGGAACCCGCCGCCCCTCCCAATCACGCCGGCGCCGCTACAGGGGATCTCTGTTCCTGAACTCGACATCTTCATCTATGCCGTGCAGTACCTCGGAGGAGGTTTCTGGCTCATCAGCTCCATAGACGAGGATCGTCGACAACGACGGAGAGATCACCATGCAGTCATGGCCGTCGATTGCAAGAAGCGCATCGACATCACGTCAACGCCCGTCCGTCCAAGTGACTCGACAGCTAAGAGAGCAGAGAGGTGAGAGGTGGGGAGCTGACCATGGGTGTTGTAGGAGAGCCGACCATGGGTGCATCGGCATGCGTCAGCGGCTGCATGGAGAGTTCCTTGATGATCCCGAGCATGAATGTGCCAAAAAAGCTCCCGCTTGACGCTGGCAGCGGAACGCCGAGGAGTGCGCCGCTAACTGCTGGTGTGTGGTGTACGTACACAAACCTGTGCAGTAGCAGCGCAAAGGGGACGTGAGTTGGTGTCTGGTGTTGGTAGATGAGTTCGGCAACATGATGATGATCATCACACACTTGGACGCCGCCGGTGAGACGCTCTAGCTCTGTGTTGCTGTCTTTCTATACGTACCGATCAATGCGTGTGTAAAGACAGGTACATCTCCATCCACTGATCGCTTTCCATGACGTTGTGCCTCCTTTTGCTAGCACGTAAGTGACCTCTACTCAATCCTCAATATCCTGTACGAAACAAGAATTTTTTCTGTACATCCCTTGAATTTTCTCTTCCTATAAATTAATTTGATTTTCTAAAGGACAACAAAAATTCCATCTGAATCCGTCCAAGCAACGAATCTATGTACTGTAAGTTTTCTCAATTTGTTTTGTTCTTTCTCTCTATTTTAATTTTAATTTTCATCACCTTATTTGAACTTTTTTAGGTCAACGACAATTTCACAAAAAGATCACTAGAAACCGACTAAACTTCCAATAGTTCACTGGTCTTTGTTTTGCTCAGTTATATTTATCTTATGCTTACAGCCGAACTAGATGACTTGATTATGGCGAAGGGTCAGAGCATGCAGTCTTCTAGACTACATAAGTTATACATGAACGATAAGATATGGTCTCATGCTTAAATTTACTTTTTATTATAGTCAGCATGGTCCAATGTTGTCGTAGTATCCATCAAATATGAAGAGTTAAGTCTATATATATTGCATGAAGTAGCTATATACATACTATAGAACAGGCGCTAGCTACCAATATGCATGTCTATATTTTATGTTTGCCTTCTAAAAAGGAGGAAGTAACTATTGGAAACATCATTTTTAGTGCAATATTCTATACTGATATAACTTATTACAAGCATCTTATATGCACGCATGATTATATTTAACACGAACATAAGAAATATCTTGAATTTTCATGGTTGCAGATAGAACAAAACATACCAAATAAACTATAATCTAATTAATCTTTTATTTCGTGCCTAGAATACCTCATCTATTACAGAAAGATAATAACCGCAGAATCTGTTGTTCTAGCCTGAATTAAAATAAGTAAATAATACATTACAAATATTTCAAATATGATAGTCTTCTTTTTTAAGGTAAAGCAGATTGGGATGGGTGAGGAAGGAGAGCAAATAGATTGGGGATTTTTAAGAGAGAGTGGGGAGGCGTAGTCTTTCATTTTTGGCAACTGGATCAACAACCATGCCGGTGGTATGTAGAAAAGTATGTTAGATCCATAGACTAATATTTTTGTTTGGTCTATGCATTTACTTGTGTCTCGTGTTTCTTAAGAATATTGCCTGATATGTGACTAATAAGTTAAGATATTGCATCTGCAGTTGTCTGTAGCTACATAAAGGATGACTAGCCATTGACAAGCACGATAATGTTTTTATTTCATCTTCCAGGCAATCAAGGTTAGACAAATATCTTGATGTTTATTTGAATGAAATGAAATTTGTGGACAGTGTGACTCCATTCATAAACTAGAGCCCAGTAGCATGTTCACCTAGATGGTTATATTTTCTTCTTAGAATAATTTACCATGTGAGAATTAGTCTATGCGTTAGAATTATAATTATTTATGTGGCATTGCCTCATAAAGATTTACATTGCAGTCTTACTAAGTTTCGGTCGACTGAATCTCAGTCGATGCTATATCCGTGAGATCTTGCATTGATATTCGTGAAAAAATATATGTTTTTTTCTCTCTCTTGCATGTTATGTCACTTGACCAAAACTTGGTTAAATCTCAATAGACTTAGACCTAGCCACACCCTTTTGTTATCTAACAATCGTACACCAACCAATGGCGAGATGGTCGAAATCTGCACACATTCAACACTCATTGTGATAAGTGGTTAAATACATAATTCTTTTATCTCGTTGCAACGAACGGGTCCTTTTGCTAGTGGGATATTCACATGATCTACTTGATGTATGTTTTGGTGATCAACTTGCGGGTTCTGTGACCTTGTGAACTTATGCATAGGGGTTGGCACACGTTTTCGTCTTGACTCTCCGGTAGAAACTTTCAGGCACTCTTTGAAGTTCTTTGTGTTGGTTCGTATAGATGAATCTGAGATTGTGTGATGCATATCGTATAATCAAACCCGCGGATACTTGTGGTGACATTGGAGTATCTAGGTGACATTAGGGTTTTGGTTGATGTGTATCTTAAGGTGTTATTTTAGTACGAACTCTAGGGCTGTTTGTGACACTTATAGGAATAGCCCAATAGATCAATCAGAAAGAATAACTTTGAGATGGTTTCGTACCCTACAATAATCTCTTCGTTTCTTCTCCGCTATTAGTAACTTTGGAGTGACTCTTTGTTGCACGTTGAGGGATTGTTATATAATCTAATTATGTTATCATTGTTGAGAGAATTTGCACTAGTGAAAGTATGAACCCTAGGCCTTGTTTCCAAGCATTGCAATACCATTTTCGCTCACTTTTACCAGTTGTAACCTTGCTGTTTTTATATTTTCAGATTAGAAAAACCTATATCTACCATCCATATTGCACTTGTATCACCATCTCTTCGCCGAACTAGTGCACCTATACAATTTACCATTGTATTGGGTGTGTTGGGCACATAAGAGACATTTTGTTATTTGGTTGTAGGGTTGTTTGAGAGAGACCATCTTCATCCTACGCCTCCCACGGATTGACAAACCTTAGGTCATCCACTTGGGGGAAAATTGCTACTGTCCTACAAACCTCTGCACTTGGAGGCCCAACAATGTCTATAAGAAGAAGGTTGCATAGTAGACATCAACCACCACTAGTGATGTAGGGTGGAACCCTATACGACCGATCTTTCATGAAAGGAGCGGATCCCGTGAAGAACACGGGGAAGAATAGAGAGAAAACACAAGGGGAAACACTCAAGAACAAGTCCAATCACACATCCACTAGACAACCAAAGACACAAGATCCACAAGGTACATGAACAACAATGGGAAAGATACAAGGTAAGGTTCATCTCCATGAGGAGGTCTTGATGGTATAGTTCATCCCAAATACAAAGGAGATGGGGGCTTGAATCCTAGAAGGATCTTCCCACACGGGGGTCTTGACGATATATCCCGCAGGATCTTCTTCTAGATGGAGGTCTTGGCCTCCAATGGAGTAGTAGTCTCTCTCTCTCTCAAGGTTAGAGTGGTACAAGGAGCAAAGCTATCTATCAAATGAGCTATCACTTTGCTATCCATAGAGAGGAGGTGGAGGTGGTCTATTTATAGTCCTAGCCATGAAGGGCTAAGTGGGAGAGGGGTACAAGGCCAAAGGCCCGCGGCTGCACATAGGCAGGTACCGGATGACCGGCGAGGGTCGGCATCCGGTGGCTCAGGACGTTCCGGAGGTCCGGCGCGCGTGGATGTCCGTTGATTCTTCTCGGGTGTAGTGGCACCGGTCGTCCGGTCGGCGCCGGTAGTCCGAGCACTGGGACTCGTCGGACATTCGGAGGTTGTCGGTCATAGTTGTAGATCTCCTGGCTGGTCCTAGTGTGGTCACGTCGGACGTCCGGTGGACGTCGGTCGTCCGGGCGCTGTAGAGTGTCGGACGTCCGGTGGCTTCCGGTCGTCCGGTCGCTATAGACTCCACAGCTCCTTCCATCTTCGCTTCCATGCTTCCCTCGCGGATTGTGTAGTTGTACACTTGCCCTCGCACTCCTCCTCGTCTTTCGTACCATTCCGACAATACCTATGCATGCACACGAGTGGAGTGTCACGTAGTATACCATCCTCGAAGGGGTCAAGTGAGTACGTGTAAAGGAGATGATTCACCTGTGTGTATGTGAAGTAGATGTCGCACGTGTCACTTGCCGAATGGACTCTTGACATGGTGATGTCCGTAGGAGGCTCCGCATCATCTCCCCTCCCTTGGGAAAGATCCTACCTCGGATCGAAATCCAAATCACCATGGGAAAGAGAAGGCGTCGCCGTGTAGGAGTGGTCGATCACCAAGTTCTCGTCATCTTAAAGCTCGAAATGGGAACTCTCCAATGTCGCACCATCTTGGGATTCCTTCAAAAGTAGCAAAGACAATAAACATTTGGAAAAACAAATGTGGTTAGCGTTAGTGCAAAACCAAGCATTCAAGAGGTGATTCACCAAACAAGTGTCGTCATCATGCAAAGCATATGGTTTGACAAAGGATTGTGACATGGCATATAAGCACATAAATTGAGCACAAGCAAAGATATCATGGGGACAAGCATGTAAATGTGAGGTGTTGATGCAAATATGTGTGACAAGAGAAGAAGCATCTACCACTACTAGGAAAAGGGCTATAGATAGGATTGACACTAATCGCGCACCAGGGAAGTAGTGCGCCACTACTATATACTAATGACGCACCAGTTGGTGATGCGCCATTAGTGTGGAAGACACTAATGGCGCACCAGAAAACAGGTGCACCACTAGTGATAAATTTTTTTTATTATTTTTACATACATACTAATGGCGCATCCTATGTCTGGTGCGCCATTACTAGTTCTAACTAGTAATGGCGCACCAGACAAGGAGTGCGCCAGTACTGAATTGTTTTTTATTCTTTTTTTTTCCAAAACTACTAATGGCGCACCCTGTAAAAGTGCGTCATTAGTATATATTTTGATATCATGAATATTTTTAAATATCATGGGCACTTTTTGATATCATGAATATTTTTAAATTTCATGGGCACTTTTTGAATTCATGAATATTTTTTCAAATTTGATGATATTTTTTCATATTCAATATGATAAAATATTGAATATTCATGAGGACACTCGGTCTCGATCCCCCTCCATCTCGATCTCGATTCCCCCTCCATCTCGATCTCGATCCCACCCGCGCCTCCTCTCCCCTCTTCATTTTTAAAAAAATAATAATAAAAAAGTGTAGACTACAATTGTTGTTAAACAACAATTATTACTGTTTTTATAAAAAAATATTACTGTTTCATATTCATATTCATTTTCTAAAAAAATATTACATGCAACAAAAAAAATTTACTTATGGCGCACCTCTGGCTGGTGCGCCATTAGTAAGATTTCCCCTAGCTAATTCCCTGCCTCTCGCCAGATCCCCTTCATCCCTCTCCCTCGCCCACCTAGCTAATTCCCCCCGCTGCCCTGACCCACGCTGCCGCCGACGACCCCCCGCACCCTCCGCCGCTCCACCGCCGCCGACGACCCACCGCACCCTC
>NC_041384.1:308968829-309103776 GCF_002162155.2 Triticum dicoccoides
CGACCCCCTGCACCCTCCCCTGGCCCGCTCCACCGCGGTTGCCGACACCCCGCACCCTCCCCCGCTTTTTGATAATATTTTCAAATAACAAATTTGATGATATTTTCAAATAACAAATTTGATGATATTTTCAATTAAAAATAAAAAAACAAATTTGATGATATTAAAAAAAACAAATTATTAGATGCAACAAGAAATAATGAAAAAAAGAAGTTACTAATGGCGCACCAGAGGAGGGTGCGCCATTGCTATCAGAAAAAAAGTTACTAATGGTGCACTAGAGAATGGTGCACCATTGCTATGAGTGTTTTTATGGCGCACCCCTCGACGGTGCGCCATTACTAACATTCCCCCCTCTATAGCTTGATACCCGGCCCTTCGCCCGATACCTCCTTCCCTCTCCCTTGCCAAATCCCCTTCCATCCCTTGCCACACCCGCTCCGGCTCCCCCGCGCCGCCGCCCCCGCGCCCCCCGACCCGTGAAGCACGTGGCCGCCGGCCTCCCCACGACTAACCGAGGCGCCCAGGAGGACCGACGTCGTCTTCCTCTTCGACTACGAGGACCCGGACGAGCTCGGACGCCCTCGAGCCACCCCTTCGACGCCGCCGCCGACCCCGACCCCTCCGGCGACTGGCCACGCCCGCCCAGGTACCTCTCCTCCTTCCTCCCTCTCCACCCTTCCTCCCCATTCCCTCCCTCCCTAGTTCTTCTTGCTATATGGATCAGAACATATGGAGCATTACTATTGCTATATGGAGCATTACTATTGTTCTTCTCTGAACCATTACCATTCCCTCCCTCCCTAGTTCTTCCTCCCCATTAATTTGCAGGATCAGAACAAGTTTGTAACAGGATGCTCTACAATGTTGATTAGGTGCATTACTATTGCTATATGGAGCAGCAATTTACTATTGCTATATGCTCTAGTTTGTATCAATGTGATTGTAGTTTTTCTTGTCATCAAGTTTAGTTGATGTTTATTTAAATATAGCTTATATGATCAGCCACTCTATGTATGATTGTGGCTTGAAGGTTCTGGAAGAACGTTTTTCCTTCAAATTCTATCTGGTGGCATTGTCCTAGACTCCCTAGTTGTGTTGTTAATTGTGCTTCTATTAAAAGAATTGGGAGTTACTCACTGTACTAGAACTCTGTAGGTTGAATTTTGATTAAATAATACTGACGTTATGAGAATGTAAGCACCTATTATTGCTACTGATATCATTGGCTCATTGCTGCCTTTGTGCAATGCAGAACTGTTAAGAGTGATTTGGAGGATTCAAGATTCTGTGAAGCTCTTTTGACATTTAAAACTCAGAACTGAAGGTACTTAATAAACTCAAAAGCATTGATGATAACTCTTTTTGCCTAGAAACAGAGGTAGTTTACATATTGCATTGCTGGTGTTTGTTTATGTTCAGAGTTTAAGCATGTGTAGTGTAGTGTAGTGTAGTTAGCTTGTTCTAGTGTAGTGAGGTCTGAACCATTGCACGATGTAGTGTAGTGTAGTGAGCTCTGAACCATGTTTAGTGTTGAGTACTTCAAGTTTACTGAACCTATTCATTTTTGTGGACTTAGTGAACATGATAAGACAAGCCAGATGCTCTATTTTTAATTAACAGTAATCCATGATCAGCAACAACTTCTTTCACTAATTTTCAGTTAACAGCAATCCATGATATTTTTCAGCTAAAACTATTCATGATTTTTTGTTGGGTGACCTATTAGATCTGGAATGGAAGCTCACATAAGTTGAGCTGATTTTTGTCCATATGAAAGCAGAGGACCATATGGTCTGTGGCCTTTTCATCCATATGAAAGTAGAGGCACATTGTGGTGCTAGTTTGCTGGGTTTTGTCTCCGACCATCGTGTCGTGATGATTTTGTAGGTACCCCGAGAGGCCCTTGAGTTTGCCAGAATGTCGATTAACTTCCGTTCCGGAAAATTCGGGTACTCCATATGTCTTATTTTCAGCAAAGGTCATGCTGAAATTTTCCGTGAATTTTAGCATGACTTTGCTAAAAATCGGACATATGGGGTACTTGCTACTAATGCATGGGCCGGGGTATCTTAGTACTTAATTAAGTAGGATCAACTGCCCCGCCATTCTTGCTGTATTAAACCATAGGTGGCAATAGAGCCATGTGATTAGGCCCAACTTAGAATTCTCGTTAGCATCGATAAACCCTAGATGATAAACCCAGCATAGGTGGTAATAGAGCCAAGTGATTAGGCCCAACCTAGGGTGCCTCGGTGTCGATGAGAACCTAAATGATGTACGCTTAGGCTTTTAGGGTGCCTCGGCATCGACAAAACCTAAATGATGAAAGCTTAGGCTTTTAGGGTGCCTCGGTGTCGACAAACCCTAAATGATGTAGTTTTGAATTATGAACGTAGGATATGTCGTCATCATCATCGGACGACGAAAGTCTCCCGGCGGAGTGCGACTGGTGCCGCGACGATCGAGGTCTGTGCGACATGCCTCACCTGGACGATGATCGACGCTTCAGCATTAAGCTCGAGGAGACCTTCGAAGTTGAAATGGTACACAAGGACGACAAGTGTTATTTTCATAATTAAGCATGACTTCAACTATTTCAACGTGTAATTTTCATCTTTTACAATTCGAGTATAGCTTATCCCATGCCATGCAAGACGCTATGTCTTGGAGAGGATGGATTTTGAAGACCATGAAATTTCTGAAACAAAGAAAATTCACCTAAGGACTCATCACGATGTGGACTTTGAAGTAAATATATATAATTCTGAGAGCGTAACCCATTCTGGTTGCAAAAATTGGGAAGCATTTTGCAAGATGTATGGTTTTGCTGAGGGTATGCTTATCACCATGGATCTTGGTAATCCTGACATCAACCAAGACAATATGGACATTTGGGTCCTTGTTGATACGCCTCCAGTTCTACCGCTATGTGAGTTTCTCAAAAATAGTTATTAGCTAATTTATATTGTTTATTTCAAAATAGTTGACAGCGTATTTCCATTGACAACTTATTTTTATTGTTCAAAGAATGTGCGGGAGATGGTAGACAAAAGCCACTACACCGATGGCTCCGAATTAACAACTTACAAGGAGAAAAATCATTTGGTCGGATTTTGTACTAACATTGAGAATTACAATATCTACAATCAAACTCCTCAACATTATGGGAAATACGTGCCACTAGTGCATGTGTTCAACTATGGTAACTACCATGGAGATACCCTGGTAAGATTTTTACTATTACGACATCCGTGCATCTTTTGCATACTTCTAAAACTAGTACATCATTGCTAACTATGAAGTTATTACTATGTTTTTCAACAGATAATCCCAGAGAATTGTGTGCCTCATATGATGTATCTGAAAGGTAGTGTTAATGTTTTGAACATACAGCTAGGTCGTCCTACGGATCTCAACTCTCCATACGAGATTTCTAAAAGAAGTGGAGACGTGAAAATCAAAGGATGGAAAAAATGTATGGACAGTCGTAAGGAGCTTCTTGGAAGCAAAAGGAAGCGAAGCGCAAGAATTGGAGACAGGATGTTCTCCATTCTCCATAATGGAGAGTCAGGGTCTATATTGTTTTATGCTATTTTAGCTTAAATAGGGTATTTAGGTCCTGCCTAATACTGATGATCATGTGCTAAGAACAATTAAGTAGGGTTGGTTCGAAGACTATCAAGATGATGATCGTATGACTTGTTATGAATAACGAGTAGAAGTTGTATGATGATGATTAGTAGGACTTGTTAGGATTAGTATTACTTTCGACAAACTCGATACTCGCGGTCTTGAGACTTGTAATGTTTTATCTTTGTTCGGTCTTTTGAATTCGGAGACTAATATGATGAATTGTATTCGGAGACTAATCTTCTATTGTATTCGATGAATCTGATGTTGCTGTGTGCTGCTGTCTATATTCTGTCCAATAATATATTTTGTAACCTGTGCAAAAATCAGAAAAGCAAAAAAATAAAATAAAACCTAATATTCATACTAATGGCGCACCACACAAGACACTAATGGCGCACTGTGATCATCACACTAATGGCGCATTAACTGCTGGTGCACCATTAGAATGCCAAAGCACATGGGTACATATGGCCCCCTGGGAGGCATTCTAATGGCGCGCTGTAGGCTATACTAATGGCGCACTACGTGGTGCGCCATTAGAACACCAGATACTAATGGCGCACCGGTGGTGCGCCATTAGAATTTAATTCTAATGGCGTGATGCCAGTGGCGCACCGGTAGTGCGCCATTAGAAGGCAAATTCGGTGCGCCACTCGCATGCCTTTTCCTAGTAGTGTACCTCAAGTTCATAGCAAGCATTCACAAATTGCTCAATGAAAGATCTATGGTAGGCATAGGAATCATTCACAACACCAAATAAAATGAAGTGTCTAAACACGCGGGTCAAGTGCAAGACAATCCAAACATAATGTGTATTGGGTGTAGTGAATATAGTGTGGCACTCAACACAATAGAAAGAGCAAGTGTTCATCATGTGTGAGGCAATCAAGGGAAGCATGTAGCAATCGATCGGACATGGCATATGTTAAGTGATGACATTGTTGCAACCAAACATATGAGAGTAGCAAGTAATCCAAGAATTAGATGCAACACACAAGATCTCTAACAAGTGTGCAATCAAGTGGTCCCAGATGAATAATAAGTCTCATGGTGCAAGCAACACAAGTAGTATGGTCCGCAATATCCATGCTCATGGTGTGTGGGTTCTCAAAAGAGAAGGATATCACCTTGAAAGCATGTCCTTGTGCGTCCTTCACAATGCCGAAGTACAAGCAAGTGCGATGTAGAGAACGTCATGGTAGGAGGTGGTTTGCTCTCAAGAGCTCGAATGGTCAACTCATGTGACGTGGAAGTTGACACGAGGTCCAAGTTTCCTACATATGCACAAAACAAGATAAAGAATGTATGTGCATGGTAGATAAACACATCATCAATCATGATGGTTCTCTTCTCTTGCACATAACCGTTATAAGCACAAGTGCATGAATAATATGATGCAACAATGGCTATATTCATGGCACTAGGTATATGGTGCAAAGAGGCAAGACAAGCATGCTTCACAAGAAAAATGTCAAAATCGCCAATCATATATGAGAATGCTATGGGGGCAAGCTCATTATCAAGACTAGGGGCATTGTTACGCTCAATACATGTCAAATCATCTAGCATGAGAGAGGCAACATATGGAGATATATGACAAGAATCATCGACAATCATGTGCAAAGCATGTAGATGGTTGTCATCAACCGCATGAAATGAGAAAGTATGGATCATTGGTGATGCAACAAGGCAATCAATCATAGTAATGAAGTTATGCAAGCTAGTAGTGCAAAGATGCAACATACTAGAGGAAATCATGGCAATCATTTCATGTGAGCAAATAATACAAATAGAAAATACACATGACATATCGCAAGCACGAACACAATGCAAGATCATAGTATAATCATAGGCATGGGGCACAAAGTAAATATGGCAATAACAAGCGATATCTCCACCAAGCTTGCAAATACACATACAAGTAGTAGAATCAATCATCATGTGTAATGCAAAGCATGGGTCACAAATGCACGGCAAAGGCATGGGAATGAGCATAGAATATGGCAAGATGGGCATAGAATATGTAATGGACAATAATCCATAACCATGTGAGGGACATGTAGAATAAATGTGCGAAGTCTTTGCGTGAAGAGAACGGTGGGAAAGACAATCCATGGGATCCCAAGTCATCATTGCTCTCTAGAGCTCGTTTTGTCAACTCGTGTGATTGCGAGGTTGACAAGAATTCATGGGTACCTACACAAACGAGACACAACAAAAGAGATTGTGCGTGTGGTAAATGTACACATCATCCATCATGATGTGTATGTGCACGTGAGAGTTAGCACGAGATAAGCATCGCTCAAAGAAATTTGATGCATGGTATAAGAACATGTCATCCATCATGAAAGAATAGTTATTGTGTATAACACGATGGGGATGCAAATTGAGCATGCAAGTATTGGGATCATGCAATGAATGGGAGTGATCACAATCTCCTAAAATGTATGAGGAAACTATGGGGGTCTCCTCATGAGCAATGTTGGAAACATCATATGCAGAAAATGGACAACATCCAAAACGATGCATATCCGAAGCTAGGTGGTCATGGCATGGCATATGAGATAAATGATGCAAATCAATATCATCACAAGAAAAACAAATGCCAATAACCATGGGCTTGTCATCTATGCCATATGTGGAAATTGGGTTAATTTTAATGGCATATGCATAGTCACTATGAAGAGATTGCAAATATGACATATGATTGATCTCATCCATAGCATATGACAAGTCAAGCGGATTGTCAAACATGATGTGACCTAGAGAATTGTCACAAGAAATCCTATGTATCATGGCATCACAACTAAGAGACTCCACATGGCAATCATCATACTCATCATAAATGGGTAAATCATCGCATGGGGAAATCATACTAGCATGAAGCATGTCAATAGGGGGATCAACATCATGAAAGCAATCAATGTCAAGAATGTCCACTAGTGGGACTAGAGCATCACCTTCACCTATGTTACCTTTTTTATTACACTCAATTGATGTAGGTGAGATGTGAAAGACCAAATGGTGGTCAATATCATCATCTTGATGGAACCATGTGGGGGTGCATCATATTCCACCAAGGCCATCGTCTTGTCCAAAGGGAGGATGAAGTCGTCGTGAATCGGTGCATCATCATAGATGCGACCTAGCACCAAATGAGAAGACACAATGGAGGTAGAGGTCAAGTCGTTAGTGTTGAAAGTGGCCTCACATGACCTATCAACTATCTCACTCTCTCTATGTGGTGGTTCACTCACTCCCTCATGGTAGGTGCACTCAATGTCACATATGGTGGAGTCACTCATCTCACTCAAGTGGTGGGGGTTGTGGCTCTCCTCACGTGGGAATTGTGGCAACACATCATATATTGGGCTAATGGTGAAGTCACTCTCACTCTCAATATGGTGGCTAAAGTCATTCAAGTCATCATATGTCGCCGTGGTCGAAGGGAAAATCCCATGCTCAACCATCTTGTTGTCGTCTCCGTGGATGAAGGCCGAAGATGGCACATCATCACTCTCGCCTCCTAAGATGGAAGCATCATCCTTGCTCGTCACCATGTCGCTCGCCTTCAAAGCTTGGTCCTCAAATGGCTCCGTAGTCGTAGTCGTTGCCGCACCGTCTTGAAAAAGAGTCGAAGTAGACTCGACACCATCAATGCCACAAACAGGGATGGCGGTGAAGTCGAACTTGGGAGCATCATCTTGGAGCTCGTCGGGCTTGGAAATCATGGTGGTACTAGCCTCATGCTCATTCTCATGGAGCTTGGTCGTCACGAAGTTAGCTTGGAGTGGAGAAGCTTTGGCCTTCATGAGTTCTTGTTCCGCCTCGAGAGCACCAATGTAGTTGTCGTCGAGGGACTTGTAGTTCTCGAGGAAGATCATATTGGAGATGTCGTTGTGCAATCCCATCATGAAGTGGAACTTCATCGAAATGGGGTCGTCCACGCCGGCTCGTCGCAAGGCAATCCTCATCTCCTTGAAGTACTTGTCGATGGACTTGGATCCTTGGGTGGTCTTCTCCAATTGGCGTAGAAGTTGTTCCGTGTAGGTTGGAGGCACGAACTCTCTCCGCAAATCTCTCTTCGTCTTGGGCCAACTCATGTCGTAGGTCCCCGAAGATGCGTGAAGCCACCATGTGGACGCGTAGTCATGGAAGTTCCTTGTGGCGCACTTCACTTGATCCTCAGGAGGAACTTGATGTATCTTGAGGCAGTCGTCCATCAAACGCTCCCACTCGAGATACTCCTCGGGTTCTAGAGTCCCATAGAAGGGAATCTCATGGTCACTGTCGAGATCGTAGTAGCTCGTGGAAGTCACGTACTTGAGCTTGGGGGGCTTCTCTTGAGCATAGTCTTGAGGTTCTTGTTGGCGAAGATGTCGTATATCCGAAGGCGAAGATGCCTTGAAGTCTCTTGGCGAAGATGCCAAGGGAGATGGTGAAGTCGTTGAGCGGTTGTTGGTGTTGAGCTCTTGATCTTCACGTCTTTGTTGGTGATGGTGTCGATTCCAATTTGATTTTGCCGGAGATGGTAGCTCGGAGACATGTGCTCTTGAGCGTCTTCTCGAAGATGAGGAAGATCGCTTGTATGACTTGATGAGGGCTTTGATCTCATCCACTTGAGCTTGCATCTAGGCAGTGTTGGAGTTGTTCATGGCATCGAACTCGTTGTTGTTGTAGACCGAAGATGAAATGCCTTGCCTATCCATCACAAGACTCGAGTAGAGGTGAGTAGGAAATGAGATAAACAATACCAAGTTACCTTTTCCCAAAGTTGAGGATGTATCCCGTTTCACTCAATGTGAGATGAAAGAATAGTGGAATTGGTACTGGACTTGTTCACTCACACCTACAAACTAAAGCTTCTGGAGTAGCTCGGTGAGGATAGTGGCACAAAAATTTGATGCAAAATGTTAGCAAGAGTCAATAATGTTGAAAGAGATTCACAAATTCGCAAGTTAAACAAGTAGACCAATAGCAATATGTGGTACATGGAAACACACACACGGATTGATAAATGGGGTCATGCAACTAAGGAGTGAGCACAAACTGTGGAATCCACGGAAAACGCTCGTGTTGCACAACTCAAGAGAGACGCTAGCATGATTGCTTTATAGGCACATACGACACTTGTGCACGACCTATAAGATGCAAAATGTATGAGATTTCTATCCCAAGTATGCTATGTATGTATGTATGTTCTGGTGGTGTGATCCAAGATGATCGGATATGACAATGTGGTATGATGCTATGGCTATTGCTTACAAGCTCTTTGCTCTCTTTTTCTTTTGCTTAAAAGCTTTATTATTTTTTTGGATATGGCCACGATGCGAAATGGAAAAACCAAGCTAGCAATTGGGTATATACGGGAACAATCTTGTGACACAAGGAATGATACGATACCAATATGATATGGTATGTATGCAATGGGAGGTGTAGATCACTAATGTGCACAAGTAACGTTGCCGGCAATACTAGTCTCGATAGGCAAGTGACGCAAAATAGGCTAGGGGTTATCAATGCAATGGCAAGGGAATATACAATGGAGGGATACCACGATACCAAGATGATATGGAGGTTACCGTCCTTGGCGATGATGAGTGGTGGTGATCTTGATTGAGAAACCAAGATGGAGACTCGTCCCTAAGTAGACGAAACACCTTAGGAAACGGAAAAATCGCAAACTCAAATTCTCAAATGTCAAATGGTGGTAGTGGGAATGTGGTGGTTGTTGCGGAAGCTCAAAGGGATTGCGGAAATGCAATGATGGGTTTTGCGAGTAGGCAATGCGGAAATGGAGGGTAAGGTGGTCGACTATACACGGTGTCGGAGCTGGAAGCACGGTCCCTAAGTAGCCGAAACACCTTAGGAGACACAACCCACAACACAAACAAATTGGGTTAAATCAGTGTGGCGGAAGTTTATGGTGGGTAAGCCTATGCGGAAGTGGTGGTGCTGGTGGTTGATAAAGAAGCAACCGTCCCTAAGTAGCCCAGACACCTTAGGAGACTCGAATCACTCCTCAGTCAACCACTAATGCAACGGGGAACAAAATTGGTTAGGTTGTGGAAGTCGGTGGTGGTGTAGCGAATGATGTGGTGGAATCCGTAGGAAAAGATGCCAAAATTCATAAACTTTGATGGAGTCAAAAGATGTTGGTGGTATTTTTGTGGGAAGGGGGATGTCAAGAGCTTTCCAACGAGCTAAAGAACGCGAAAATCGGACTCCGGATGAATTAGTTATGGCCGAAACAAAAATCAGCTGAAATCTGAAACTACAGGTTACGGACGTCCGGACAAGGTCCGATGTCCAGGGGCTGGACGTCCTGGCGGGCTCAGAAATCCATAAATTGGGCTCGGGTTAGGGGTTCCGGTCATCCGGAAAAGGTCGAACATCTGGTCAGTCCAGGGGCTCCGGACGGCCGTGAAAGGCCAGTCGTCGGGTGGGTCGGGGTCAACGCGGGATTTGAGATCTGGGGCGCGATTTTGGGCGGGAAATGATGATTTTGGGGTCAAAATTGATGAGATTTCATGGATGAAAGATGGAGAAAATTGGGGAGATGCTAGATCCACTTGAAACCAAGCAAATCCATGGATCAAAATCAACAAAACTTCCTCAAACCAACAAATCACAAAAAAATTGGGGCTATTTTTTGTGGTGATTTTTGAAATTGGGGAAGAACACAACAGAATTAGGCTAGAAAACAACAAGGGGAGGCTCCGAAATCGTGATCAATGTGGCTCATTATACCAAGATGATGTAGGGTGGAACCCTATATGGCCAATCTTTCACGAAAGGAGCGGATCCCGTGAAAAACACGGGGAAGAACGGAGAGAAAACACAAGGGGAAACACTCAAGAACAAGTCCAATCACACATACACTAGACAATCAAACACACATGATCCACAAGATACATGAACAACAAAGGGAAAGATACAAGGTAAGGTTCATCTCCATGAGGAGGTCTTGATGGTAGAGTTCATCCAAAATCCAAAGGAGATGGGGGCTTGAATCCTAGAAGGATCTTCCCACACGGTGGTCGCATGATCTTCTCCTAGATGGAGGTCTTGGCCTCCAATGGAGTAGTAGTATCTCTCTCTCTCAATAGTAGAGTGGTACAAGGAGTAAAGCTCTCTATCGAATGAGCTATCAATTTGCTAACCTTAGAAAGGAGGTGGAGGTGGTCTATTTATAGTCTTAGCCATGAAGGGGTAAGTGGGAGAGGGGTACAAGGCCAAAGGCCCGCGGCTGTGCACAGGCAGGTACCGGATGACCGGTGGGGGTCGGACATCCGGTGGCTCAGGACGGTCCAGACGTCCGGCATGCGTCGGATGTCCGTTGATTCTTCTCGGGTGTAGTGGCACCGGTCGGCCGGTCGGCGGCGATCGTCCAGGCGCTGGGACTCGTCGGACATCCGGAGGTTGTCAGTCGTCCGGCCGCTGTAGATCTCCTGGCATGGTCGTGTCGGACGTCCGGTGGATGTTAGTCGTCTGGGTGCTGTAGAGTGTCGGACATCGGGTGGCTTCCGGGCGTCCGGTCACTTTAGACTTCGCAACTCCTTCTTCCGTCTTCGCTTCGACGCTTCCCTCGCGGATGGTGTAGTTGTACACTTGCACTCGCACTCCTCCTCGTCGTCCGTACCGTTCCGACAATACCTATGCATGCACACGAGTGGAGTGTTACATAGTATACCATCCTCGAAGGGGTAAAGTGAGCACGTGTAAAGGAGATGATTCACCTTGTGTATGTGAAGTAGATGTCACACGTGTCACTTGCCGAATGGACTCTTGACATGGTGATGTCCGTAGGATGCTACGCATCAACTAGCCCCACACTTGAGAGCATGGAACACATCCTATATGAGGTTGAGAGCCATTTGAGTGACTCTACCAACCATATGAGTGAGAGCATCTTACCGGGAGTGAGTGAGCCACGACACTCAGTGAATGAGGTAGTTGAGAGGGCACGTGAGGCCACTATGATTTCTAACGACTTAACCTCTACTCCTAGTGTCTTTTCCTCTTTGGTGATAGATGTCCTACATAATGACGCGCAAATCCTTGATGAGTCCATATCTCCAATGGGCAAATTGATGGCCATGATGGACGTTAATGCACCCCAACATGGTACCATCAAGTTGATGAAGCTATTGACCAAGTGTCAATTTTTGCAACCTCACCTACAACACATGAGCGGAGCTCTAAAGGTAACATAGGTGATGGTACTTCGCTTGTCCCACTAGTGGACTATCTTGCAAATGATTGCTTGCATGATGATGATCATTGTAAGTGCATCTAGTGCCACCCCTAGTTGGTTTTGGAGTATTGACGACAAACGTGGTTGAGGGACTAATGTGTTTGTGAGAAATGCATGATAACACTGGTAGAAGTCCCTCATTGATTTGGTTTTCCTAACAGAGATGACCACTAATAATGTATGAAGACATTGAAGACAATGGTGGTTCATGAAGACATTCACGTTGAAGATAATGACGTGTGAAGACATTCACTTGAAGACTATGGAGTGCGAAGACATAGTTTCTTTCATAGTTTCCTTTTCTTCTTTATTGATTCATAGGAACCACCGAACTCTTAAGTGGGGTCCAAGTGAACAAAGTCAGAAGTTTGACGTGATGCTCAACCCAAATCCTATGTCACTAGTGCGCGTCAGTCCTAAACAAATGGTTTTTAACCCCTTCTCGCGATGTCATTTGGAACTGTCGCCAAGTGTGTGCGGGCAATAGGGGGGTCCTTCCCACACGACCCAGAAACCGTTGTGGATATGCCCTCCTGGCACACACGCTCGGCAAAATGAGGTCGTGTGCAACTAGCGAGCACTCAAATACAAAAATACGTACAACAGTGCTAAAAAATACAATTATATAGGCGAGATCATTTCCGGTCGTAAGTACATCCCACACAGTCACTACAAGGAAAACGTTTGCGCAAGGTGGCGTAACGCAAACAGTTTTGAAGAGAATGTCATGTGTGATTGTTCATTGATCCAACACGGTTTATTCCTAGAAACTGTGTGCATTGCCAGAGGTCATCGCCCACGGTGGTTTCTCATTAACCATTTGCAATAGGAAAACCCAATTAGCAAGCTAATTGGTCAATTAGCGGGTTAATTGCCCTATTATTATAATTCATTTACTAATCTAATTGACAATCATATTAAGCACATAATATATTCCATTTCCATATTAAGGAAGCATGATTTCATAATTGAAATACATCAGAGTACAACATGATATAGCTTCAGCACTCAGCTACCCCATTACACAACTGCACCAGCAGGAAGTTTCACATGCAACATCTAGAACCTTTTGAAATTAGCATCATAGATGGTACATCGAGAGATGCATCTCATCTGGAAAACTGCTAAAGCGGAAGACGAATATTGAGCCTTCATTCATGTTGAAGGTCTTTGCAACTTTAGGCCAGTGCCTGTGGATGGCTGACCATCCATCCTTTGACCTCTTCAGGAACACTTCAATATTGAACCGTGGGTGTTGTATTAAAACTTTCCTCGCCTCCTGACCACAGAGGTGGTTTGAGAGGTAATCATCAGTGAAGCCTGAAAACAAGGATGCGCATAAATATCTTCTCTATATTGGAAATGGGGCAAAGGAATACAAAAAGGCAAGGTATAATAGTTAGTACCATCTTGTAAACCTCAATGCTTCCCATTGTTTCGCTGCAACATATATAAGGTAGTTAGTCATAAAGTTAAGTAAGGTCTCCCATGCTAATAGTAAAATATGTTGATGATAAATAAGCACATTGCAGGTTCATCAGATTAATTCAAGCCACATGGAAAACCAATTTATCCAAACCAAGCATGATTAAGAACTAGTAAATATAGCACTTGTATATGTTTCTCATGTATTAAGTGCAGCCAAATTCGATTTATTCCTCACATGGTATACAATAACAGAATGCAGCCACATCAATTGAACATCACATTGCATAATTGAACCAAGCAGTTAACTAAACACCACAACAAATGAACCAAACTTTAACTGAGCAGCACATTGCACAATATAACATACTCCTAATAGAAGATCTGACCGTTAACCAAACCAAGCATGCTTAACAACTTGGAAATATAGCAATTGTATTTGTTTCTCATGTATTTAGTACAACCAAATTCGATTTATTCCTCACATGGTATACAATAACAGAATGCAACCACAACAATTGAACATCGCATTGCAGAATTGAACCAAGCAATTAACTAAACACCACAACAAGTGAACCAAGCCACAACAAATGAACCAAGAAGTTCACTAAACACCAATTGAACAACATAACATACTCCTAATAGAAGATCAGACAGTGAACCAAACCAAGCATGCTTAACAACTTGGAAATATTGCACCCTGAAGAATTGAACATCACATTTGCAGAATTGAACCAAGCAGTTAATTGAACACCACATTGCACGACATATAGAACTTATACACTATCGCAGAAGATTGCATGGTAAAAGTGATAGCACATTTCACTAGAATTTGTTAAGGAAAGGCAGTAGCTAGCAAACTGAACATGGGTCCTTATAGTGAGCTAATAAGACAAGCTACTCCTCATTGTAGGAGGTATAGATGACGATTGGCTCCTTGGACATGGAAGAGGGCGAGGCCTCCGCATCGTGGGTGCCTGTTATAGTGGTGAGTTGCCTGAGCCGCTCCGGGCACCAACCTACTGGCTCTCGAGACGAGGTAAGCATGTGCACGCTGAGAAAACACCTCGTAGTCTTCGTCGAAGGCACCAACGGTGGCCTTGAGAAAATGCCATGAACTGTCGTTTAAAGCAGCTAACCACGTCATGGGGTCGGCACGCTAGGCGTCAACGGTGGCCTTGACGGTGAGGTGCTCCTCCAAGATCTGGGGGTTGGCACGAATGGCAGCCATCGCGACCTCATCCGCGCGTGCGGCCGTGATTTGCTTCTCCGCTACCAAATGCTCCTTGAGGTTCTAAGTATACTGCGTGCACCATGGCTTAGGCCAACGCTTATTTGGTGGAGGGGTTGTTGATTTGGGTGGAAGGTGTCGCAGTAGCGTCGGTAGTCGGGGCATGTGGGATGTGGAAGGAGGAGGAGGATGGGGGTCGGGTGTGGATTACCTGCCTGGATAGGCGAAGCCGAGCAGCGTGAAGGAGGGTCGCCAGCAAGGAGGTGGCGGCGCTGCAAGCAAGGAGTAAAGGTTTCAACTTGGAAAGCAAGGCGGAAAGAGGGGAAATGTGGCTTTTGGTAAGGGGGATGGGCGGGGAGGTAGATATTTCCATGGAAGCCAAAAATTTGGAATCCCTTCACACAAAAAACTAGCACGCAAAGTGTCATCAGACACGGCCCCTTATTCAGACATAGTCCAAAGATATTTTGTGCTACATCTCACATGGTTGGTTATAATAAACTTTGTGGGACCTACTTGATTTTTGGTCTTGATTTGAATTACATAATGGGATCACATCAGCCATGGACGGTGTTTGAATTGCTAGACCTTTTATCTGTAGTGATCATAAAAGAATTAGAATTATTCAGGGTTTGTTTTGACATTTTTGTGCATTAAGTGAGTTTTCAATGCATTTATGTGCATAATTCAAATTTGAACTACATGCACATGCTCCAGTGCATACAAATTCGTTGAAAAATCAAATCTTTGTCCTTGGGTGCATGCTTAGGTCCCATGCAAGAAATGGGAATGAATTTCAAACACCATGGCATCGTTGATTGCTGGCAAAACATTGAGATGTCTGGTTTTTAAATTCTAGTAAATCCAAAACTCATATGAAATTCATGAAACTTGGCATGCTATCATGGAGCGGCATCAACATGTCGTGGCACAAATTTTGTCCCATTTGGTGCAGGTTTGGGTATATGCTTCTCACAAACCGAAGCTTCTCACAACAAGCATGATGGTTTTCGGTAGGGAACATCCCACCTTTGGGGATGAAATGATATCCATTGCCTCTCATTGCTTTAAAGTTTTTTTTCTTGTGTCAACATAGAACAACAGGAGTGTTGTGTTAATTTTTGTGATTTTTCGGGGTTCGTTTGGACATTTTTATGCGTCAACTGAGCTTCCAATGCATTTATGTGCATAATTCAAATTTGAACTACATGCGCATGCTCCAGTGCATATAAATTGGTTGAAAAATCAAATCTGTGTCCTTGGGTGCATGTTTAGGTCCCATGCAAGAAATGGGAATGAATTTCAAACACCGGCACACCGTTGTTTGCCGGGAAAACATTGAGATGCCTGGTTTTTAAATTCTAGTAAATCCAAAACTTGTTTGAAATTCTTGAAACTTGGCATGCTATCATGGAGCGTCATCGACATGTCGTGGTACAAATTTTGTCCCATTTGGGGTAGGTTTGTGTATATGCTTCTCACAAATCGGAGCTTCTCACAACAAGCATGATGGTTTTCAGTAGGGAACGTCCCACCTTTGCGGACAAAACGATATCCATTTCCCCTTATTGTTTTAAATTTTTTTCTTGTGTCAACATAGAACAACAAGAGTGTTGTGTGAATTTTTGTGATTTTTCGGGGTTCGTTTGGACATTTTTATGCATTAACTGAGTATTCAATGCATTTTATGTGCATAATTAATATTTGAACTACATGCGCATGCTTTAGTGCATATAAATTGGTTGACAAATCAAATCTGTGTCCTTGGGTGCATGTTTAGGTCCCATGCAAGAAATTGGAATGAATTTCAAACACCGGTGCACTGTTGATTGCCGGCGAAACATTGAGATGCCTGGTTTTAAATTATAGTAAATCCAAAACTCGTATGAAATTCATGAAACTTGGCATGCTATCATGGAGCGGCATCAACATGTCGTGGTACAAATTTTGTCCCACTTGGGGCAGGTTTGGGTATATGCTTCTCACAAACCGTAGCTTCTCACAACAAGCATGATGGTTTTCGGTAGGGAATGTCCCAACTTTAGGGACGAAACGATATCCATTGCCTCTTATTGCTTTGAATTTTTTTTCTCGTGTCAACATAGAACAACAGGAGTGTTGTGTGAATTCTTGAGATTTTTCAGGGTTCATTTGGACATTTTTATGCATTAACTGAGTTTTCAATGCATTTTATGTGCATAATTCAAATTTGAACTACATGCACATGCTCCAGTGCATATAAACTGGTTGAAAAATCTAATCTATGTCCTTGGGTGCATATTTAGGTCCTATGCAAGTAATGGGAATGAATTTCAAACACCGGGGCGTCATTGATTGCCGGCAAAACATTGAGATGCCAGGTTTTTAAATTCTAGTAAATCTGAAACTCATCTGAAATTCCTGAAACTTGGCATGCTATCAGGAGCGGCATCAACATGCCTTGGTACAAAATTTGTCCCATTTGGGTTAGGTTTGGGTATATGCTTCTCATAAACCGGAGGTTCTCACAACAAGCATGATGGTTTTTGGTAGGGAACATCCCACCTTTGGGGACGAAATGATATCCATTGCCTCTTATTGCTTTCAAATTTTTTTCTCGTGTCAACATAGAACAACAGGAGTGTTCTGTGAATTGTTGTGATTTTTCGGGGTTCGTTTGGACATTTTTATGCATTAACTGAATTTTCAATGCATTTATGAGCATAATTCAAATTTGAACTACATGTGCATGCTCGAGTGCATCTAAATTGGTTGAAAAATCAAATATGTGTCCTTGGGTGCATGCTTAGGTCCCATGCAAGAAATGGGAATGAATTTCAAACACCGGGGCACCGTTGATTGCCAGCAGAACATTGAGATGCCTAGTTTTTCAATTCTAGTAAATCCAAAACTCGTCTGAAATTCATGAAACTTGGCATGCTACCATGGAGCGGCATCAACATGCCATGCTACAAATTTCGTCCCATATGGGGCAGGTTTGGGTATTTGCTTCTCACAAACTCGAGCTTCTCACTACAAGCATGTTGGTTTTCGGTAGGGAACGTGCCACCTTTGGGGACGAAACGGTATCCATTGCCTCTTATTTCTTTCAATTTTTTTACTTGTGTCAACATAGAACAACAGGAGTGTTGTGTGAATTTTTTGGGGTTTGTTTGGACATTTTTATGCATTAACTGAGTTTTCAATGCATTTTATGTGCATAATTCAAATTTGAACTACATGCACATGCTCTAGTGCATATAAATTGGTTGAAAAATCAAATATGTGTCCTTGGGTGCATTATTAGGTCCCAAGCAAGAAATGGGAATGAATTTCAAAGACCGGGGCACCGTTGATTGCCGGCAAAACATTGAGATGCCTGGTTTTTAAATTCTAGTTAATCCAAAACTCGTCCATTGCGCAGGTTCACCGGGAAGCGCAAGATGTTCAATGCAGGATTTGTGCATCTCTTCAATGCAAACGGTTCAGTGTAGCAGTAAAGTGGCAGAAAATAAACCAAAAAATATATGTGCTGCCACACGCACCGTGTCCCGTGCGAGTAGGCATCAGTTGACGGGACGCATGCAAGCAGTCCGCCGTGCAGGCATACCGGGAAGCGTGCGTGCAGGTGCGTGTATTGATGGGGAGGCGTGCGAGTAGCTGTGTGAAATGATGGTAGGAATGGCAGACGTACGCCGCGGAGGCTCACCGGGAGGTGAGACAACTTTTGACCGCAGCCTACCTCACTCCCACTGGTCCGTATTAATTGCATGCCCGAGCCGCCAGACATAATAGGCGGCTGCACCCCCACTCCATAGTGGTCAGCGACGTCTGTACTCCAGAGTGTGTGACGATGCCGCCGAAGCGCACCATCGGAGCGAGTGGCGACGCCGGGGCTGGTGAAGCAGCCACACAACGCGTCAAGCTGGCCACAGAGGTTTCCATCGCCGCTGACGATGTCTCACACCCCCCCCCCCCAGCCGGAGCCGGAGGTCAACAGCAACTCCGATAACAACTGCGACTCCGACGGAAAACCGGTCAGTCACCTACATATATGTTTGTGCCTTTTTCTTCCTTATCTTGAGAATTGATTTTGAATGTCCTACATGTTATGCCATTTTTTCTTTCAGATTAGTATATACACATATGAGGCTCGGTCTAGCGTCGCCGCCAGATGTAGATCTTGGACCCGGCTGTGCAGCTAGAAGCGCCCCCGTGGACCTGAGGAACCAGTAGAATCTCCAGCGGACCGCATCAGCGATCTCCCGGACGGCATCCCTGGGGGGATCATCTCCCTTCTCCCCACCAAGGATGGCTGCCGCACACAAGTCCTCGCATCTCGGTGGCGCACTTTGTGGCGCACCGTGCCTCTTAATCTTGACTGTCATCAGCTGTCTATCGATGATGATTCTAAACTCCCTGGAGCCATCATCTCCTCCCACGGGGCTCCGTTCAACGCATCTGCATCCCGACATGCGACCTGCTGGACATACCCTTCACGGTGGCCACCTAGCTAACACCCCGTCAATTCGATGAACTCCAGCAGCTTGAGTTCTACCATTACTACAACGATAGGTTACCACCAATAGCTGCATCTGTGCCCTCACCACCGATGCCCATGTCATGGTTTTCCTCCTCTCTCTGCATCGCCACCTTGACCTGATGCCATTTAGCAGACAATATGGTACAAATTCTTCGACTGCCCCTGCTAAAAAAACTTGCGCTTGTGTTGGTTCATCTGTCAGAGGCCTCACTACACAGCATCATCCACTCCAACTGCCCTGCACTGAAGCATTTGGTGCTTGTTTTTGGAGCAGGAATCGATATCCCTTGTCTCAAAATAAATTCGCCTCACCTTGTAAGTATTGGAATTAGTTTTGAAGGATAGGAGCTCATCATCGAAGATGCCCCTTCACTTCAAAGGTTGGTCCTTAATTGTTGTTATAAACGTAAGCAAATAAATGTGGTCTCTGTGCCTAAACTGGGGACCCTGGGTGCAATTCGTGATCTGTTTAAATGGTTCGAGATGGTGTTTGCCTCCACACCTACTGAGGTACTGTATATTATTCACTTACAATTTTGTAATTTGCATTTTTCATTTGTGCGCGTAAGTTAAATATCATCTTGGAGTACACTTTTCGTGCTAATATTATGTTCTATGCTCAATGAAGTGCTTGTCCATCCTATCAGTGGTGGTGGATTCTGTCAAGACCTTATATATCAGTATGTGGTATTTTGATCTAAACATCATTATTGCCTTGCTGCAATACTTTCCATGTCTGGAGAATTTGTATATAAAGGCGATGATTTCACGCACATTGAAAGCCCATATATAATGTACTATAATTAATCATTCAGCTACCACTCTTTCAACATAAACTTTTTTAGACATTAATTGTTTTCAATCTTCATCTCTATTTAGGCAACAACACATGGAGAAAAAGGTATAACCAATCGATGGTTGATGAAGCACGGGGATTTTCTCAAATCTCATGACATTCGTTTGAAGATAGTAACGCTGGAACGATATTCATCTAACAGTGCAAACACTAGCTTTGTCAGATTCTTCATGTTGAATGCGAGGGCACTATTGTCCATCGGGATTAAGTTTTTGAACAAGAAATTACTCACGGCCGCACGTGTTGAAAAGCATAAAAATAAATTTCAGGTGGACCTAAGGGCTTCTGATCGTGTTTGGCTTCTATTTACAACAGCTTGTGGTCATCATGGAGCAGTAGAATTATTTTATTGGGATCTTGATTTTATGGTTCAGACTGATCCATTTGATTGTAACTGTCGAAAACTTTGGTTGAGTTAGATGTCATTGTCCTATTCAATCTGGGTTATGTGTAAACCTGATGAGCAATTAATCCTTGTGCTTTTGTACTTTTTTGTAAGCTGGAGTTAGACATTGTTGCCCTTTTCAACTAGGGTTTAACCCACATTTTCTTTCATACTGGGCCAATGGCTTGCCATTTCTTTAATTAAGACATAAATATTATAAGCATTCACAACATAGGGAAAGAGCCTCACTCTCGCGGGATCCTTGAGATCTTTGTTCATTACAGAACCCCATGTTCTTAGCGCCCACCAGCACCCGCAAACTTATTTTCAGCTAGCACACCAAATGGGTTGTAATTCTTAATAAGAAAAGCTGCATGGTAGTGAAAAATTTGGATTTGTCATTTGGGACCCACGAGGACAAAAGCTTATCCAGGACGGTGCTGACTCGACAGTAAACATTGAGAAACCTAGTTTTAAAATTACTGTAAATCCAAAACTCGCCTCAAAATTATGAAACTTGGCATGGTGTTATGACATAGAGCCATCATGCCGCAGTAAAAAATTAGTCCATTTGGGACAAGTTTTGGTACAAACTTCTTACAAACCGGAGCTTCTATCAAAAAGGCTCATGGTTCTGAGAGGGACCTTGTCACCTATGTGTGTGAAACGACATAGCTGTTTCTTCCTGCCTTGATTTATTTTACAGAGGCAACATGCAACTATAGTAGTGTCGTCCTAAAAATATGAAATTATTCACAGTTTGTTTTGCCTTCTAATACATTATTTGAGTTTCCTAGGCATTTTGGAACATACTTTGGTGTGTGCAAAGGTCATGTGTGTACTAGCCACATATGTAATTGGATGTTCAATCTGTTTATGGAATCAAGTCCTTACAAGTTATAAGTACATATGTTGTTGTTCTGTGTGCAATGACATCACACACGGAGCATAGTAGGGAACCCGTCGGTGATGATTTCATCAATCGCTTACAATTGTATACCACCAAGCGTTTGCCCACAACACACATGACTTATTAGCAGCAATCGTCTGCGTTATTATCAGTCTTCGCACACATTTCTGATTACAGACCTCTTTGCCGTGTATAACACAGATCTTGTTATATTGAACCGTTTATGTTCTCTTGGTTCAAAGCATACAGTTGATCTGATTGAACCGCATGCCATATATTGCACACACCTTGATCTGGTTGACCGTTTCTTTTGTGTTTCCTAATCACAAACAGTTCATCCGAGCGAACCGTATGATGTATACCGCAAACACCTTCATTTGGTTGCCCGTTTGTTTTGTTCCTCATCATCGCAAACAGTTAATTGAACTGAACCGTATGCCCTGCATCGCACACGCAACCAAAATCTGAACTGTGTTTGATGCATCCTCCATCGCAAACATTTTGCACCTTTTTTGACAATTTTTTTACACCATCGTTTGCAATTATTGCATCGCACACAGTTTCGTCGAAGGGTCTCTAATCGTAGTGTCGCGTTAGCATCATCCTGCAGTAGTGTGTCTTCGAGTGAAGACAATGAGAGCAAATCTTATCTAGAGTTGGATGAGTTAGCTTTGCTTATAGCCCAAGCCAAGCTGTCGCGTGTGTTTGAAATCCGACTGTTGGACACGTGTCGATTCCTTAGTGACCCAGGGTCATTTCGAACATATCATGTCGGGTTGCCTCCTGGCTATAAATATCCCACCCCCTACACCATAAATTGGTGGCTGCCTATAGTTGGTGCACGGCTATTCTCGTTTGATAGGAACCCACCTCCGAAGCCTTTGAGAGAGAGATTCTTGTGAGGACAAAGCCGAAAACACCCGGAGCCAAAGAGTGTTAGGCATCATTGAATTCTTTCTGTCCGCGTGACCTAAAGACTTGTTACGCTTGAGGACTGTGCATCTTCCAGCCGGTTAGGCATCACGTTCTGAGGATCCAAGTGTCATTGTGGATTGCTGGTGAACGGAGTCTGTGAAGGTTTGGAAGTCTACCTTGAAGACTTACCAGAGTGATTGGGCGAGGACTGGGTGTCCTTAGCTCAAGGGGAATAAGGTGAAGACATGGTCTTCTAAGTTCGATCTCAACCTCCCTAACCAGACATACAGTTGTCACATCAACTGGAACTCGTCTACCAAATCCGTGTCTTCACCAAGCTACTGGTTCTATCCCCTACCTTCTTTACATTTTAGTTTGCCTTCGTGAAGTCATTGCTTTCTTTCCAGATATGTTTGACTTCACTGTGTGAAGACTATTACCCATTTGGCTTCATATTGTCTTCCATTCCGATCTGTTCTACCTAGCTGCCATTTGTCTTCATGCTTCATCTATATTGCTTACTTGACTATCATCTGTCTAGAGTAGATTATCTTCTGATGCATATCATATTAGTTCAACTTGATTGATTGTCTTCAAAAACCTCGTGTTTTGAAGACTTTCATAAAAATCGCCTATTCACCCCCCTCTAGTCGATAATTAGCACTTTCAATTGGTATCAGAGCAAGGTGCTCCCTTGTTCTGTGTGATTCGGTTTAACCACCTAGAGTTTTAGCTATGTCGGCTGCAGGGATAATCAAGGTCTCTACTGCATGCCCCGTCTTCGATGACACTTATTACCCCTACTGGAAGAATAAGATGCGTATGCATCTTGAAGCCATTGCCATCGACCTCTAGTATGTCGTTAGGATAGGCGTCCCCAAGGTCGCTGGAGGTGTCACCGCTGCTGATGTCAAGAGGTTCGTGCAACTGGACTCGACTGCCAAGAACATCGTCTGTGGTCATCTGACCAAAGGACAATATGGCTGTGTGAGTGCTCTGGAAACTGCGAAGCTAGTCTGGGGCTGGTTGTCCATAGTCAACGAAGGCGTCTCAACTCAGAGAGACTCAAGGATTGATGTTCTTCGCAATCTCTTCAACCGCTTCAAGAGAAACGACAATGAGAATGTCCATCACACATTTGATCGCCTCACCGATATCACCAATGAGCTTCGCGCACTTGGCGCCACTGAGATCCCAAGCATGAAATTGTGAAGAAGCTACTGAGATCACTTGACAGCTCATTTGACACTTTGTCCCTGATGATTCAAGAACACCCTGACTTCAAAGATCTCGATCCGTCTGACATACTTGAGAGGCTCAACACACATGAGTTCTAGCTATCTGAGAAGTGAGATATCTATGGCCCCAACTATGGCAGATCCTGTGCTTTGAAGGAAAAAGATGTTTCCTCATATGAAGAAGAATCTGACTGCAGTTCTGGTAATCCTGAAGACATTGGCAAAGAGCTAGCAATGCTCGTGAGGAGGTTCCAAAAGTTCTCCAAGAAGAATCAGTTCAGAAACTCTCCAAGATCCAGCTCAAGGAATGATGAGGCTTCCTCTCTTGACTACAAGAAGAGAACATGCCACAAATACATGAAGCCAGGCCACTACATATCTGAATGTCCTCAATGGGACAAGGAATCTAAGAAAAAGAAGAAGAGCAAGGAATATGATTCTGACAACAACAAGAAGAAGAGATCTCCAAAGTCTTCATCAAAGTCTTCTTCTCACAAGAAGAGCTCATCAGGGGAGGCTCGTGCATTCTTTGCAAGGAGATGTATTCGGAGGAGGATTCTGCTTCTAAGGAGGCGATGGTGGAGTCTGAGGAGGATTCTGATTCAGGCATGGCAAGCCTAGCTCTAGCTTCAGTATTCATCTCCAAGTCCATTTTCAACACTAAAGACAATGGTCACGCCGCGGACACTGAAGCCGATGACGAGGACGACTCTGATCCGACCTACTGCTTCATGGAACGAGGTGTCAAGGTAAACTCATGCGATGCTTACTTTCAAACCTCCAATGAAGATGACTCTAAGTGTGAATCCAAACCTAGCTATAACACACTTGCTAAACATGCAAAGGAACAACAAACTTCTATGGAACACATTCAAAAGTTGCTAGACAAAAGTGATGACCTGTTGGACGAGGAAATGAATCGAACTCAGTCCTTAATCGAAGACATCAAAAATCTTTGCATTAAGTATGAAGAACTTGAAAGTTGTCATGAAACCCTCTCGGCCTCTCATGAGAAGCTTTCCTATTATTTTCTTCAAAGGAAGCAAAATCTCGAGAAATTGAGAGTGTCTGATGAAGGTCTTCAAAAGGAGAATGATTCACTACTCGCTCAACATATCAGTTCCTCTCACAAAGACTTTGTGCCACCATGTTTAAAATGTCTTGAGCATGATAATGCTGTCTCTATTACTGAATGTTCTAATGCCTCTGATGTTGCAATATCTTCAACTGCTGATGTGGTAACTAACCCCTCTTCCGAGGACACCACTACTATTGCTGATTAGAATGCTAGATTGAAGACATTCCTTGACACAGGCATGTACAAAAGCCTCAAAGGGCATCAGAAACTATGCGATGTCCTCAAGAAATAGATTCTGAACCAAAACCCTAGGAAAGAGGGTGTTGGGTTTGAGAGGAAAATGAATGTTGATGGTTCTTACTAGAAGCCTGAGAAGTACCCCAAAACCATATGGGTTGTTGCAAAGGGCCCTTTAGTGGACCCATCGACCTTATCTGGCTTCACTTGTGCTAATCACATTGTCTTTGATGAGTCCTTTGACGCCAATTAGAAGCTGTTTAAGAATTAGAATGTGAAGTGTTTGCCAGTTTTATTGGTACTAACTGCAGGAATGGGCCACCTTTGAAGTAGATCTGGGTGCCCAAAAGTTGTCTTGAGAAGCTTCCTGTGAAAGTCACCATGACACCACTAGGGAAGAAGACAAACCCCAGACCAAAGGCTTCATATGTCCCAAAGGCTTCATGCAGGAAGAGCACCTCACAAGGTCAACCTAACGCCAATTTTTTCCAAGGAAATTATCATCAGACTCATGAATATGAGTGTGTTTCTTCTAACCGCTATGTTCACAAATCAAAGAACTTTTCTGCATATTCTTTCGAGTACTATGCATCTCCTATAAAACTATTTGCTAGGGCTCCAAAGACAAAGTTCTCGGATGCTGCTCTCAGACTTATTGCTTCTGAGCCACCCCTTAAGATGTCGGTGGCTAAGAAGAATTAACTTCTCTTGCAGGGAATGGTCTCCAGCCAGAAATCACAGACTTCTGAAGACAATGCTGGGGACCTAAAACATCTTGTGGGATGCAAGATAAAATGCCGAAATGGTCTTACCATGTATTTCGTCCCAGGGTTTCTTGATGAGCATCCTATCTTACCAAACAAGAATCTTAACTTTGATAGTATGCTTGTTCGTTATATGTTTGTGCTTCAGAATACTCTAGATGAAGCCAATCCCACTAATTGCACTATAAGGTACGACTCTGAAAGCTACTGAGTGGATAATGGACAATGGATGCAAAAACCACATGACGGGTGATCGAAGTCTTCTCATGGATTCAACCCTACATCCATCTACTAAAGGTCTAAGTGCATCTAGTGGCACCCTTAGTTGGTTTTGGAGTATTGACGACAAACTTGGTTGAGGGACTAATGTGTTTGTGAGAATTGCAAGTCAACACATGTAGTAGTCCCTCATTGATTCGGTTTACCTACCAGAGATGACCCCTAAAATGTATGAAGACATTGACGACAATGGTGGTTCGTGAAGACATTCACGATGAAGATAAGGACCTATGAAGACATTCACTTGAAGACAATGGAGTGAGAAGACATAGTTGTTTTGTAGTTTCCTTTTCTTCTTTATTGAGTCATAGGAACCACCGTACTGTTAAGTGGGCTCTAAGTGAACAAAGTTAGATGACTGATGTGATGCTCAACCAAAATCATATGTCTTCGAGCGAAGACAACGAGAGCAAATCTTATCCAGAGTTGGATGAGTCAGCTTTGCTTGTAGCCCAAGCCAAGGTGCCACGTGTGTTTGTAATCCGACTGTTGGACACGTGTCGGTTCCTTAGTGACCCAGGGTCATTTCAGACATATCATGCCAGGTTGCCTCTAGGCTATAAATAGCCCACCCCTACACCATAATTTGGTGGCTTCTCAGAGTTAGTGCATGGCTTTTGTCGTTTGAGAGCAACCCACCTCCAAAGCCTTTGAGAGAGAGAGAGAGAGAGATCCTTGCGAGGACAAAGCCCAATCACCCACATCCAAAGAGTGTTAGGCACCACTGAAGTCTTTCTGTCTATGTGACCTGAAGACTTGTTACCCTTGAGGACTATGAATCCTCTAGCCGGTTAGGTGTCGCGTTCTCAGCATCCAAGATTCATTATGGATCGCCGCTAAACGAAGTCTGTGAAGGTTTGGAAGTCTACCTTGAACACTTAACAGAGTGATTGGGCAAGGACTGAGTTCAATCTCAGCCTCCCTAACTAGACGTACAGTTGTCACAGCAACTAGAACTGGTCTACCAAATCCTTGTCTTCACCAAGCTACTGGTTCTATCCCTTACTTCCTTTACATTTTAGTTTGTCTTCATGAAGTCATTGCTTGCTTGCCTGATCTGTTTGACTTCGCTGTGTGAAGATTATTACCTATTTGGCTTCATACTATCTTCCATTCTGATCGATACTACCTAGCAGTTGTTAGTCTTCGTATTTTCACTATACTATTACTTGACTATGGCTTGTCTAGTGTAGTTCATTCTCCGTTGCATATCATATGGGCTCATTCCAACTGTTGTCTTCAAAGACCTCATGTTTTGAAGACTTCCATAAAATCGGCTATTCACCCCCTCTAGTCGATAACTAACACTTTCAATTGGTATCAAAGCAAGGTGCTCCCTTTTTCTGTGTGATTCGGTTTAACCACCTGGAGTTTTAGCTATGTCTACTACAGGGATAATCAAGGTCTCTGCTGCGTGCCCATTCTTTGATGGCACTGATTACCCCTATTGGAAGAATAAGATGCGCATGCATCTTGAAGCCATTGATGTTCACCTCTGGTATGTCGTCAAGACAAGTGTTCCCAAGGTCGGTGAAGGTGTCACCGCTGCTGATGTCAAGAGGTTCGCGCAACTGTACTCAACCACCAAGAACATCATCTGTGGTCATCTGACCAATGGACAGTATGGCCGTGTGAGTGCACTGGAAACTGCAAAGCTAGTCTGGGACTGGCTGTCCAAGGTCAACGAAGGCGTCTCAACTCAGAGAGACTCAAGGATTGATGTTCTTCGCAATCTCTTCAACCGCTTCAAGAGAAATGGCAATGAGAATGTCCATCTCACATTTGATTGCCTCACTGATATCACAATTGAGCTTCGTGATCTTGGCACCACTGAGATCACTAAGCACGAAATCGTGAAGAAGCTTATGAGATCACTTGACAGGTCATTTGACAGCCTTGCCCTGATGATACAAGAATTTCCTGACTTCGAAGATCTCGATCCATCTGACATACTTGATAGGCCCAACACACACGAGTTCCAGCTATCTGCGAAAAGAGACATCTATGGCCCCAACTATGGCCGAACTCGTGCTTTGAAGGAAAAGGCTCTTTCCTCATCTAAAGAAGAATCTAACTGCAGTTCTGAGGATCATAAAGACATTGGCAGAGAACTAGCAATGCTTGTGAAGAAGTTCCAAAAGTTCTCCAAGAAGAATCACTTCGGAAAGTCTTCAAGATCCACCTCAAGAAATGATCAGGCCTCCTCTCGTGACCACAAGAAGAGAACATGTCACAAATGCAAGAAGCCAGGCTACTACATCTCAGAGTGCCCCCAATGGGAATCTAAGAAGAAGAAGAGAAAGGAATATGATTCTGATGACAAGAAGAATAAGAAATCATCAAAGTCGTCTTCAAAGTCTTCATCTCGTAAGAAGAGGTCATCTGGCAAGGCTCGTGCGTTCGTTGGCAAGGAGATGGATTCAGAGGAGGAGTCTGCTTCTAAGTAGGCAAAGGTGGAGTCTGTCGGATTTCGGGTTCCGGCAAAACCCTTGAGGTTTGAACACTGGGTGCGCACAAAGATCTCTCCCCCTCTCTATCTCGCACACTCTACTATCTCATGGCCTAGCTCGACGGACCCAAAGAACATGACACACACGATTTATACTGGTTCGGGCCACCATTGTGGTGTAATACCCTACTCTAGTGTGGTGTGGTGGATTGCCTCTTGGGCTGAGGATGAACAGTTACAAGGGAAGAACAGCCTCGTGAGGAGAGGTGTTCTTGTGCTTGGTGAACTTGAGTGGCTGGGGTGATATGGATCCGATCTAGGTCCCAATCAGATCCCTATGGTGGTGCCTAGTCCTATTTATAGAGGACCTGGTCCTCTTCCCAAATATTGAGCAGGAAGGGATCCCACAACGGCCAAATTCGAAGGGAGACAACTAGTACAAGCTATCCTAACAAAAGTTGTCTTCGCCTGCCAAAGGCTCTGGTGGTGACGCCGTCTTGGGCTCCACGGTGACCTCTGTCCTACCGTCCTGCTGGTCTTGGTCTTGTTGCACCGATATGGAAACCTTTGGCTGATGCCTCGGGACTCCTCATCTGTGCTTGCCCCTTTAGCACCAAAGAGGAAACGAGGACACTGCGCGCGCTGGCGCCCGCTTGGCTCCAGTCATCACGGCTTGCGTCACAAAAACCTTGTGAGGTGCCCCTTGCCTTGATCTCTCCGCCCCTCGGGAGCCAGCTGTCAGGACCCCGATCTAGAGCCACATCGATCTAGCATGTAACACGTCATATCCCTTTGCGGCCTCACGCACGGTATTCCCATGGGTGCCACCTTACCTGGCCCGGGACTGTTTGCGCCTTTTGGCTCACGTATATGACAGTGTCGCTACCATCCATATGACAAAGAACCCAGGACAACATGACTAGTCGTGAACACAAAGTGGCACTAACTTATAGGGACAGCCATACATGACCCAACAACGAACGTGTCGGTCATCAGCGAGTGAATTCGGGCTGTAGCAACTGGGCTAATAGGACTCCGGGAATCCGGGCTGTAGCAGGCTTACATGACTCTGAAAGACACTGCGTGACATTTCCCCGAAGGGACAGAGACAAGATCGAAGAACGACACATGCCGGACAGTCTAAGTGTTCTGGAGCAGTAGCAACTGGGCTAACAGGACTTCGGTAAACGGGCTGTAGCAAACTACCATGGCTCAGTGGAAGCACCAGACCACATTTCCCAACAAGAGAGGCTACCAAGGATAGACAATGATGACCCACAAGTATAGGGGATCTATCGTAGTCCTTTCGATAATTCAGAGTGTCGAACGCAACGAGGAGCAGAAGGAAATGATAAGCGGCTTTCAGCAAGGTATTCTCTGCAAGCACTGAAATTATAGGTAATAGATAGTTTTGTGATAAGATAATTTGTAACGAGCAACAAGTAACAAAAGTAAATAAAGTGCAGCAAGGTGTCCCAATCCTTTTTGTAGCAAAGGACAAGCCTCGACAAATTCTTATATAGATAAAAGCGCTCCTGAGGACACATGGGAATTATCGTCAAGCTAGGTTTCATCACGATCATATGATTCGCGTTCGGTACTTTGATAATTTGATATGTGGGTGGACCGGTGCTTGGGTGTTGTTCTTACTTGGACAAGCATCCCACTTATGATTAACCTCTATTGCAAGCATCCGCCACTACAAAAAAGAATTAAGGTAAACCTAACCATAGCATGAAACATGTGGATCCAAATCAGCCCCTTACGAAGCAAAGCATAAATTAGGGTTTAAGCTTCTCTCACTCTAGCAACCCATCATCTACTTATTACTTCCCAATGCCTTCCTATAGGCCCAAATAATGGTGAAGTGTCATGTAGTCGACGTTCACATAACACCACTAGAGGAGAGACAACATACATCTCATCAAAATATCGAACGCATACCAAATTCACATGACTACTAATAGCAAGACTTCTCCCATGTCCTCAGGAACAAACATAACTACTCACAAAGCATATTTATGTTCATAATCAGAGGGGTATTAATATGCATATAGGATCTGAACATATGATCTTCCACCAAATAAACCAGCTAGCATCAACTACAAGGAATAATCAACACTACTAGCAACCCACAGGTACCAATCCCAGACTTAGAGACAAGAATTGGATACATGAGATGAACTAGGGTTTGAGAGGAGATGGTGCTGGTGAAGATGTTGATGGAGATTGACCCCCTCCCGATGAGAGGATCGTTGGTGATGACGATGGCGATGATTTCCCCCTCCCGGAGGGAAGTTTCCCCGGCAGAACAGCTCCGCCAGAGCCCTAGATTGGTTCCGCCAAGGTTCCGCCTTGTGGCGGCGGAGTCTCTTCCCGAAAGCTTGCTTATGATTTTTTTTCTCATCGAAGGACTCCATATAGCAGAAGATGGGCATCGAAGGGCCACCAGGGGGCCCACGAGGCTGGGGGCGTGCCCAGGGGGGTAGGGCGTGCACCCCACCCTCGTGGCCAGGGTGTGGCCCCCCTCTGGAACTTCTTGCTCTTAGTATTTTTTATATATTCTGAAAATGACTTCCGTTAAGTTTCAGGACTTTTGGAGCTGTGCCGAAAAGGTCTCTGATATTTGCTTCTTTTCCAGCCCAAAATCCCAGCTGCCGGCATTCTCCCTCTTTATGTAAACCTTGTAAAATAAGAGAGAATAGGCATAAGTATTGTGACATAATGTGTAATAACAACCCATAATGCAATAAATATCGATATAAAAGCATGATGCAAAATGGACGTATCAACTCCCCAAGCTTAGACCTCGCTTGTCCTCAAGCGGAAGCCGGAATCGAAAAATGTGTCCACATGTTTAGAGATAGAGGTGTCGATAAAAATAAAATACGGACATGAGGGCATCATGATCATTCTTAGAACAACAACTTATATAATTCTTGTCATATGATCGCTTATGCTAGAGTAACAATTCAATCACAATTTCAAGTATGAATCATAAACTTCATAGAAAACTAACAAACTATAATCTCAGTCATTGGAGCAATTGCAATTTATCATAACATAGGAAAGATTCAATATAAGAGCTTTTTAGCAAGTCCACATACTCAACTATCATATAGTCTTTCACAATTGCTAACACTCATGCAATACTTATGGGTATGGAGTTTTAATCGGACACAGAGAAAGACAAGGGCTTATAGTTTTGCCTCCCAACGTTTTACCTCAAGGGTAATGTCAACAATAATAGTTCATGAAAACTCACATCCAATTAGCCATATATACCAGGATCTTTCCAACATGTTGTGCTTGCAAAAAGATAAAATGTAAAAAGGAAGGGTCAAGATCACCATGACTCTTATGCAAGGTAGGAGATAAAAGTAACAGATAGGCCCTTCGCAGAGGGAAGCATAGGTTGTCATGCACTTTTATGGTTGGATGCACAAAATCTTAATGCGAAAGAATGTCACTTTATATTGCCACTTGTGATATGGACCTTTATTATGCAGTCCGTCGCTTTTATTTCTTCCGTATCACACGATCGTATAAAGCTTATTTTCTCCCACACTAATAAGTCATACATATTTAGAGGGCAATTTTTATTGCTTAACCGATGACAACTTACTTGAGGGATCTTACTCAATCCATAGGTAGGTATGGTGGACTCTCATGGCAAAACTGGTTTAAGGGTGTTTGAAAGCACAAGTAGTATCTCTACTTGGTGCAAATAATTTGGCTAGCATGAGGTGGAAAGGCAAGCTCAATCATGTTGGATGATCCATGACAATATAATTTATCTCAGATGTAAGAAAACATAACCCATTGTGTTGTCTTCCTTCTCCAATGTTAACTCTTTAGCATGTCATATTTTAATGAGTGCTCACAATCATAAAAGATGTCCAAGATAGTGTATTTATATGCGAAGACCTCTCTTTATTTATTACTTCCTATTAATTGCAACGATGACCAAAACTATGTTTGTCAACTCTCAACAACTTTTATTCATCATACTCTTTCTATGTGAGCTCATTACTCTCCATGAGATCCATATGATCTCTTTATTTCTTTTTATTTCTTTCTCTTTTCTTTTATTCACTCAAGATTATGGGAAAATAATCAAGCCCTTGACTCAACACTAATCTTTATTATATATAGCTCACGGACTCGATTACATAGAAGGATCATAAAGCAAAACTCACAACTAGATCATACTAAAACTTTATGCTACTAGATCAAGATATTACCAAAAGGATCGACCTAAGAAAAACGGTAAAGATAGAAGTGATGGTGATACAATACCGTGGCACTCCCCCAAGCCTGGCAGTTGCCGAGGGGAGTGCCCATACCCATGTGATTATATCTCCTTTTTTGTTGGTGAAGAGGGTGTTGGTTTTGTTGATGGCGTAGGCTTCTTCCTTAATTTGCGCTTGAGGACAGAATTTTGATCCCTTAGGTCATCGATCTCCTGCTCAGGGCTTAATATCTTCTTGCATAATTCCTGTTTGTTTTCCTGCAAGAGGCGAAAAGGGATAAACTCGATCTTTGGTTTCTTTGCTCTATCAGGGAGGCTTCACTTTTTGAACTCCACATGCATGTCCCCAGGTTGAGGTAATGGGACTTCATCTTCATGTGAACTCGTCTCCACCTTTCCCCTGGGTTCATAGTCCTCTTGTTCTTCCGTAGTCCAAACACAATGCTCCACGTCCCCATAGACCTTAGGATCTATAAGATAATCAGCCACATAGCTTTCTCCTTCCGAATCCTGCGATGACATATTGCTCTAATCTGCAGCAGAAACAGCTCAAAACAATAACAGGAGATTATTTGCGTGATACTGTGGTCAAAACTTTCGGGAGATTATATAATTAATTTTTACCGACCAAAATACGTAACGTGCAAGAAAACGGAGGCCGGAGAGCACACGAGGTGCCCACGAGGCAGGGGGCGCGCCTAGGGGGTAGGGCACGCCCTCCACCCTCGTGGAGCCCTCGTGTCCTTCCCGGACTGCTTCTTATTTTTTCTAATTTTCTAAATATTCCAAAACGGAGAAAAATTGCCATTAGAACTGGTTTGGAGTCGGTTTACTTACCGTACCACATACCTATTCCTTTTCGGAGTCTAAAAACGTTCTGGAAAGTGCCCCTTATGTATTCCTCCGGGCTTACGGTTTCAATAACATTGGTTTCAACATTTATAGGATTACCTGAGATATAATTTTTGATTCTTTGACCGTTCACCACATTCGGATTTGTGCCTTCGAAGTTGTTGATTTTTATGGCACCGAAACGATAGACCTCCTCGATAAAGTAGGTACCTTCGCATTTAGAGAGAAGTTTTCCTACAAAAAATCTTAAACGAGATTTGTATAGCAATACATAATCACCTACGTTAAACTCACGCTTTTGTACCCTTTTGTCATGCCATCTTTTAACCTTTTCTTTAAACAATTTGGCATTCTCATAGGCTTGGGTTCTCCATTCATCAAGTCAGCTAATATCAAATAACCTTTTCTCACCGGCAAGTTTGAAATCATAATTGAGCTCTTTAATAGCCCAATAAGCCTTATGTTCTAGTTCGAGAGGTAAGTGACATGCTTTTCCATAAACCATTTTATACGGATACATACCCATAGATTTTTTATATGTAGTTCTATAGGCCCATAATGCATCATCAAGTTTCTTGGAACATTTCTCTCTAGATCTATTAACAGTCTTTTGCAAAATTAATTTGAGTTCTCAATTCTACTTGACCACTAGACTGTGGGTGATAAGGAGATGCAATTCTATGATTAACATCATACTTAGCAAGCATTTTACGGAAAGCACCATGAATAAAATGTGAACCACCATCAGTCATTAAATATCTAGGGACTCCAAAACTCGGAAAAATAACTTCTTTAAGCATCTTAATAGAGGTGTTATGATCAGCACTACTAGTTGGGATAACTTGTACCCACTTAGTAACGTAATCAACAGCAACTAAAATATGTGTATATCCATTAGAGGCAAGAAAAGGTCCCATATAATCAAATCCCCGAACATCAAATGGTTCAATAACAAGCGAATAATTCATAGGCATTTCTTGATGTCTACTAATATTACCAATTCTTTGACATTCATCACAAGACAAGACAAACTTACGGGCATACTTGAAGAGGGTAGGCCAATAAAAACCGGATTGCAATACCTTATGTGCAGTTCTATCTCCAGCATGGTGTCCTCCATAAGCCTCGGAGTGACACTTGCGTAGGATCTGTTCCTGTTCATGCTCGGGTACACAACGTCTAATAATACCATATACTCCTTTATAAATATGTGGGTCATCCCAAAAGTAGTGTCTCAAATCATAGAAGAACTTTTTCTTTTGCTGGTATGTGAAACTAGGTGGTATAAACTTAGCAACAATGTAATTAGCATAATCAGCATACCACGGAGCAGTGTGAGAAGCATTTATGACATTTAATTGTTCATCAAGAAAGCTATCATCAATAGATAGTGGGTTATCAAGAACATTTTCTAACCTAGACAAGTTGTCTGCAATGGGGTTCTCAGCTCCCTTTCTATCAATAATATGCAGATCAAATTCTTGTTGGAGGAGAACCCATCTAATAAGTATAGGTTTAGCATCTTTCTTTTCCATAAGATATTTAATAGTAGCATGATCAGTGTGAATAGTTACTTTAGAATCAACAATATAAAGTCTGAACTTATCACAAGCAAATACAACTGCTAAGAATTCTTTTTCAGTTGTAGCATAATTTCTCTGGGCATTGTCTAGAGTTTTACTAGCATATTGAATAACATTTAGTTTCTTGTCAACTCTTTGCCCTAGAATAGCACCTACATCATAATCACTAGCATCACACGTAATTTCAAAAGGTAAATCCAATCAGGTGGCTGAACAATAGGTGCAGAGATCAATGCTTTCTTAAGTATTTGAAATGCTTCTACACAATCATTATCAAAGACGAATGGTATATCTTTTTGTAATAAATTTGTTAGAGGCCGAAAAGTTTTTGAGAAGTCCTTAATGAACCTCCTATAAAAACCGGCATGACCAAGGAAACTTCTTATACCTTTGATGTCCTTGGGACACGACATCTTGTCAATAGCATCAACTTTAGCTTTATCAACTTCAATGCCCCTTTTAGAAATTTTGTGGCCCAAGACAATACCTTCATTAACCATAAAGTGACATTTCTCCCAATTCAAGACAAGGTTAGTTTCTTCACATCTCTGCAAAACTCGATCAAGGTTGCTTAAGCAATCATCAAAAGAGGATCCATAAACGGAGAAATCATCCATGAATACCTCACATATCTTTTCAAAAAAATCAGAAAATATAGCCATCATGCATCGTTGAAAGGTAGCAGGTGCATTACATAAACCAAAAGGCATACATCTATAAGCAAAAGTATCGAAAGGGCAAGTAAAAGTGGTCTTAGATTGATCATCAGCTGACATATGTATTTGGGAGAAACCAGAATAACCATCTAGAAAGCAAAAATGTGTATGTTTGGATAATCTTCTAGCATTTGATCAATAAAAGGTAAGGGGTAATGATCTTTTTTAGTAGCCTTATTTAATTTGCGAAAATCAATTACCATCCTATAACCTGTAATAATTCTTTGCGGAATCAATTCATCTTTATCATTAGGAACGACAGTAATACCTCCATTCTTAGGAACACAACGGACAGGACTTACCCACTGACTATTAGCAATGGGATAAACTATACCTGCCTCAAGGAGCTTTAGTATTTCTTTTCTTACCACTTCTTTCATCTTAGGATTCAGTCGTTGTTGGTGATCAATAACTGGTTTGGCATCTTTTTCCAAATTTATTTTGTGTTGACATAGAGTGGGACTAATGCCCTTAAGATCATCAAGAGTATATCCAATAGCAGCACGTTGCTTCGTCAGAGTTTTCAATAATCTTTCTTCCTCCTTCTCTGAAAGGGTAGAACTAATAATAATAGTATATACCTTCTTTTCATCAAGATAAGCATATTTAAGAGTACATCCAATGGTTTAAGCTCAAATACGGGATCACCCTTGGGTGGAGGAGGATCCCCTAAGATTTCAACAGACAAGTTGTGTTTCAGAATAGGTCCCTGTTTAAAGAACACTTCATCTATTTCCCTTCTTTCATTCATATACATATCATTTTCATAGTCTAGCAAATATTGTTTTAAAGGATCACTTGGAGGTACGGCAATAGAAGCAAGACCAATAATTTCATCTTTACTAGGCAATTCTTCTTCACGGTGTTGTCTACGAAATTTAGAAAAGTTGAACTAATGAGACATATCACCTAAACCAATAGTAATAACATCCTTTTTGCAGTCTATCCTAGCATTAACAGTGTTTAAGAAGGGTCTACCAAATATAAAGGGGCAAAAGCTATCTTGTGGGGAACCAAGAACAAGAAAATTAGCAGGATATTAGTTTTCCCACACAAGACTTCAACATCTCTAACAATCCCAACTGGTGAAATAGTATCTCTATTGGCAAGTTTAATTGTGACATCAATATCTTTTAACTCAGCAGGTGCAATATCATGCATAATCTCGTTGTACAAGTCAATAGGTATTGCACTAGCACTAGTACCCATATCACACAAGACATGATAACAATGATCTCCTATTTTAACACAAAAGAACAGGCATGCCTACCAAAGGTCTATGTTTATCTTTAGCACAAGGTTTAGCAATTCTAGCAGTTTCATCAAAGAAATAAATAACATGCCCATCAGTATTATCAGCCAAGAGATCCTTAACAATAGCAATATTAGGTTCAACTTTAACTTGCTCAGGAGGTGTATAGGTTCTAATATTGCTTTTACGAACCACAGTTGAAGCTTTAGCATGACCTTTTACCCTAACAGTAAAAGGTGGTTTCTCAACATAAGCAGTAGGAACAATAGGATCATTATAAGTGATAGTCTTTTCTTCAACTTTAATAGGTGCAGCTACTTTTACTTCTATGGGAGGATGATATTTAAACCACTTCTCTTTAGGGACATCAATATGAGTAGCAAAAGATTCACAGAAAGAAGCTACTATTTCAGAGTCAAGTCCATATTTAGGGCTGAATTTACGGAAAACATCGGTATCCATAAAAGATTTAACACAATCAAAATTAGGTGTCATACCTGACTCCTTACCTTCGTCGAGATCCCAATCTTCAGAGTTTCGTTTAATTCTTTCCAATAAATCCCATTTGAATTCAATAGTCTTCATCATAAAAGAGCCAGCACAAGAAGTATCGAGCATGGTGCAGTTTTTATCAGAAAGGCGAGCATAAATTTTTTGACTAATCATTTCTCTTGAGAACTCATGATTGGGGAATGAATATAACATTGACTTAAGCCTCCCCCAAGCTTGAGTGGCTTTCTCCTTCGCTAGGCCAAAAATTATATATATAATTGCGATCACGATGAATAAGATGCATAGGATAAAACTTCTGATGAAATTCCAATTTCAATCGTTTGTAGTTCCATGATCCCATATCATCACATAGCCTATACCATGTCAATGTGTCTCCCTCCAAAGATAAAGGGAAGACCTTCTTCTTGATAACATCATCGGGCATACCTGCAAGCTTAAATAATCCACAAACTTCATCCACATATATTACGTGCTCATCAGGATGTAATGTTCCATCTCCTGCAAAAGGATCAGCTAGCAGTTTTTCTATCATACCTAAAGGAATTTCAAAGCAGACATTTTCATTTTCAGTAGGTTCAATAGGTTTAGTAGGTTGGGGAGCAACTCTTTGCTCTACTGGTCGGGGTGAAGATACCCCGAACAAGCCCCTCAGAGGATTACTTTCCATAGTAACAAGTGACAGTAAATTTCAACACACTATATACATTTTTCCTTACCAAATTCCACCTACCAAAGGCGCTTCACTCCCCGGCAATGGCGCCAGAAAAGAGCCTTGATGACCCACAAGTATAGGGGATCTATCATAGTCCTTTCGATAATTCAGAGTGTCGAACCCAACGAGGAGCAGAAGGAAATGATAAGCGGCTTTCAGCAAGGTATTCTCTACAAGCACTGAAATTATAGGTAATAGATAGTTTTGTGATAAGATAATTTGTAACGAGCAACAAGTAACAAAAGTAAATAAAGTGCAGCAAGGTGTCCCAATCCTTTTTGTAGCAAAGGACAAGCCTCGACAAATTCTTATATAGAGAAAAGCGCTCCCGAGGACACGTGAGAATTATCGTCAAGCTAGGTTTCATCACGATCATATGATTCGTGTTCGGTATTTTGATAATCTCATATGTGGGTGGACCGGTGCTTGGGTGCTATCCTTACTTAGACAAGCATCCCACTTATATTAACCTCTATTGCAAGCATCCGCAACTACAACAAAAGTATTAAGGTAAACCTAACCATAGCATGAAACATGTGGATCCAAATCAGCCCCTTACGAAGCAACGCATAAACTAGGGTTTAAGCTACTGTCACTCTAGCAACCCATCATCTACTTATTACTTCCCAATGCCTTCCTCTAGGCCCAAATAATGGTGAAGTGTCATGTAGTCGACGTTCACATAACACCACTAGAGGAGAGGCAACATACATCTCATCAAAATATCGAACGAATACCAAATTCACATGACTACTTATAGCAAGACTTCTCCCATGTCCTCAGGAACAAACGTAACTACTCACAAAGCATATTCATGTTCATAATCAGAGGGGTATTAATATGCATATAGGATCTGAACATATGATCTTCCACCAAATAAACCAACTAGCATCAACTACAAGGAGTAATCAACACTAGTAGCAACCCACAGGTACCAATCCCAGACTTAGAGACAAGAATTGGATACAAGAGATGAACTAGGGTTTGAGAGCAGATGGTGCTGGTGAAGATGTTGATGGAGATTGAACCCCTCTTGATGAGAGGATCGTTCGTGATGACGATGGAGATGATTCCCCCTCCCAGAGGGAAGTTTCCCCGGCAGAACAGATCTGCCAGAGCCCTAGATTGGTTCCGCCAAGGTTCCGCCTCGTGGCGGCGGAGTCTCATCCCGACAGCTTGCTTATGATTTTTTCTCATCAAAGGACTCCATATAGCAGAAGATGGGCATCGGAGGGCCACCAGGGGGCCCACGAGGTAGGGGGCGCGCCCAGGGGGTAGGGCGCGCCCCCACCGTTGTGGCCAGGGTGTGGCCCCATCTGGAACTTCTTGCGCTCAGTGTTTTTTATATATTCTAAAAATGACTTCCATGAAGTTTCAAGACTTTTGGAGCTATGCAGAATAGGTCTCTAATATTTGCTTCTTTTCCAGCCTAGAATCCCAGCTGCCGGCATTCTCCCTCTTTATGTAAACCTTGTAAAATAAGAGAGAATAGGCATAAGTATTGTGACATAATGTGTAATAACAACCCATAATGCAATAAATATCGATATAAAATCATGATGCAAAATGGAGGTATCAGACAACTAGGTTGTCGGATCCCACACATACCAAGCATTTCAATCATACGTACAATATGCTCGATATGTGCAAATACAACATGGCATCACAACAAAACTCTACAACTCAAGTACTTTATTTAAAAGGCTCTAGAGAGCCATACATAACATGTTCATACAGGTAGGGGTCACACGACCCAACATTCAAGTCATACAAACATACAAGCACATGCGGAAGCAAACTTGTCTGAGTATAGACAACTAGAAAGCAAGAAGGCTTGACGAAGCCTGTCTATCTACAAGGCCCTTCACGGCTCAGGATCACCACCTGGGTGGAAAGTCACTCGTCAACATCGAGATCTACATAGAACCCATAAGAGGGGGCAGTGTTCTCTTCTGCAACAGTAATTAAGCAAACATGAGTACGAAGGTACTTAGCAAGACTTACATCAGATCCTACATACATGCACAGTATCAAAGAGTAGCGGAGTTTATTGCAGCAAGCCAGCTTTCACTCTTGGCTAAACTATCCTACGAGACAGCAACTTGTAAATGTTTTGCGCACACGAGTCCACTACTCACCACAACAATACACAATGGCGGATCCTCCTCCGTCATCCTACGGAAGGGCCATTCCCGACACTCACACTTGTCTTGAGGCTTTTAGGAGTATCCATTTACTTGTATATGAACTGTATAGGCAACCAAGTAGTCCTTTACCGCGGACACGGCTATTCGAATAGATGATGTTAACCCTGAGGGGTGTACTTCTTCACACACACTCCCACCACTTGTCGCCGCTACACGACATGTACTCGGCAACCTTCAAGAGGAAGCCCAACGAGGGTGTCGGCCATGGCCTGCCTAAACACCTAAGTCTCTACTCCAGGTTTAGCGCCTATCCAAGTTCCATCCGTAGGGAGTCCGACCAAGGTTTCCACATACAGCCCCGAACGATGTGTACAGGGTTCCGAGACACCAAATGGGCGCTCGGCATACCCAGCCACGTACCTACCACATCACAGCCCACCCTGAGGGTCAGCACTGTGCACGGTCTCCAGTATACTACAAACACCAGAAACTACTTGCAACTCCTGGACATAGGACTAGGGTGGTTAAGAACCCGAGAGGGTCCATTGGTTTCGGGCCCAATGCATGGTAGTAGTTGGTTCTTAAATCACACATACAGATCTCGGTGCTTAAGGGTGGTTCCATTGAAACAACCCACCATGTACTCCTACATGGCCTCTCATCGATACCTTTACCAAATCGTGTTCAACACATCACTCACATTACCGATATAATCATTTCACTCTAGCCATCACCCAGATGAACCAGACCTGACACGACTCTAAGCATAGTAGGCATAGCAAGGTAGGAAACACAGACATGGCTCAATCAACTCCTACACATGGTAGTGGGTTTCATCAAGTTACTATGGCAATGATAGGTCATGCAGAGGAAATGGGTTCCACTACCGTAGCACACAATAGTTTGAAACGTTGTTGTCTTAAATGCAGTAAATGAGAGCAGGAGCGAGAACATGGGATTGTATCGATATGATCAATGGGGTTGCTTGCCTGACAAAGTGGTCGAGGGGTACTATCCTTCAACTGGATACTCGTGAATATCCTCGGGAGCAGAACCTAACACGGAGATCACACCGGTAACACAATCAATACATGGCAATATGCAACAATATGATGCATGCATATGACATGGCAAAATGAGTGTGTTGGGCTAATGCAACTACAACCAGATGGGTTTGAGCCATTTTGAACCAAAGATTCAAAGCTCAACTCATTTGTGATCTTGAATAGTGCTTTATCATGTTTTGCACTAAACAACAAGTTATCTTGTTTAAACATGCATGAAACCTGTATAGATGGATAGATTGGACTTTGCTGGTCATTTTCCATATATAACACTTTGCATTTGGAGCTACAGATTAATTTCTATGATTTTTTGATGTTAGCACTATATTTTGGAATTTCATGAATAAGAATAAATACAGAAAAGAGTTACTGCGTCAGCACTGCATCAGCAAGTCAACTGGGCGTCCAGGTCAAACCTGATCAGTGGGGCCCACTGGTCAGTGTCACAGTAGCAAATTAACTTAATTAAAATTAGTTTAAAAACTAATCTAGGTTTGACCAGGGCCGCGCTCACATGTCAGTGACCCAAGGTGGTCAAACCCCTGGTCAACTGGGTCAAATCGCCGGCGTTTAGTCACCGGCGAGGACCAGACGCGGCGGAGGGGTGCGGGATTCACACTCCGACGACCAAATGGACGGCGGAGGCCACCTACGCATAGCTGGGAGCAAGTTGCGTCGAGTTTGGCGGAAACGACCCCGACGACGAGTTTGGCGGCTGTCGGAGTTCGGGCGATCTCGAACTCGACGTTGCGGGGGTTCTGGAGGCACGAGGCCAGCTCCTACGAAGCCCATGTGGTGCGGTGAGTGCATTGGGCACGGTGGCGTGGCTGTTGCATGGCCGGAGCCACGTCGATGACGAGCTTGGGCGGCGGCTCATGCGATTGAGCTCGTGTGGTCGCTACGGTGCGCGGCAGCGAGAGTGGAGGGGATGGGAAGAGACAGCAGCTCATGGCGATCATGATGATATGAACGTCGAGCTCGGGGAGGAACCGGAGTGGACGGGGTGGTGAAGTGGATCTCCGGCGGCGAGAGGTCGAGGACGGCTCGGTGGAGGCGGTGCAGAGCGTGCGAGCGCTCGGGGATCGGCCTGCTCGACGAAGCGGATGACGGCGGAGCTCGTGGACACAGTGGGGCAGCGAGAAGGCGATGGTGGTCGTGGTTACGTCCGCGGTGCGACTATGGCTGTGTCGGCCATGGTGGGGGAGAGCGAGAGAGAGGCGCGGGAGGGAATGGGATGTCCAGGGGGTCAAGGCGGCAACATGGAGGCCGTCCAAGTGTCTAGCCGCTGAAGCGGCAAGCAGCTGGTGCCGTGGCGAGCTCTCGCAACTGGCGCCACCTCCTGCCTGTGTGCCTGCCTGGCGGGGAAGAAGTAGCTGGCTGGGACGGGCCAACATAGTGCTGGGCCGCCAGGTGGGCCGAGTGGTGGGTTGTCAGGTAAGTTAGCATTTCCTTTTAATTTTGTTTTTCTTTTCTTTTTGTAGGTTTCTGGCTTTTTCTAAAACTGCCTAAACACTTTGAAAATCCATCAAACCACTCATGCCCATTGTATAGAATATATCCAACAGGAAACATTTTGGTTTATGATTATTTGGACATTTAAAATATTTTATAGCATTTAAATGTCCAAATGCAAATAACATATGATTTAATCGAGTGACCTTAAGATGTCCTAGAAAATTGTGCACCATTTTTGTCAGAGGTTTAAGACCAAGGCAAAGATGATGAACATTTTAGAAGGACATTTCAGGTTCATTGAAAAAGATTTTAGTAACCCTAGTTGGATTAAAGGGGGTGCTGGGGGTTCTGTCATCCCCATTTCCAAGTTTATGATCAAAGTAAATATGATGCAACACTCTAATGCATGAACTAGCTAGGGTGTGACAACTCACACCCACTAAGAGAAATCTCGTCCAGAGATTCAGGGTCCATTGGGAAGAAGGTGGGGTATTCAATTCGATGACAATCCTCCCTTTCCCAAGTAGCTTCTTGCTCGGAATGGTGTGACCATTGAACCTTGAGAAACTTAATGTTATGGCATCGAGTGGTACGCTCGGCTTTATCAAGAATACAAACGGGATTTTCACGGTATGTGAGATTATCTTGGAGATCAAGCGTTTCATGGTCCACTCCACGGATAGGATCCGAGAAGCAACACCTGAGTTGAGAAACGTGGAAGACATCATGAACTCTGGAGAGATGTGGAGGTAGTTCCAATTGGTAGGCAACTTCTCCTCGTTTGGCAAGAACGCGAAAGGGTCCAATGTAGCGAGGATCCAATTTGCCTTTGATACCGAATCGATGGGTTCCCTTCAGAGGAGTAACCCGAAGGTAAGCCTTCTCGTTGACCTCAAAAGTCATGGCCTTATGTTTGCAATCATATTGGCTCTTTTGATGAGATTGGGCTGTTTTGAACTTTTCACGAACAATGTGAACTTGCTCTTCTGCTTCCTGGATCATATTTAGGCCAAAGAATTGTCTTTCCCCAGTTTTTGACCAGTTAAGAGGTGTTCGACACCTTCGTCCATAAGAAGTTCAAAAGGAGCTTTGCCCAAGCTAGATTGATAGCTATTGCTATAAGCAAATTCGGCAAATGGAAGGCATTTCTCCCAATCCATTCCGAATGAGATAACAGAAGCTCGGAGCATATCTTCCAGAATTTGATTGACGCGCTCTACTTGACCACTTGATTGAGGGTGGAACGCAATGCTGAAGGAGAGACGAGTCCCCATAGCATTTTGAAAACTTTCCCAAAATCAAGAGGTGAAGAGACTTCCACGGTCTGAGTTAATCTCCAATGGAACACCATGAAGAGACACTATTCGAGAGATATACAAATCTGCTAGCTGGCTAGCGGTTATACTCTCCCGAATAGGTAGGAAGTGGGATACTTTGGAAAGACGGTCGATGACAACGAAAATAGCATTCTTCCCTCTCTTGGTCTTGGGAAACCCGGTGATGAAGTCCATACCGATTTTATCCCATTTCCATTCAGGAATAGCTAAAGGTTGAAGGGTGCCAACAGGCCGTTGATGCTCTACTTTAACACGACGACAGACGTCACAATTTGCAATATATTGAGTGATTTGTCTCTTCATTCTAGTCCACCAGAACCTCTGGCGTAGGTCCTGATACATCTTGGTACTACCGGGATGAATTGTGAGAGGAGATTCATTAGCTTCCTTAAGGATTGGCCGCCTTAGGTTTCGTGCCTTGGAACCACTAAGCGGTTTCCAAAGAACACGACACCTTGATAATCAATGGAGAAATATTCCGTGACTCCTTTCTTGATGTTTCTCTTGATACGGGAAATTCCCGGGTCGACCTTTTGTGCTTTGATGATCTGATCCGTAAGGGTAGGTTTCACCACCAAGGTAGATAGGAATCCTTGAGGAACAATGTGAAGGTTAAGCTTCCGAAATTCCTCGTCGAGAAGTGGTTGACTTTGTTGTAACATCAGGTTGTTACAATAGGATTTACGACTTAGTGAATCAGCCATAACATTGGCTTTTCCTGGGTTGTAAGTTATCCCTAAGTCGTAATCTGAAATCAACTCGACCCAATGTCTTTGTATGAGATTCAAATCCGGTTGGGTGAAGATATATTTAATACTTTGGTGATCAGTGAAGATCTCGCAACAATTACCGAGAAGGTAATGTTGCCATGTTTTAAGTGCATGGACTACACCTGCAAGCTCTAGATCATGTGTGGGATAGTTTTCCTCATGTGGATGCAACTTTCGTGAAGCATAGGCAATCACATGACGATCTTGCATGAGTATGCAACCTAGTCCTTATCATGAGGCGTCGCAATAGATAACAAAGTCCATGGATAAATCTGGTGGTACCAGTACGGGAGCAGATGTCAGGCGTCTTTTCAGTTGCTGAAAACTGTTCTCGCACTGTGGGGTCCACTCGAACTTTCTTATCTTTCTTGAGGAGTTCAGTTAGAGGTTTAGCAACCTTGGAGAAGTTTTTGACGAAGCGACGGCAGTAGCAAGCTAAGCCAAGGAAACTTCGAACTTGCTTGACCGTTTCATGTGGAGTCTGATTAAGAACGGCCTGAACTCGCTCGGGATTGACAGCAACACCCTTACCAGAGACTACATGGCCTAAGTAGGTCACTTCTGGCAACCAAAATTCACATTTGGAGAATTTGGCATAAAGGTGATGCTCTCGAAGTTTCGTCAATACCAGCCTCAGATGTTCAACATGTTCTTCCTCATTCTTGGAGTAGATGAGTATTTCATCGACGTATACCACGATGAATTTATCCAAATACTCCATGAAGATCGAGTTCATTAACCGAGAGAAGGTGGATGGGGCATTGATTAAACCAAAGGACATGACGGTGTACTCGTATTGGCCATAACGAGTAACAAAGGCCGTTTTGGGAATGTCCCGTTCTTGATTTTGATTTGATGGTAGCCCTACCTCAAATCCATTTTGGACAAGACTTAGGATCCAGCGAGCTGGTCATACAGGTCATTGATTGATATGTCTCCATCGTATCTACTTTTCCAAACACTTTTGCCCTTGTTTTGGACTCTAACTTGCATGATTTGAATGGAACTAACCCGGACTGACGTTGTTTTCAGTAGAATTGCCATGGTGTTATTTTTGTGCAGAAATAAAAGTTCTCGGAATGACCTGAAAATCAATGGAGAATTATTTTGGAATATATAATAAATACTGGAAGAAAGATCCACGTTAGGGGGGCCTCCACCTGTCCACGAGGGTGGTGGCGCGCCCCCTGCCTCGTGGGGCCCCTGACGCTCCACCAACCTCAACCCTGACTCCATATATTCACTTTCGGGGACAAAAAACCAGAGAGAAGTATTCATCGCGCTTTACGATACAGAGCCACCGCCAAGCCCTAAACTCTCTCAGGAGGCTGATCTGGAGTCCGTTCGGGGCTCCGGAGAGGGGAATCCGTCGCCATCGTCATCATCAACCATCCTCCATCACCAATTTCATGATGCTCACTGCCGTGCGTGAGTAATTCCATCGTAGGCTTGCTGGACGGTGATGGGTTGGATGAGATTTATCATGTAATCAAGTTAGTTTTGTTAGAGTTTGATCCCTAGTATCCACTATGTTTTGAGATTGATGTTGCTATGACTTTGCTATGCTTAATTCTTGTCACTAGGGCCCGAGTGCCATGATTTCATATCTAAAGCTATTATGTTTTCATCAATATATAAGAGTTCTTGATCCTATCATGCAAGTCTATAGTCACCTACTATGTGTTATGATTCGTTAACCCCGACCTCGAAGTAACAATAATCAGGATACTTACCGGTGATGACCATAGTTTTAGGAGTTAATATATTCACTATGTGTTAATGCTTTGTTTCGGTACTCTATTAAAAGAAGCCTTAATATCCCTTAGTTTCCATTAGGACTCCTGTCGGTGTCAAAACCGGCGGATCCCGGGTAGGGTGTCCCGAACTGTGCGTCTAGGCGGATGGTAACAGGAGGCGGGGGACACGATGTTTACCCAGGTTCGGGCCCTCTTGATGGAGGTAATACCCTACGTCTTGCTTGATTGTTCTTGATAATATGAGTAGTACAAGAGTTGATCTACCATGAGATCGAAGAGGCTAAACCCGAGAAGCTAGCCTATGGTATGATTGTGTGTTGTTGGTCCTACGGACTAAACCCTACGGTTTATATAGACAGCGGAGGGGGCTAGGGTTACACAGAGTCGGTTACAAGGAAGGAGATCTACATATCTGTACTGCCAAGCTTGCCTTCCACGCCAAGGAGAGTCCCATCCGGACACGGGACGAAGTCTTCAGTCTTGTATCTTCATAGTCCAACAGTCCGGCCAAAGGATATAGTACGGCTGTCCGGATACCCCCTAATCCAGGACACCCTCAGTAGCCCCCGAACCAGGCTTCAATGACGATGAGTCCGGTGTGCAGATTGTCTTCGGCATTGCAAGGCGGGTTCTTCTTCAAACTCTGAGTACCTGTTAAATAGTGTCCAGCTTCTCGTAAATGTTGCGCTTCTTGGCTTCTGCGCCCAATAATGGCCATCTTCCATGTGTCAAGAGAATGTGAGGAGCCAGGGTGTTTTTACATTTACCACCCCATCTATGTGAATGAACTATCTATTAAAGAGACGAAGATCCTCAGATCCAAACCACACCATCCTCCCTCAGCGAGCATTCATCGGAGCGCACCCGAAAAAATCCATCCCAACATGGCTGGCCAGCGCAGCTCCTCCTCTCGCTCCCGCAGCCCCAAGCCCGGAGACTGGGAGAAGTGTTCCGTCCCGCACATCCAATTAGTGAAGCTACAGACCCAGGGATTCCTCCCTCCAGCATATATGGTCCTGGTTCGAGCCGGGCTAGCAACCTATAATGGCGGGGAGCAAGCGGAGAGCTTTCCCAACCCCTCTAAGGGAGAGCGGGTATGCCTTGTCCCTTATTTGTTAAGGGGACTCGGATTTCCAATCCATCCATTTCTCTGAGGGCTCCTAGAGTTCTACGGCCTCCAGTTGCACAACCTCACCCTTGCCTCCATACTGCACATCACTGGTTACGTAGCCCTTTGCGAGCTATTTCTGGGTTGCGAAGCTCATTTCACACTGTGGAAGAAGTTGTTCTGCCTTGTGCCCCGTACACAGAGGGGATCAATATATCAAGTGGGCGGAGCCGAAGTATGGCGCATCGCAGGGACCAGATACCTATCCGGTACCCCGAAGAAGACGTCCGAGGACTGGCCTTCGGAGTGGTTTTATATGGAGGATGTTCCTCTCCCAGATCCTATCCGGATTGGTCTTCCTGAGTTCGACAACGCCCCTTTGAAGAAACGCCTAAGCTGGCGCCCATAGAGCCCACAGGAGGAAGATGATAAAGACGTATTTTATCTGATGGGCCAGATAAAGTTGCCGGCCAAATCAGGACTGACCATAACCGAGGTTATGGCAATATGCATTATGCGGGGGGTGCAGCCACATCAATATCGAGGACACCCCATGTGGCACTTCAACGGGGAAGATGATGCCACCCGCTGCGGGCGCAAGGGATCGGACTCAGTTGCTATTCTAGCAAAAATTCTTTCCGATCTGTATAAGGGGGAAGAAGAGGAGTTCCTCCGCATCAAGCCACGGGATGGATTCTCCATGAACAACCCTCGAAGCTGGGTGAGCTTCCACTCTTTTTACTTCCATCCAACCCTTGTTTTCGTGATAAATATTTACCTTGCCGTTTTATCGTAGGAACTGCGTAAGGCGGTAGGGGAGATCAATAGCCCACCTCCACAACTAGAGGATCCTGAATGGGTCCTCGACCCCGGCCTCAAAGAGGATCCGTACATATTCGTGGAGCTGATTGATAGGATTTTCTATCAGCTAAGCTGTGATGACGCCATGGTGGCCATTATAGCGGACTATCCTGGGCTACTTCCAGCCTCGCAAGTAAATGAGACCGGAGTCCCAACCTTTGAAAAGGATTTCCTTTTATGCAATTCACCTACCATATACAAACGGTGTTTTATAGGGAAGGCCCTCGGGACGCCATGCCGAGCCTGCGGCGACTCGCCAACAAGGGGTTTCAAAGCCGGACAGGCTAAAAACGAAGGCGGTCCGAACGGAGACGTCGGCGCAGAGGTATGATGCAACACCTCACTCTGTGGTTGTCGTCTTTAAAAACATAATAACACCCGTGTTTCCTAGAAGGAAGAATGCTCGCCGATCACGCCTCTACCAGTCGGGCTCCAGGGCCGGACACAGAGGCGGAAGCTAACACGAGGCACACGCCGGATACTCCTTCTACAGAGGATGCGGATAAGATATCCGCTACGAAATCCGAAGTGGAGATCACCATGAATCACAGGCATCGCCGAGCCGTACTCCATGACGCTTGTTTCTCCCGAGAGGCATTTGATGCATTCAACTTAGGAGATGCGTACATCCGTGCTGCTCAAAATGGTCTAGCCAGAGCCACGGACCAGTATGTAAAGGATGTATGGGTAAGAAAATTTGATGAGTATATATATATATATATATATATATATATATATATATATATATATATATATATATATATATATATATATATCAGTAGCCCCTGAGACTTGAAACAGTTGGCACAACTGATTTAAGGATCATTTATTGTGCAAGTTCTTACAGAGAAGAATACTCGACTGTCACAGGAGCTGGAGGAATGCAAGACCCAACTCCGGGCCGCCGTTGCCGCATTGAAGGAACCTGAAAAGTCCCCAACGTGTAACATTTGTTTCAAAGAATGATAGGTACCATATAGTGTGCGGCATGGCTGCAGATCTAACAATAGATATTGCAGATGACTCCGGAGAGAATCCGGAGGACCAGCATGTCGTACGATGGCTAAAGGCTGGCGAACAAGTGCTGACTAAGGTCATGCGGGAGAAAAACAATCTCCAAGATGCCAATAGCAAGCTGAGCGTGGAACTGAAAGATGTTCGAGCCCAGCTTGCGAACTCCGTGAAGGAGAATAAGCGGCTTCGATGCGACATTTTCAGTAAGTGCTTGAACGAACCCTTAAAAGAGTGCGGCGGAGAAGCCGGCTAACAGAGTTATGTCTGCAGGTATGCTGACGGGTCGTCCCGCGGAGGAGATGCCCGGGTCTGCGGGTGATCTTCTACCCGAGCTCTCACAACTGCACGAACAAGTTCGGCAGGTGATGCAAGGTATTGCCCAGGCCTTGTGGCCATCCGTCACCCTGCCAGCAGGCATTGGAGAGCTTGCGGAGAAGCTCAAGGGAGCACGGCGGCGCTTCCGATTATGGAACATATCGGCCTGCCGTCAAGGTGCCAGGGAAGCCTGGGCCATGGTGAAGACGCGGTATACTAAGGCTGACCCAAACCACATGGCCGAGTTAGGACCTGTGGGGCCAGATGGGAAAGAGACCCTGTTAGCTTAGTGTATGGGCAAGTAGAATTAGCCGCAAAGTATTCCCAACAGGATTGTAGGCTAGACAGCCTGTTGGATGGTATAGAAGAGGAATTTAGTCAGTCTACATGACTATGTAATTAAAGTGACATGTATAATGCCTTCTAGCCGGATTGTAAATCATTTGTCATGGCGGACCTTTTCGCTTCAACCTCGGGACCCGATAGTCCGGAGTGTATCCAAATACCCGCTCAGTTATATAAGAATCAGGGTATGCGTGGAAACCAAGCATAGGGGTCATTAGTGCTCGAACAGACAAGTACCCAACTAATCAGGTTATATTACATGGGTAGTAAGAAACATCTTCCAGGGAGAATAGTTCCGTTAAGGGTTCCTTTCCTTGGGTACGCATGCCCTAAAGTGCATGTCCGGGCTGCGAGAGGAGACGCAGGCAAAAACATCTGGGGGCACATATGGAAAATAAATAAAAATCATCTTTTGTTCACCGACCGAATATTCCCTTAAGAATGCTAGCTTTCAGCTTCACCCAGTCTGAGGTACACATCCAGCTGACCCAGCAGTAACAATCGCAGAGGTGCTCCCCTTATGCCCTAGCCGAATTAACGGGAACGTAGGGCATAAATACAAGAGCCAGGCAACCCAGCTTGGCCAAAACTTAAGTCATATCGATGCATATAATGGCGAAGAAAATGGTACATGCGGAAGAATAACACATGTGTGGGGCATGAAGCCCAGATAAATAATTAAGCTTCTGTGTAAGAAGCCCCCAGGTATAATGAGCGCGGTTAGCATGTCAATAGGTTGCAAGCAAGGCACAAGTTGGCCCTTGAAGGCCTTGAGAAATAATAAAAGAAAGAAAGAGAAAAAAGACAGATAATGTATATGCAAAAAATGGACAGAGGAAGGAGACGAACATAGAGTCCGGCACTAGGCATAGAATCTTTGGAGCCAGGCTGCGTTGGCTCAAGTCGATTATTCGATGCATGCCGCAGACGGTATGCTCCACCGGTCAGAACTTGGTCAATAATGAAGGGACCTTCCCATTTGGGCTCGAGCTTGGTCTTTTTCTTCTCCGGCAGGCGTAGAACTAGCTCGCCAACATTATAAGTTTTGGCCCATACTTCTCTGCTTTGGTATCTGTGAGCCTGTTGCTAATAGAATGCGGAACGGGCTTTTGCCACGTCGCGCTCCTCCTCCAGGGTGTCCAAACTGTCCTGCCGATCGAGCTCGGCTTCTCTTTCTTCGTACATGCGCACTCGAGGTGAGTCATGAATTATGTCACAGGGCAGAACCGCCTCTGCGTCGTACACCATAAAGAAGGGTGTGTATCCGGTAGTATGATTTGGCGTGGTCTGCAGCCCCCAGAGTACGGAGTCGAGCTCCTCTACCCACTGCGTGTTAGACTCCTTTAAGGACCGCACTAATCTGGGTTTGATGCCACTAATGATAAGACCATTTGCTCGCTCAACTTGGCCGTTAGTTTGTGGGTGATAGACAGAGGCATAATCGAGCTTAATGCCCATGTTGCTGCACCAGAGTTTTACCTCGTCGGCCATGAAGTTCGTGTCATTGTTAGTGATGATGCTGTGGAGGACGCCATAACGGTGTACAACCCCGGATATGAAGTCTATCACTAGTCCGGATTCGGCCGTTTTAACAGGTTTGGCTTCTATCCATTTGGTGAATTTATCCACCATGACCAGTAAGTATTTTTTCTTATGGGTTCCCCTTTAAGGGATCCAACCATGTCAATCCCCCAGACCGCGAAGGGCCAGGTAATGGGGATTGTTTGGAGGGCGGTGGGTGGCATGTGGCTTTGGTTTGCAAAAAGCTGGCAGCCGACGCAGCGTTGGACCAAGTCCTATGCATCTACCCGGGCCGTCGGCCAATAAAAACCTATACGGAAGACCTTGCTTACAAGGGCCCGGGTTGCGGCGTGGTGGCCGCCGAGTCTGGCGTGAATTTCTACCAAAAGCTTCCGCCCTTCCTCTTCGTAGGTGCACCTTTGAAGGACTCCGATAATGCTTTTTTATACAGCTCTCCCTCGTGGACCCTCTAGGCTTTAGATCGCCGCACTATGCAGCGTGCCTCATTTTGGTCCTCGGGAAGTTCCTACCTAGTTAGGTAGGTCAGTAATGGTTCTGCCCACGGGGCGATGATGGCCATTATTACGTGGGCTGAAGGTGTTATTTCGGTGGCAGAGCCTCCGATTATGTTAGAGTGTTCGGTATCGGGCATTTTGGCCGGGTCCGGACTATTGTTACAGGTGTCCCCTTCCCATACCACGGATGGCTTAAACAACCTCTCCAAAAAGATGTTGGGGGGACCGCATCACGTTTTGCGCTGTTGCGAGTGAGGATATCCGCCGCCTGATTGTTTTCATGAGCCACATGGTGAAATTCGAGCCCCTCGAACAGAGCTGACATCTTTAGGACGGCGTTGCGATAGGCCGCCATCTTCGGATCCTTGGCATCGAAGTCTCCATTTATTTGGGATATTGCAAGGTTCGAATCGCCACGCACCTCCAGGCGTTGAATGCCCATGGGAACTGCCATCCGAAGACCATGTAACAGGGCTTCGTATTCGGCTGCGTTGTTGGAGTCTGTATACAGTATCTGTAGTAAGTATTGAACTGTATCTCCAGTTGGGGACGTCAGGACGACGCCAGCCCCCAGACCAGCCAGCATTTTGGAGCCGTCGAAGTGCATGATCCAATTGGAGTATGCGTCGTACTCTTTAGGGAGTTCGGCTTTCATCCATTCGGCGACAAAGTCGGCCAATACATGCGATTTAATGGCTCGCCAGGGTTTGTATGTTATGTCGAACGGGAGGAGCTCAATGGCCCATTTGGCAATCCAGCCCGTGGCATCGCGGTTGTTTATAATATCATTAAGTGGCACTTACGAGGCTACTGTAATTGAACACTCTTGAAAGTAGTGTTGCAGCTTCCAGGATGCCATGAATACCGCATAGGCTATCTTTTGATAATGTGGGTACCGTGATTTGCATCGAGTGAGGACAGTGGATACATAATATACCGGCTTTTGAAGGGGGAATTTATGTCTGTCCGTTTCTCATTCGACGACGAGCACTGCGCTTACAACCTGATGAGTTGCTGCAATATACAACAGCATTAGTTCGCCGATGTTTGGCGCGGCCAGGATTGGGTTGGTTGCCAGTATGTCTTTTATTTCTTCCAATCCGGCTGTGGCAGCGTCCGTCCACTCAAAGTGTTCGGTGCGCCGAAGGAGGCGATAAAGGGGTAATGCCTTTTCTCCTAAGCGGGAGATAAAGCGGCTTAGAGCCGCCACACATCCGGTTAATTTCTGGATTTGTTTGAGGTCCGTTGGGATAGCCAACTGTGACAGAGCTCGGATTTTGGCTGGATTTGCTTCAATTCCTCTACTGGAGACAATGAAAGCCAGGACCTTTCCGGCTGGTACACCGAAAACGCATTTTTCCGGATTGAGCTTGATGTCATATGTTCGGAGGTTGTCGAATGTGAGCCTCAAGTCGTCTATTAGAGAGTCGACGTGTTTGGTTTTGACGACCACATCATCTACGTATGCCTCTACTGTTTTGCCGATCTATTTCTCCAGAAATGTCTGAACCATGCACTGATATGTTGCACCGGCGTTTTTGAGCCCAAAAGGCATTGTGTTGAAACAGAAGGGGCTGTATGGTGTGATAAATGTTGTTGCGGCTTGGTCGGACTCCGCCATCTTGATTTAGTGGTAGCCGGAGTATGCGTCGAGGAAACACAATGAATCGTGTCCTGCGGTAGAATCGATAATTTGATCGATGCGAGGGAGGGGGAGGGATCCTTTGGGCAAGCCTTGTTGAGGTCCTTGAAATCGACACATAGGCGCTAGGATTTGTCCTTCTTTGGTACCATTACCAGGTTTGCTAGCTAGTTCGGGTGTTTTATTTCTCTAATGAATCCGGCCTCCAATAACTTGGCTAGTTCCTCTCCCATAGCTTGTCTCTTAGGTTCAGAGAAACGCTGAAGAGTCTGCTTGACCGACTTGAATCCCTTTAGAATATTAAGGCTGTGCTCGGCCAGCCTGCATGGGATTCCTGGCATGTCTAAGGGGTGCCAAGCGATTATGTCCCAATTCTCACGCAGGAACTCTCGTAGTGCGGCGTCCACGGCAGGGTTTAACTATGCCCCGATGGAGGCTGTTTTTGTAGGGTCCGTTGGGTGGACTTGGAATATGACTATTTCATCCGCTGGTTTAAAAGACGTGGACTTGGATCTCTTGTCAAGTATCATGTCGTCCCTGTCCACTTTGGAGCGTAGCGTAGTTAATTCCTCGGCCGAAAGGGCTTCGGATAATGCCTCGAGGGCCAATGAGGCTATTTTGTTTTCAGCATTGAGTGTTGTGTCCGGATCACTAGCGAGAGTGATTATTCCGTTGGGCCTGGGCATTTTGAGCTTCATGTACCCGTAATGGGGTATGGCTTGGAAGATCGTGAACGCCTCCCGCCCTAAAAGGGCGTGGTATCCGCTACTAAACGGGGCCACTTGGAATGTAATTTCTTTGGACCTATAGTTCTCCGGCGTGCCAAATACCACATCTAGTGTGATTTTCCCAGCACAGCGTGCTTCCTGACTGGGGGTGATTCCTCTAAAGGTTGTGCTGCTTTGCTCAATGCGGTTCCAGTCTATTTTCATTTTTTGAAGAGTTTCCTCATAGATGAAGTTTAATCCACTGCCGCCGTCCATGAGTACTTTGGTGAGTCGAAAGCCGTCCACAATTGGACTGAGGACCAGTGCAGCTAGTGCTCGGGCTGTTCGGAATTTAGGTTCGTCACTGGCATTGAAGGTAATAGATGTGTCACTCCATGGATTTATTGCTGTCACGTGGCAGATTTCGGCAAGGCTGCGGAGTGTTCGCTTGCGCCTATTATTTGATGCGAAGGTTTCAAACACCGTTAATACTGTATTGTTATCCCCAGGATGGTGCTCTGTGGCATCTGGGATGAGAAGATCCTCACCACTTTTGGCCACCTGCCGGAGTACCCAACATGCTCTAAGGCTGTGTGTTGGTATGGTATCCGCTGTACTATGAATTTTGCAGGGTCCATTGAGCCATCCCTCCAATACGGTTCCACGCCCTGTAGAGGGTTTTTGCTTCTTTGTAATTAACTCGGGTGTCTTATGATATTGCACCCTTTTACTTCGGACTAGGTGTATATTTGGAACCGGATTATCCCAAAATTTTGTTTCGGTTTTCTAGGCGCTTTCCATCGCATAGTACTTTCATACTATGGACGCCAACTCAGCGAAGCGTGATATGTCACGGCGACTTATGGCGTTAAGGATTCCCTTGTCCGTGCAATTATTGCGGAAAAATGAGACTGCGTATTCCTCGCGGCAGTCCTTAACCTTGTTCATCACAAGGAGGATTCTGGCCCAATAATGATGTACTGTTTCCTGGGGCGCTTGCCTGATGTGGGAAAGATCGTTTATGTTTGGGTGGGTGGGTGGATTTGAGTCCTAACCCTTACCCGATCTGAGACCCAGGGGCTGAGGCGTTTCCAATCTTGGAAGTTCGGGTTCCGGGATGTTGCCCGATAAGTCTGGCCCGCCGCCTGACACTAGGTTGAGGGCTTGGGTGATGTCCTCCCATAAACGGGTATCCGGCTCGGAGAGCTCAGGAATCCGAACATAGTTAGTCCTCAAGATAGAGGAAGAATCGCCGCATTGTTCCTCCACCACCGCAATATGATGGGTGACCGGTGGAGAGTTAATCTCCCTTTGTTCGAGTTTAAGCCCAATCCAATCATAGTCCATAGCGACTCCCAAGGCGGCGATGCGATCCAAGAGCTCGTTTTGGGATGAGAGCTCCATTGGATCCATCTGCTCGGCACATTCCTAGCCGACGTGGAGGCTGTTTTTCATGACCCGAGAAGTCATCGTCGGTGCAGCAGCCGAACGGGCGGTCATGATGAAACTGCCTAGCCGGAGAGTTTGGCCGACAGCCAGGGCTCCCCCAACAGTAATGTTGTTTTTAACAATGAGACGAGGCATCCTTCCTTATGGTGACGGCACAGTGGAACTCTCAATGAAAGCACCAATGTCGGTGTCAAAACCGGCGGATCTCGGGTAGGGGGTCCTGAACTATGCGTCTAGGCGGATGGTAACAGGAGGCGGGGGACACGATGTTTACCCAGGTTCGGGCCCTATGGATGGAGGTAATACCCTACGTCCTGCTTGATTGTTCTTGATAATATGAGTAGTACAAGAGTTGATCTACCACGAGATGGAAGAGGCTAAACCCTAGAAGCTAGCCTATGTTACGATTGTGTGTTGTTGGTCCTACGGACTAAACCCTTCGGTTTATATAGACACTGGAGGGGGCTAGGGTTACACAGAGTCGGTTACAAGGAAGGAGATCTACATATCCGTACTGCCAAGCTTGCCTTCCACGCCAAGGAGAGTCCCATCCGGACACGGGACGAAGTCTTCAATCTTGTATCTTCAAAGTCCAACAGTCCGGCCAAAGGATATAGTCTGGCAGTCCAGATACCCCCTAGTCCAGGACTCCCTCAACCCCGCTGCCATGGGAGGGTAGGACAAAATATGTCATGCAAGTTCTTTTCCATAAGCATGTATGACTATTTTCGGAATACATGCCTACATTACATTGATGAACTGGAGCTAGTTCTGTGTCACCCTAGGTTATGACTGTTACATGATGAACCACATCCGGCATAATTCTCCATCACCGATCCAATGCCTACGAGCTTTCCATATATTGTTCTTCTCTTATTTACTTTTCCGTTGCTATTGTTATCATCACTACAAAACACCAAAAACATTACTTTTGCTACTGTTACTTATGATATCGTTACCACTACTATCATATTACTTTGCTACTAAATACCTTGATGCAGATATTAAGTTTCCAGGTGTGGTTGAATTGACAACTCAGCTGCTAATACTTGCGAATATTCTTTGGATCCCCTTGTGTCGAATCAATAAATTTGGGTTGAATACTCTACCCTCGAAAACTGTCGCGATCCCCTATACTTGTGGGTTACCAAGACTATTTTCTGGCGCCGTTGCCGGGGAGCATAGCTCTATTCTTTGAGTCACTTGGGATTTATATCTGCTTATCATTATGAAGAACTTGAAAGATCCATGAACCAAGATTTATCCCTCAACTATAAGGGGAGGTAAGAAACTACCATCTAGCTCTGCACTTGATTCACCTTCTGGTTTGAGTAAGCTTGCGACACCTAAACCTGGTTCTGCTATTAATTCTGATATGTCGCATGTTATTGATGATGTCACTTCTGCTATGCATGATACTTATGATGAAACTACTTCTATGCTTGATACTACTGTGCCACTTGGTGAATTTCTTGATGAACAACTTGCTAGGGCTAGAGAGAATGAAATTATTGAAACTGATAATATTGACGAAAGTGATGATGATGATTCTCCCCCTAAATATGAATTGCCTATTGTTCCTGAGGGTTATGTTATGGATGAGAAACTGCTAGAGATTTTCTTGCTTGCAATGATAGGAGTGATCTTAAGAAATTATTAGCTAAGTTGAAACAAAAAACTCTAAATGCTAGAATGAAATATGATCATGCTTATGCTACTTCACCTATCTTTGTTACTAATAAGGATTATAAATTCTCTGTCGACCCTGAGATATTTACTTTAGTTGAATCTTATCCTTTCTATGGCTATGAATCTGAAACTATTGTGGCACATCTTACTAAATTAAATGATATAACCACCCTGTTCACTAATGATGAGAAAACTTGCTATTACTATATCCTTCAATTATTTTCGTTCTCATTAAAAGGTGATGCTAAGATATGGTTTAATTCTTTGGATCCTGGTTGTGTGCGTAGTCCCCAGGATATGATTTTCTACTTCTTTGCTAAATATTTCCCTGCTCATAAGAAACAAGCTGCTTTAAGGGAGATATATAACTTTGTGCAAATTGAAGAAGAGAGTCTCCCACAAGCTTGGGGGAGGCTTCTCCAATTACTCAATGCTTTGCCTGATCATCCTCTCAAGAAAAATGAAATACTTGATATCTTTTATAATGGACTAACCGATGCTTCCAGAGACCACCTGGATAGTTGTGCTAGTTGTGTTTTCAGGGAAAGAACACCAGTTGAAGCTGAAATTCTATTGAATAATATGTTGAATAATGAAAATAATTGGGCACTTCATGATCCAATTCCTGAACCAACTCCGAAGAAAAGGGGTATTCTATTTCTCAGTCCAGAAGATATGAAAGAGGCAAAGAAATCTATGAAGGAACAAGGTATTAAAGCTGAAGATGTTAACAATTTACCCCCTATTGAAGAAATACATGGTCTTAATTTACTGCCTGTTGAATAAATACATGGTCTTGATAACCCGACACAGGTAGTAAAGGTAAATTCTCTCTATGGATATGATAAAGCTGAAATCCCTCCTACTAAGTTTGCTAGACAATGTTTGGATGAGTTTGATAACTTTATGATTAAGCAAGAAGACTTCAATGCTTATTTTGGTAGAGAATTAAAACGTAATTCTTATATGATTGAACACTTGAGTGATTATATGGCTAATGTTAAAGGTGAACTAAAACTTATTACTAAACATGCTTCTATGGTTACCACTCAAGTATAACAAGTACTTAAAGCTCAGAATGATTTCCTTAATGAATAAAATAATAAGAATGATAATGTTGTTAGAGTTATGACTAGAGGTGGTAAAATGACCCAGGAACCTTTGTATCCTGAGGGCCATCCTAAGAGAATTGAGCAAGATTCTCAGAGAAAGAATGTATATGCACCTAGTCCTTCTAAGAGGAAGAAAAAGAAAAATGATAGGGCTTTGCATGCTTCTAGTGAACCTGTTGTAGACACACCTGAGAATCCCAACGATATTTCTTTTTGTGATGCTGAAACCCAATCTGGTAATGAATATGAACCTAGTAATAATGTTAATGATGATGTTCATCTTGATGCTCAACCTAGCAATGATAATGATGTAGAGATTAAACCTACTGTTGATCTTGATAACCCACAATCAAAGAATAACGTTATGATAAGAGAGACTTTGTTGCTAGAATGCATGGTAAGGAGAGAGAACCATGGGTTCGGAAACCCATGCCTTTTCCTCCCAAACCATCCCGGAAAAAGGATGATGAGGATTTTGAGCGCTTTGTTGAAATGATTAGATCTATCTTTTTGCGTATGCGTTTGACTGATATGCTTAAAATGAACCCTTATGCTAAGTACATGAAGGATATTGTTACAAATAAAAGAAAGATACCGGAAGCTGAAATTTCTACCATGCTTGCTAATTATACTTTTAAGGGTGGAATACCTAAGAAACTAGGAGATCCCGGAGTACCAACTATACCATGCTCCATTAAAAGAAACTATGTTAAAACTGCTTTATGTAATCTTGGAGCCAGTGTTAGTGTTATGTCTCTCTCTTTATATCATAGACTTGATTTGAATAAGTTGACACCTACTGGAATATCTTTTCAAATGGCTGATAAATCAACTGCTATACCTATCGGTATTTGTGAGGATGTGCCTATTGTGGTTGCAAACGTTAATATTTTAACGGACTTTGTTATTCTTGATATTCCCGAGGACGATAGTATGTCTATTATTCTAGGAAGACCCTTTTTGAATACTACAGGGGCTGTTATTGATTGAAACAAAGGCAATGTCACTTTTCATGTTAATGGTAATGAGCATACAGTACACTTTCCGAGGAAACAACCTCAAGTCCACAGTAACAATTCTATTGAAAAAATTTCAACTATTACTATTGGAGGTTTTGAATTTCCTCTTCCTACTGTCAAGAAGAAATATGATATTCTTATTGTGGGGGACATGCATATCCCCGTTGAGGTAACCTAGTGTTATTCGAAAATTATCCGGTTCCATGTTATTCGGAATGAGTTTATTAACAAGACCTGGTCAACCTTGTTAGTGGATTCTTTTTGATGAGCATGAGATGGATGAATTTAGAAAACACAACTCTCTGTACCCTCTTTTTACTTTCTGTTATTTATATTAAATAAAGCAAAAATAGTAATTTATGTCTGTTTTCTGAATTATCCATGCAATAAAAAATACCCCGAAAATAAAAGTTCTCCAAATGCCATGAAAATTAAATATGATTTTTTCTAGAATATTTGAGAATAGCTGGCACTGAAAACACAGCAGGGGGAGCAAGCACCTGGCCATGTGGGTGGAGGGCGCGCCCTACCCCCATGGGCACGCCCCCTGCCTCGTGGGCCCATGGTGGCTCCCCTCCACTTATTCCAGCTACCACACACTCCTTGTTCCTCCCACAAACACCACTAGCCAGCTCAAACCCGAATCCAAGCTCATCTTACTGCCATTTTCGATCTCCTTGATCAAAGCACCTCTCACAAAACTGCTTTGGGGGATTGTTCATTGGTATGTGACTCCTCCAATGGTCCAATTAGTTTTTGTTCTAGTGCTTTAGTCATTGCATATTTTTGCTGCTTAGGTGACCCTGTTCCTGAGCTTGCATGACAAATTTATATGGTCAAAAGTAGTTTTAATGCATGATATTGTCTCTAGGAACTTGTGGGAGTAGTTGCTATCAATTTTGTTGAGTTTAGTTCACTTTTATTTTGAAGTTACTAAAAATTCAGATATTTTCAGAAAAAGATGAAGATATTTTTGAGGGCTCATCGAGCCGAAGCTCGAAGGATAAGCAAAGTGAGGAGGATAAGAGGCCCAAGTATAATCTCCCTCGCACCGCGGAGGTCCGGCCGTGTGAATGGCCTTGTGATAATTTCTTGAGAGCTGCCAGGATTTATGATGATTTCTATGAATTGGCTGAGAATGCAGGCCTCACCGCCTTCCTCCACGACCAACGCAAACAATATCTCTGACTCACCAATATCTTTGTGCAAAACTTTCATTTCCATGCTAGGAGCTCACCACCTACGGTGGAATTTTATTTATATGATGAGCATAAGGAGATGTCACATCGTGATTTTTGTCGGGTTTGTTTGATCCCTTTTGAGGGCAGTGTAGAGGAACCACATCGTGATGATGTGGATGGGTTTATTAGTACCATTGCTATAGGGGAAACGAGGAAGGTTTCCAACGCACGAATTACTAGCATACACTTTCCTGTTCTATGTTACTTTGCTATATTTGCTAGTAGATGCTTAATTGGGCGCGGAAACTGTGGAAACCTGAGTGCCCCTGATATTGTTATTTTGTGCCATGCCTTATTTCGTGATGACACATTTAGTTTGGGCGCTATTGTGGCAAAGCGGTTAAATCTTAACCGTACTAAGGGCCCCATCCTTGGAAGCATCTTCGCCTCGCGCCTCGCTGCACATTTTAACATACCTATTATGCATTGTGAGAAAGAATAAAAATTGCTGCCTCCTGTTTATCTAGATTATAAGAGTATGGTAGCACATGATTTTATTGTTAAGAATAGGGAAAAGGCGCTTAGGTACAAATCATCCTGAGACTATTACCTTGCCTGCTCCTTCCTTGTTTGATTTATCTGCAGACAAGTACCTTGTTCCGTTGGAGGCCATTCACGCCTACCGGAACCATACATCAGCTACAGAGCCAGAGCCGGAACCACAATTTGATCCTCCACGACAGTCTGATTACCAGTGTGATCCGGAGGTGATTGACAACCAGTGGAAACCTGAGGCTTCTTCATAGTACGACCCTAGCTATAACTTTGGATATCCGCCAATCTAGCCGTGGCCATAGACCAACTTAGGCCAAAAGCCTAAGCTTGGGGGAGTACATATTTCTCACCGACATTACATTCACGTTCACACACTCATTTCTAGTTGTTGGTGCTCATACTTTTTCATTGTATCATCCATGCTAGTTTATTTTCCTTTTTATGCTTTCTTCTTGTGTGTTCAATAAACCTTAATAAAAAACAAAAAATTAGTGTAGCCTTTAATTAGTTTACTTTCCATGCTTGTAGTAGTAATTAAAAAGAAAACCAAAAAGCTTTCTCGTTCTTCTTTTGCTTGTTGGGAGCTTTCCCGTGTAAATAGTTTTATTTCTTTTCTTTGGGGGTCGAGAGGAGAAGACCATAAATTAAATGTTAAAGTGGCTCTTATATGCATTATTGATTGATCTAACAAAGAGCCCTTGTTACCTTGTCTTCTCTCTTGAATTGAATGCTTGCAGATCCCAGCTTAGTCCAATGCACGTGCACTATTATTATTATTCACATCGTTCGGTCATGTAAGCCAAAGGAAATAATGATGATTATATGATGAACTTATTGAGATGAGAAAAGCTTGTATGAACTCGACCTCTCTTGTTTTTGTGAATATGATTAGTTCATCATTCCTGATTCAGCCTATTATGAATAAACATGTTTGCAATGACAATTAGAGATTATAGTTGCTTATGCCATGCTTAATTAGCTAGGAGCTTATAATGGTTTACCTTGCATGCCAACATGCTATTAAAATGGTTGTGATGTGATATGATAGGGTGGTATCCTCTTTTGAACGATTCGAGTGGCTTGACTTGGCACATGTTCACGCATGTAGTTGAAATAAAATCAACATAGCATCTACCATATTTATGTTCATGGTGCATTATATCCTACTCATGCTTGCATTCGGTGTTGATTAATTTTAATGCATGTTCATGATTGTTGTCGCTCTCTAGCTGGTCGCTTCCCAGTCTTTTGCTAGCCTTCACCATTACTAAGCGGGAATACTGCTTGTCAATCATATTCCATAAACCCCAAAGTTATTCCATATGAGTCCACCATACCTACCTATATACGGTATCTACCTGTCGTTCCAAGTAAATTTGTATGTTCCAAACTCTAAACCTTCAAATAAACATTCTTTTTTGTATGCTCGAATAGCTCATGTATCAACTAGGGATGTCCGTATCTTCCATGTTAGGCGGGTTATTCTCAAGAGGAGTGGACTCCGCTCCTCACTCACGAGAAAATGGCTTGTCACCGGGATGCCCAGTCCCATGCTTTATGAAAATCAAATCAAAATAATTGCAAACAAAACTCCCCCGGGACTGTTGTTAGTTGGAGGCACTCGTTGTTTCGAGCAAGCCATGGATTGATGCTTGTTGGTGGAGGGGGAGTATAAACTTTACCATTCTGTTTGGGAACTGCCTATAATGTATGTAGCATGGAAGATATCGCCATCTCTCGGTTGTTATGTTGACAATGAAAGTATACCGCTAAAAATATTATTCATATCTATTTCAAAACCGAGCTCTGGCACCTCTACAAATCCCTGCTTCCCTCTGTGAAGGGCCTATCAATTTAATTTTATATTGAGTCATCATCCTCTTATTAAAAAGCACCAATTGGAGAGCACCGCTGTCATTTGCATCCATTACTATTAGTTTACATTGATTATGATTTGACTGGATCTCTTTTACCATGAATTACAATGTCTAGTCAATCCTTGATCTTTAAAGGTGCTCTGCATTTATGTTTTGTGGTCTCAGAGAGGGCTAGCGAGATACCATCTTGTTATATCATATCATGATTGTTTTGAGAAAGTGTTGTCATCCGAGATTTATTATTATTGCTCGCTAGTTGATTATGCCATTGATATGAGTAAACATGAGACCTGAATGTTATTGTGACTATTGTTAGTTCATAATCTTTGCTGAAAACTTGAATGCCAGCTTTACATATTTACAACAACAAGAGCAAATAGAGTTTGTAAAAGTTTTTCTTTATCACTTTCAGTTTATCAATTGAATTGCTTGAGGACAAGCAAAGGTTTAAGCTTGGGGGAGTATCTACTTTTCCAAACACTTTTGCCCTTGTTTTGGACTCTAACTTGCATGATTTGAATGGAACTAACCCAGACTAACACTGTTTTCAGCAGAATTGCCATGGTGTTATTTTTGTGCAGAAATAAAAGTTCTCGGAACTACCTGAAAATCAACGGAGAATTATTTTGGAACATATAATAAATACTGGAAGGAAGATCCACGTCAGGGGGCCTCCACCTGTCCACGAGGGTGGGGGCACGCCTGTCCCCCTAGGCACGCCTCCTACCTCGTGGGCCCCCTGATGCTCCACTGACCTCAACCCTGACTCCATATATTCACTTTCGGGGAGAAAAAACCCAGAGAGAAGGATTCATCGCGTTTTACGATACGGAGCCGCTGCCAAGCCCTAAACTCTCTCGGGAGGGCTGATCTAGAGTCCTTTCGGGGCCCCGGAGAGGGGAATCCGTCGCCATCATCATCATCAACCATCCTCCATCACCAATTTCATGATACTCACCGCCGTGCGTGAGTAATTCCATCAAAGGCTTGCTGGGTGGTGATGGCTTGAATGAGATTTATCATGTAATCGAGTTAGTTTTGTTAGGGTTTGATTCCTAGTATCCACTATGTTCTGAGATTGATGTTGCTATGACTTTGCAATGCTTAATGCTTGTCACTAGGGCCCGAGTGCCATGATTTCAGATCTGAACCTATTATGTTTTCATCAATTATATGAGAGTTCTTGATCCCATCTTGCAAGTCTATAGTCACCTATTATGTGTTATGATCCATTTACCCCGAAGTGACAATAATCAGGATACTTACCGATGATGACCGTAGTTTGAGGAGTTCATGTATTCACTATGTGTTAATGCTTTGTTCTGGTACTCTATTAAAAGGAGGCCTTAATATCCCTTAGTTTCCATTAGGACCCTGCTACCATGGGAGGGTAGGACAAAAGATGTCATGCAAGTTCTTTTCCATAAGCATGTATGACTATATTCGGACTACATGCGTACATTACATTGATGAACTAGAGCTAGTTCTGTGTCACCCTAGGTTCTGGCTATTACATGATGAACCGCATCTGACATAATTCTAAATCACCGATCCAATGCCAACGAGATTTCCATATATTGTTCTTCGCTTATTTACTTTTCCGTTGCTATTGTTATCATCACTACAAAACACCAAAAACATTACTTCTGCTACTGTTACTTCTGCTATCGTTACCACTACTATCGTATTACTTTGCTACTAAATACCTTGCTGCAGATATTAAGTTTCTAGGTGTGGTTGAATTAACAAATTAGCTGCTAATACTTGAGAATATTCTTTGGCTCCCCTTGTGTCGAATCAATAAATTTGGGTTGAATACTCTACCCTCGAAAACTGTTGCGATCCCCTATACTTGTGGGTTATCATTGATCCTGGGGAGCGGATAGTTGTTCTTTATGGTGACCAAGTTGTCGGGTCAATAATCTACAATCATCTGATCCGTACCATCCTTCTTGACGAAGAGGACGGGGCAAGCCCATGGAGAAGAACTAGGACGGATGAAACCCTTTGTCAAGGACTCATCGAGTTGTTTCGTAAGCTCAGCTAGTTCTAGGGGTGCCATTTTGTAGGGTCTTCTAGAGATTGGGACAGTTCCTGGGACAAGATCTGTCACGAACTCCACATCTCTGTCAGGTGGAATACCTAGCATTTCTTCTGGGAAGACATCTGCAAAGTCACGGACTACCGGTATGTCTTCGAGGTCTGGAAGAGGACTGGCATTAAGAGAGTAGAGCTGACGCTTGGACACTCGGGTTAAGACATTGACTGTCTTGCCCGATGGATGTGTAAGATGAACAGTTCTAGTGGCACAATCAATTTTACAATAATGGGCTGACATACAGTCCATACCTAAGATGATATTTATGTACGAGGACTTGAGAGCTATTAAGGATGCAAGGAAGACAAGTCTATCGACGAGAATTTCATTCCCATGGTTTACTCTAGAAGTTTGCCATCTAGAGCCAGAGTTTGAATTTCCATGGTGGTGGGCATGTCACAGAATGTCGTGTTATGCAATCGAGCATACCTCTTAGATATGAATGAATGATATGCTCCAGTATCGAAAAGAACAGATGCCGGATGGCAGTTAACAAGCAGCGTACAAAGGACGATGTTAGGATCATCATGAGCCTCCTCAGCTGAGACATAGTTGACATGGCCACGTGGAGTGGTGGTTGCTTGGCATAGTACACCTTTCCCACTGGCTTCCCATGGCCAACAGACTTTCCAGGCTGGTTGGGGTTGTTGTTCTGGGGACACTCTCGAATGTAGTGACCCGACTCTCCGCACTTGAAGCATGTCACATAATTGGTGCGCGGAGCAGCATTGGCGGCCGGTCCACCATAAGCCTTAGGAGGTGCATACTGCTTGGTTGGGCGAGGCACCTCATAGGATGGCCTCGGAGTGAACCTGGGTGGCAGAGCTATGTTTGGAATGCACACCCGACGCTTCTGGGAACTAGAGCCGGATGAAGAACCAAAATCACAGGAATGCTTACATGTAGCTTCATAGTCAGTCTGGCCCGTTTCAGCACTAATGGCTTTGTTCACAAGCTTCTGGAAGGAGGTGTACTCGTGCAAACGGAGGTCATAGTGAAGCTCGGGGCTAAGTCTCTTCCGGAACCTCGCCCGCTTCTTGGCGTCAGTGGACACGTCCTCAGGTGCATAGCATGCCAAGTTTCCAAACTCACGGCTGTAGGCATCCACGGTCAGTCTGCCTTCGGTGAAGTTCCAGAATTCATGTCTCTTATGATCCATAAGACCTTCCGGAATGTGGTGTTCACGGAAAGCCACGCTGAATTCTACCCAAGTGGTAACCTGGTCGGCTGGGCGCATAGCCTCATAATTTTCCCGCAAAAAGCTAGCAGGGCCCTCAAGGCGATAAGCAGCGTAAGTGACTTGTCAGCTTCGGCTACGCGTGCAGAATGTAGCTTATGGGTAGTGCTACAAAGCCAATCATCCGCATCGAGAGGCTCGATAGAATGATGGAAGGTTGATGGGGTGATCTTGATGAAATCATTGAGAGACACCAAGTCGTTCCTCTGGTGACGTGTAGTATTCTGTTCGATGCGTTCTAACAACCGGTTGGTCTCGCGTTTATTCCTTTCTGCCTCCAACATGACTTCAGCCAAGGAAGGTGGATGGGGCAGATTCCCATCCCTAGCTCCACTGGCTCCACCATGCTCTTGTACAGCAGGGGTGCTTCTGGTGTTCACCATCCTAGGAAAGCAAAACAACGGTTTAGACAAGGATTGCAAACTCTGGCATAGGAATGCAGAGAGTAATGGATGACATGGAATGTAGAGATGTTCATTTGTTCGACATGGTATTACAGAAACTGCCGTATATACACCATCGGTCATACACACCATACATAGCTTAGTACAAGCCCAAGATGAAGTACAACTACGGTGAAAGAACATTACATCTCATCAGAGGCATTCCAAGCTCCTATACATTATTTATCTACGCCTCCGGAATTCAGTACACACTAAGTCATATTCCACCAGACGTGTGGGACTGTGGAAATACAACTACTACATACTACTAGTGTCTTGATCCAGCTCAGTCGTCTCCGGCTCCATAGTAGTCTTCATAGAGATCCCCCGCATAGCCTAGAAGCGGAACATGCGGATCCGAGAACTTACGATCATGTCGGGCCTGCGGACCATAAGGACTCGAGTGAGGCCTCGGCCCTACAAAGGGTGGAAGACGGCGCCCATGTGGAGGGATGATACCTCCAACATCTGGATAATCCATACGAGCTGGCAGACGTGTGCGGACGGGGTACAAATCCCACATATCCAGATAACCAGTCTACATGGCTGGTGTGTGCCGTGTCAGGGTAGCCCAGTGGTCCTGGCAGGTGTTTTACAGCTCCATGCATAAGGCATGGTTCTCTCGGTCTCTCTCCTCCAACATCTCAGTGGTCGTGCGAAGACGTGGCCCCTCCTAAGAAGCATCAGCATAAAGCATAGTGTAATAGCTCTCCTGGCCAGTGTGTGCCGTCGGCAGATAGCGGAACTTGGTATCCTGAAGTGATGCATACCCAGCTCCAATGATGGAGATCATGGAGTAGGCAGCATCCTGCACGGACATCTCCACGATAATAACAAGCCCATAAGATGAGTGTAGAGGCTCGGTAGACCCATGGTAAGATGGAAAGATCCTCACGGTGCAGATATACTGAATCTGATTAAAATCACGAAACTGCTCTTCGACAGTATATTCCGGATACCATCGGTAGCCTGTCTCTGACATCACACAGACCAGCACGGCCGTGTGGCCGGGCACATTAATTCATCGAGTCAGACGTACCACCTGATGTGTGGTGTGGGAAGCCATCTGAAACACGAAATAATGCAAAGCCATTAGAATTTCTAGGAAAAATCGGGCAGCATAACAGCTGTAAATGCTTGAAAAGGATTTTGAGACATTCTGCAAAAGTTTGCATAGCCACTCAACAACATCATATCAAGGTTTTGGGTCCAACCAACAACATACTGAAGTAGTAGAACTGAACTGGGGCTTGTAAACAACAATCCTATAAGAGTCTACGGATTAGTAACACGTGAACCTGATAGAAAGATGAGATCCTCGTCCTTAACCCCCGTGGAAAGAATGGACTGACTCAGATCAGAATGTCATGAGGTAAAGGTGTAAAAAGGGCCTTACGTTCCCTCCCACAATCAAAATTCCCTTACATATAACTAAAGCATTTCTAGACTCGACATCGACTAGTTTGGCTTAATGAACCTACAGGCAGTCCAGCTCTGATGCCAACGCTGTCAGGACCCCGATTCAGAGCAACATCGATCTAGCATGTAACACGTCATATCCCTTTGCGGCCTCACGCATGGTATTCCCACGGGTGCCACCTTACCTGGCCCAGGACCGTTTGCGCATTTTGGCTCATGTATATGATAGTGTCGCTAGCATCCATATGACAGAGAACCCGGGCCGACATGACTAGTCGTGAACCCAAAGTGGCACTAACTTACAAGGACAGGCACACATGACCCAGCAACGAACGTGTCGATCATCAGCGAGTGAATTCGGGCTGTAGCAACTGGGCTAGCAGGACTCCGAAAGACACCTCGTGACATTTCCCCCAAGGGACAGACACAGGATCGAAGAAGGACACATGCCGGTCAGTCTAAGTGTTCCGGAGCAGTAGCAGCTGGGCTAACAGGACTCCGGTAAACCGGGCTGTAGCAGACTAGCATGGCTCAGTGCAAGCACCAGACCACATTTCCCCATAAGAGAGGCTACCAAGGATAGACTACTTGGTTGTCGGATCCCACACATACCAAGCATTTCAATCATAAACACAATATGCTCGATATGTGCAAATACAACATGGCATCACAACAAAACTCTACAACTCAAGTATTTTATTTAAAAGGCTCCAGAGAGCCATGCATAACATGTTCATACAGGTCGGGGTCACACGACCCAACACTCAAGTCATACAAACATACAAGCACATGCGGAAGCAAACTTGTCTGAGCACAGACAACTAGAAAGCAAGAAGGCTTGACGAAGCCTGTCTATCTACACAGCCCTTCATGGCTCAGGATCACCACCTGGGTGGCAAGTCACTCGTCAACGTCGAGATCTACATAGAACCCATTGGAGGGGCGGTGTTCTCTTCTGCAACAGTAATTAAGCAAACATGAGTACAACAGTACTCAGCAAGACTTACATTAGATCCTACATACATGCACAGTATCAACAAGGGGTAGTGGAGTTTATTGCAGCAAGCCAGCTTTGACTCTTGGCTAAACTATCCTACGAGACAGCAACTTGTAAATGTTTTGCGCACACGAGTCCACTACTCACCACAACAATACAATACCGCGGATCCTCCTCCATCATCCTACGGAAGGGCCATCCATGACAATCACACTTGTCTTAAGGCTTTTAGGAGTATCCATTTACTTGTCTATGAACCGTATAGGCAACCAAGTAGTCCTTCACCGGGGACGCGGCTATTATAATAGATGATGTTAACCCTGGAGGGGTGTACTTCTTCACACACGCTCCCACCACTTATCGCTGCTACACGACATGTACTCGGCAACCTTCAAGCGGAAGCCCAACGAGGGTGTCGGCCACGGCCTGGCTAAACACCTAAGTCTCTAGTCCATGTTTATCGCCTATCCAGGTTCCATCCACAGGGAGTCTGGCCGAGGTTTCCACATACGGCCCCGAACGATGTGTATAGGGTTCCGAGACGCCAAACGGGCGCCCGGCATACTCGGCCACGTACCTACCGCATCACAGCCCACCCCGAGGGTTAGCACTACGCACGACCTCCAGTATACTACAAACACCAGAAACTACTTGCAACTCCTGGACAGAGGACTAGGGTGGTTAAGAAGCCGAGAGGGCCCATTGGTTTCGGGCCCAATGCATGGTAGTAGCTGGTTCTTAAATCACAGATACAGATCTTGGTGCTTAAGGACGGTTCCAATGAAACAACCCACCATGTACTCCTACATGGCCTCTCATCGATACCTTTACCAAATCGTGTTCAACACATCAGTCACATTACTGACATAATCATTTCACTCTAGCCATCACCCAGATGAACCAGACCAGACACGACTCTAAGCATAGCAGGCATAGCAAGGTAGGAAACACCGACATGGCTCAATCAACTCCTACACATGCTAGTGGGTTTCGTCTAGTTACTGTGGCAATGACATGTCATGCAGAGGAAATGGGTTCAACTACCGCAGCACACAGCAGTTTGAAATGTCGTTGTCTTAAATGCAGTAAATGAGAGCAGGAGCGATAACATGGGATTGTACCGATATGACCAATGGGGTTGCTTGCCTGACAGAGTGGTCGAGGGGTATTGTCCTTCAACTGGATACTCCTGAATATCCTCGGGAGCAGACCCTACCACGAAGATCACACCGGTAACACAATGAATACATGGAAATACGCAACAATATGATGCATTCATATAACATGGCAAAATGAGTGTGTTGGGCTAATGCAACTACAACCAGATGGGTTTGAGCCATTTTGAACCAAAGATTCAAAGTTCAAACTCATTTGTGATCTTAAATAGTGCGTTATCATGCTTTGCACTAAACAGCAAGTTAACTTATTTAAACATGGATGAAACTAGTACAGATGGATAGATTGGATTTTTGATCATTTTCCATATATAACACTTTGCATTTGGAGCTACAGATTAATTTCTATGATTTTTTGAAGTTAGCACTATTTTCTGGAATTTCCTGAATAAGAATAAATCCAGAAAATTGTTATTGCGTCAGCATTGCATTAGCACTGCGTCAGCAAGTCAACTGGGGCGTCCAGGTCAAACCTGACTAGTGGGGCCCACTGGTCAGTGTCACATTAGCTAATTAACTTAATTAAAATTAGTTTAAAAACTAATCTATGTTTGACCAGGGCCGGGACCCACATGTCCGTGACCCAGGGGGTCAAACCCCTGGTCAGCTGGGTCAAATCGCCGGCGTTTAGTCGCCGGCGACGACCAGACGTGGCGGAGGGGTGTAGGATTTGCACTCCAGCAACCAAATGGACGGCGGAGGCCACCTACGCGTAGCTGGGAGCAAGCCGCGTTGAGTGGTGGTGTTTCGGCTTGAGGTCGCTGGAAACGATGCCGACTACCAGTTTGGCGGCTGTCAGAGTTCGGGCGAGCTCGAACTCAATGCTGCGGGGGTTCTGGAGGCACGAGGCCAGCTCCTACTAAGCCCACGTGGTGCGGTGAGTGCATTGGGCACGGTGGCGTGGCTGTTGTATGGCTGGAGCCATGTCGGCGACGAGCTCGGGCGGCGGCGCATGCGGTTGAGCTCGGTGCGGTCGCTATGGCGCACGGTAGCAAGAGTGGAGGGGATGGGAAGAGACAGCAGCTAACGGAGATCATGATGAGACGAACGACGAGCTCGGGGAGGAACCGGAGTGGACGGGGCGGCAAAGTGGATCTTCAGTGGCGAGAGATCGAGAACGGCTCGGTGGAGGCAGTGCAGAGCGTGCGAGCTCTTGGGGCTTGGCCTGCTCGACGAAGTGGATGACGGCGGAGCTCGTGGACACGGTGGGGCAGCGAGAAGGCGACGGTGGCCGCGGTTACATTGGCGATGCGGCTGCGGCTGCGTTGGCCATAGTGGGGGGGAGAGCGAGAGATAGGCGCAGGGGGGAATGGGATGTACAGGGGGTCGAGGCGGCAACGTGGAGGCCGTCCAGGAATCCAGCCGCTGAAGCGGCAAGCAGCTAGTGCCATGGTGAGCTCTCGCGGCTAGCGCCACCTCCTGCCTGCCTGCTGGGGAAGAAGCAGCTGGCTGGCACGGGCCAGCACAGTGCTGGGCCGCCAGGTGGGCCGGCTGGTGGGTTGTGAGGTAAGTTAGCATTTCCTTTTAATTTTGTTTTTCTTTTCTTTCTGTAGGTTTGTGGTTTTTCTAAAAATGCCTAAACACTTTCAAAAATCAACAAACCACTCATGCCCATTGTATAGAATATATCCAACAGCAAACATTTTGGTTTATGATTATTTGGACATTTAAAATATTTTATAGCATTTAAATGTCCAAATGCAAATAACATATGATTTAATACAGTGACCTTAAGATGTCTTAGATAATTGTGCACCATTTTTGTCAGAGGTTTAAGACCAAGGCAAAGATGATGAACATTTTAGAAGGGCATTTGAGGTTCATTGAAAAAGATTTTTGTAACCCTAGTTGGATTAAAGGGGTGCTGGGGGTTCTGTCATCTCCATTTCCAACTTTCTGATCAAAGTAAAGATGATGCAACACTCTAATGCAAGAACTAGCTAGGGTGTGACACCAGCCTCGTGAGGCCGCCCCTGAGGAGGTCTTGCGTCGTCCCCCTCGTGAGGCTGGCCCCTCGCGAGGGTCTTGAATGTTTGCTCGTGAAGATGGGCCGTACAGGGCCGCTGGTGGAGCCATGTTGCGGGACGCAGGTAGGCAAGTCTGGGGACCCCCGTTCCCAGAACGTCGATAGTAGCCCCCGGTCCCAAGGCACACTCGGGCTTGGCTTTGAGGCGAAGACAAAGGGCAAGTGCGGAGTGCCGCGGGCCCCATCAGCTCGCGGCCACGGTTGGCGCATGGCGGCTGATTGGACGCGGGCGTCTCCGCTTCCCCATGCTGCCTAGGCAACTGCCCGACTGACAAAAAGGCCGGCGTAGGCAATGCTTGCCTTCATTGCTCTCCTCCGCCTTGCTCCAGATGCCCTCTCTCGCTCCTTACTTCCGAAATCTCCAGATCTGCTCTGATCTCCTTCCGAGCTTCCAACCAATGGCGCCCCGAAAGCCCAAGGTTGATTCGCCGTGTGCCTGGTACGAGCCGGCTCTGGAGGCGCCCAATGTCTCAGTGAAGAACCTCGCCACCACGCGCCTGCTGACGGCGGGGGAGAACAACAAGAAGGGGAAGACCAAGCTCCTGGCTGGCTCCGCCGTGCCCGAGGCTCCGAAGAGCTCCTACTACCCCTTCTTCATGAGCAACGTCGTCGCCGGCCTTGTTCCCCCCTTCTCTGACTTCGCCTACGCAGTCCTCCAACACTACGGGTTACAGGCTCTCCACCTCCATCCCAACTCTGTTATTCTCTTGTCAATCTTTGCCTTCTACTGTGAGGCGTACATCGGGGTGATGCCGTCCATGGCACTGCTGCGCCACTTCTTCTTCCTCCAAATCAACGACGGCCACACCACGGGGTGTGCCAACTTCATCGCAGCTGGCAAGGCCAACGCAATCTTGAAGGCCGGCAAGAAGGCTGATGGCTTTCGGGGCAAGTGGGTTATGATGGACGCCAAGTGCGTCCACCCATGGCTGAAGCTGCTGACGGAGATGCCCCAGTCCGATGAGGGGTGGTCTCGTGCGAAGCTTACTGATGACCGGGCGAAAGTGGTGCTGGAGAAGATGACCGTAGACCTAAGGCCGGGCAATGCGAAGGCGGCGAAGCTGACGGGGGCCATGCTTCTGTGGGAGTTCCTGACGCTGCGGGTGGCTCCTCTCCAGGCGCGCTCGCGCCCCTTGTGGATGCTCGGGGATGGAGAGGACAAGCTTTGCCTGAGTCCGGAGGCTTTGTCTGAAGGGGAGCTGGTCATGGCTCTCCGCCTCTTGGTCGGGGACGACCAAGAGTATCCGCCGAGTGCCCACGCTCCTTTGTTCCTTTGGAAGGACAGGGCGGTGATCGCGGCCGCCATGCCCACCTTTGACGGCCACGGCCTGGTGCCACCGGCACCCTCTAAAGTACCAGTGGCGACGACAATGGTGGACATGTCTTCTGGTAATTCCCACAGGGACGGGGAGGAGGAGGAGGACGAGGAATGCGACTCAGAGGCAGCCCCTGAGGGGATGGGGGAGACCTCCCCCTTGCACAAGGCCGAAATACTCCGCCTCCTGCCTGATTACGATGGCGAGGCCGACATCCTCCTGGAGAAGGGGAGCCGCCCGTGGTTCCGACAGAGGGCAGGTCGGCGCTACTCTCTCGGGATGACGCTCCTGCCTTACTGCCGCCTGGAGCCTCTTCCGGTCCAGGTGCTGCCCCTGCTTCTGCTCCCAGAGCTGGCGCGCCCGTGGCTCGGGCTGCGAAGCTCTCCAGCTTCAAGCTTACGAAGCAGAGGGACTATGCCATAGTGGACCAGTAAGTGTTCTCGTCCTCCCTTGTTCTCGCTTCTGCCGCTCGTTTCTGACTCTTCTTCTTCGTTGTGCAACTAGGCCGACGACTATGGCGAAGACGAGAAGGGAGGGTGAGGTGGTACTGTTTGAGCCCAGATCGCCTCCAGTGGCTGCACCCCTCTCCATGAGTAAAGGGGGTGATGGTGCTCGTGCCTCTCCAGCCCGATCATCCTCACAAGGCTGGGTGGAGCATCCTTGGGAGGAGTCAGCCCCTGAGGCCCTGCTGGCTCCGGAGGTGCCATCGTCCGGCTTGGGCGCTAGGGTCCCCGAGGCTCAGGAGCCTATGGCCTCTCAGGCCGTGGTGATGACGATGCCTCTTCCTCCTCCTTCTGCCGTACTGCTAACCCCAGGTTCCTCCGCCTCCCCTGATGTCCTAGAGCGAGCTCTTTCTGCGATGGCCCCGCTGTGAGAAGACATCCAGGGCACCGACCATCGCCTGGTGGCCAGACGTTTGAAACTGGTCTCTGGCTGGCTGCACTCCGACGCATCCGTCCGGGTGGCACCTAGCCAAGCTGCCGCTGACCCCGAGAAGGACACGGAGGCCGTCGCCTAGGCTGTGGCCGCCCATGAGGTGGCGCAGAAGGATGCCGAGGCCGCCCAGGACCGCTGTCGGATGCTAGTTGCCGAGCTGGAGATCGTGCGGAAGGAGCATGCGAAGGAAGCCCGAGGCCGCAAGGTGGAGGAGGGGCAGATGAAAGCCCGAGAGGATGCCGTCAAGGATCGCGACGCCGAACTGGAACAGTTGGCGAATGCACCGCCATAGAGCGTGGCCGGCTGGAGGAGGTGGAGCAGAAGCTGAAGGCGGAGAAGGCCGAGCTTGATGCCAAGGCGAAGGTCGTGACTGAGGACCGCACGGCCTTCAAGCTCCTTGAAGAGAAGGCTCGGACGACGCTGAAGTCGCTCTACGAGAAGGGCTTAGAGGAGCCGCTGGTTGCTGGCAACGAGGGACCCAACCAGCTGGTTCCTTATCTAGTTGGTGCGCTGGAGGACGTTGTGAACGGCGTCGGCCCCATGGCGGAGGAAGAAGCCCGTGTTCTCTCCTCAGCCACGCTGACGCGCGTCTTTAGCCACCTCCACCTTTGCGATCCCGCCACCCACCTTGACGAGCTTCTGGTGCCTGTGAAAGACGAGCATTACGAGGCCGTAGCTGCAGCTGTGAAGGGTCAGGTGGAGGCCCTCCTGAAGAGGTTCCGCGCCTTCACTCCCGCGCCACCGACCGGCGGTGCTACCGATCCTACAACTCCGGCTGGTGGTGCAGGTGAAGGCGACGACGTTGGAGAAGAAGCATCCCTTGCAGGTGATGGCGGCGTCCAAGGATGATGAGGCAACCTGTTGGCAGCTCCTTTCCTGTTTTAGCTTCTGCAATATGCACCATGCCTCGTCGAGGCATTAAACTCGCGTTTCATTTCAGGGGAACAATATGTCCTGTAATATTTTCTTTGAAATTCTGTGATTTCCTTTCTATTTGCTTTAGGTTCTACGTCAGCAGGACCCGACCCCGCACATACATCAGCCGTCGTTGGGCCGTCCGGATCACCAGGACGGACCAAGGAGTGAGGGGCTACGTGATCAGTTAGGCTCCTGAGTCGCGATGCTCAGGAGTCCCCCTTGACGCGCAAACAGCTTATAGGAAGGAGATCTGGCGGTAGATCTAGTGTTCTACATCGGCAGGGCCCGAACCCGCGCATACCTCAGCCGCCATTGGGCCGAGCGGATCATCAGGACGGACCAAGCAGTGAGGGGCTACGTGGTCGGTTAGGCTCCTGAGTCGCGATGCTGAGGAGACCCCCTTGACGTTCAAACGACCTTCGTACCTTAGCTCTGCTTGGGAGGGTGTGTGACGAGCAGGTCTGAGGGACCTGGCAGGGTGGCGTGCGCTTGGGCGACCCAAGCGCGGCTCTCGTGCCTAGCCCCCTCGCGCGACTCTACTGAGGGGAGGTGTTGCGATGAGGCCAGACACTAAGCCTGGAGGCTCCCTGAGGTTGGTACGGTCGTGAGGCCGCCCTTAGTTGTTTATCACCAGTGCGGAGCATAGTGCTTCCGTACTTGCACGGGCATAGCCACTCCTCGGCAGTGTTGACTGCCAGCGTGGAGCATGGTGCATCCACTAGCACGTGGGAGGGGCCTCCCTACTGCGGAGAGCCCCCGGGGCATGTACAGCCCCACCCTGACACATGGCTTGCACTGCAGGGCTAGACGAGGTGTATCTGGGCACTCGTGAGCCAGCGCGGGATTCACGAGGCCCTACCTCAAGGCGGGTTGCGCCTGGTCTTGGTTCTTGATAGCTGTGGCGTTCCTACGAGATGGTTAGACAACCTACACTGAGTGGATTTTCTAAGGCTATCGCACGAGAAGGCCAAGCACCAACGACCCCAGGAGGTGACATGAACAGGGCCGGCCCACCAGACAGAGCTCAGCCGATGGATTTATTGACGTTGCAGGGAGGGGCCTGAGTGCAGCCGCTGTGCCTAGCCTTCTTATGCGAAGGATCCTGAAGAAACACAATCGGCGCGCAGCTCCCTTGGTGGGTGACAATCAGGCAAGTGATATACATGGATAGATTACGCATGAAAAGCAACTAGCTTAGGTAAATGAGAGAACGATACATGCTACTAGGTTGGACCCGAGCGGCCTGGGGTTAATGCAGCCCGAGGGGCGCTCCCAGCAGAATGAACTAAAGATGCAAGAGGATATATACTGCAGGGACGGACCCATGCAGCTTTGGGATGATGCAGCCCAGGGGGCACTCCCAGCTGAATGAACTTGGAAAAATGTCACCTGGTTTGGTTGCCGAAGGAGTGTTGGGGTAGCTGAAGACACATGTCGAATAAGTCGCTTCTCATGAGCCGCTGAGACCCTGAGCCTCGGGAGGCTCTGGAGGATCAAGTGGCCTTTGGAGGACAGTCTCCATCTCCGCCAGGACCGCGTGGTGCCTGACCTCCAGACCTGCCAGGGTGCTCTACAAATTGTGCTAGAAGGCAGCAGCCATGCTCGGCAGGCTGAACGGCATGCGAACGTAGCTGTGAGGCGGGTCCTCACACTGGCCAGCACGCGAAGGCCAGAAGCACTCCTGAGATGCGGCCCTGTTGGGCCCTGGGATGTCGATGCAAACACGCAGCTCACCTCCCTCGCCTGGGTGGGGAGCAACGCCACGTGGGCGGTGGTCGCCGCGTATTGCTCTTGCTTCCTGAAGCTCATGAGATGCCTTGGTGATGAACTCCTGAGAACCGGGCGCTCCCCGCCCGGTGTCCTCCTGAAGGAAATGTGCCACGAAGCACGCCTCCACGTGGTGCCCGAGCACCTCCCTCGTGATGTTGGCCAGGTCCGATGCCCTCCAGAAGAGAGCCCTCGAGCCCTGCCCGAGGTGGGCTCCAGGCCCGCCTCCCTACGCGAGGGAGGGAGGCACCCCAGGCGCCGGCGCAGATCCTGAAGTGGCGTCGCCGGAGGTGTTGCTCCCCTGAGGCCCAGTGTGGAGTAGCTAGTTCTTCTTCTTGGGGTTGGCCTCAGGAGGGTACTGCGCACCTGCGCTGTCAGGGTCTTCGATTGATGCGGCCTGGAAGGCGCGCTCGAGGGAGCACACCGCATCTCTTTCTTCAAAAGGGACCGTGATGATTCCGTCGCTTCCCAGCATCTTGAGGAAGTTGTAGCCATGGTGGGTGACTACCATGAATTTGGCCAGTGCTGGGCACCCGAGGATGGCATCGTATGGCAGGCAGATGTGGGCGACATCAAAGTCGATGAGCTTGGAGTGGTAGTTGTCGCGCTGACCGAAGGTTACAGGGAGGCGAACTTTCCCTATCGGGGTGGTGGAGCCATCTGTCACTCCTAAGAAAGGTTTGGTGGGCTGGAGCTGATCGTATGGCACTTGAAGGCTGTCAAACGTCTCGATGGATAGGACACTGAGTCCTGCACCACCGTCGATGAGGGTCTTGGTGACTTGGACATTGCTGATGACATGTGAACAGAGCATCGGGAGGACGCCAGCGGTTACCGCGCATTTGAGCTGGTCCTCCGAGCTAAAGGTGATGGCGTACTTGGACCACCTGAGCGGGCGCGTAGCCTCGAGCTTGGGAAGGGCTGCATTCACGTCGTGGGAGAACTCGGGAAGATACGCTGGGAGGCTGGGGCTTGAGCGCCACCCAAGATGCATGCGATGGCTCATGGCTCCTGGAAGCCCGCAGCCTCTTTGTCCTGTTGATGGTCATCGTTCCTTCTTGGCGGCGGCAGCGGAGGGAGACCAGGGTTGCCCTAAGGACGATCCTCACGTGGCTGGTCCCTCCAGGCGCCCTCACGAGGCTGGTCCTACCAACGATCCTCGCGAGGCTGGTCGCGCCACTCTTGGCGAGGCCCAAGGTCGTTCAACGTCCTGCACCTCATCCACCTCCTCGGCCATAGCCTCGGTCGTTGCGCTCGGGCCATCGACCGAGGTGTCCATCTCGAATGGCCCTGGGCTCTTAACAATCGTTGGTGTTGTGCGTGCGCACGTTGTGGAAGGAGCAGAACGTACGACCGCCCTTGGACGATTTGGGAAGATCTCGGCCGCGCTTGGTGTCCGGTTCTGCTGCGAGTACGACCACTCCTTTGCGCTTCACGTCCTTGACCTTGGCCTTCTTCTCATCTGGATCTGCAGCAAGGAGCTCGAGGAGGGAGAGACGCCCCTCCACAGCCCTTGCATGGTTGGTTGCTATGTTGGACAACTCCAGGGTCGTGCATAGCTCCTCATGGATGGCGAGCTCCTCCTTCATCTTGACGACGCGGACGCCGTCGAAGAATGCTGAGATGATGGCCTTGATAACCCAGAAGTATAGGGGATCGCAACAGTTTTTGAGGGTAATGTATTCAACCCAAATTTATTGATTCGACACAACGGGAGCCAAAGAATACTCTCAAGTATTAGCAGCTGAGTTGTCAATTCAACCACACCTGGAAAGTTAATATCTGCAGCAATGTGTTTAGTAGCAAAGTAATATGATAGTAGTGGTAACGGTAATAAAAGGTAACGGTAGTAAAAGCAATGTTTTTGGTATTTTGTAGTGATGATAGCAATAGCAACAGAAAGTAAATAAGCGAAGAACAATATATGGAAAGCTCATAGGCAATGGATCGGTGATGGAGAATTATGCCGGATGCGGTTCATCATGTAACAGTCATAACCTAGGGTGACACAGAACTAGCTCCAGTTCATCAATGTAATGTAGGCATGTATTCCAAATATAGTCATAGGTGCTTATGGAAAAGAACTTGCATGACATCATTTGTCCTACCCTCCCGTGGCAGCGGGGTCCTTACGGAAACTAAGGGATATTAAGGCCTCCTTTTAATGGAGTACCGGAACAAAGCATTAACACATAGTGAAGACATGAACCCCTCAAACTATGGTCATCACCGGTAAGTATCCCGATTATTGTCACTTCAGGGTTAACGGATCATAACACATAATAGGTGACTATAGACTTGCAAGATAGGATCAAGAACACTCATATATTGATAAAAACATAATAGGTTCAGACATGAAATCATGGCACTCGGGCCCTAGTGACAAGCATTAAGCATAGCAAAGTCATAGCAACATCAATCTCAGAACATAGTGGACACTAGGGATCAAACCCTAACAAAACTAACTCAATTACATGATAGATCCCATCCAACCCATCACCGTCCAGCAAGCCTACAATGGAATAACTCACGCACGGCGGTGAGCATCATGAAAATGGTGATGGCGACGGATTCCCCTCTCCGGAGCGCCGAACAGACTCTAGATCAGCCCTCCCGAGAGGTTTTAGGGCTTGGCGGTGGCTCCGTATTGTAAAACGCGATGATTTCTTTTCTTTGATTTTTTTTTCTCCCTGAAACACAATATATGGAGTTGGAGTTGGAGTCGGAGAGGCAACAGGGGGGCCATGAGGTAGGGGGGCGCGCCCCCCACCCTCATGGAGAGGTGGTGGGCCCGTGGCCTTCATCTTTTGCAAGTATTTTTCATATTTTCTGAAAAGTTGCTCCGTGAAGTTTCAGGTCATTCCAAGAACGTTTGCTCCTGCACATAAATAACACCATGGTAATTCTGCTGAAAACAGCGTCAGTCCGGGTTAGTTCCATTCAAAGCATGCAAGTTAGAGTCCAAAACAAGGGCAAAAGTGTTTGGAAAAGTAGATACGTTGGAGACGTATCAACTCCCAAAGCTTAAACCTTTACTTGTCCTTGAGCAATTCAGTTGATAAACTGAAAGTGATAAAGAAAAACTTTTACAAACTCTGTTTGCTCTTGTTGTTGTAAATGTAAAGCCAACATTCAAGTTTTCAGCAAAGATTATAACTAACCACATTCACAATAACGCATAGGTCTCAAGTTTAGTCATATCAATAGCATAATCAACTAGCGAGCCATAATAATAAATCTCGGATGACAACACTTACTCAAAACAATCAAAATATGATATAACAAGGTGGTATCTCGCTTGCCCTTTCTGAGACCGCAAAACATAAATGCAGAGCACCTTTAAAGACCAAGGAGTGACTAGACATTGTAATTCATGTTAAAAGAGATTCAGTCAGGTCATACTCAATGTAAACTAACAGTAATGAATGCAAATGACAGTGGTGCTCTCTAACTGGTGCTTTTTAATAGGAGGATGATGACTCAGCATAAAAGTAAATAGATAGTCCCTTCATAGAGGGAAGCATGGATTTGTAGAGGTGCCAGAGCTCGGTTTTGAAATAGAGGTGAATAATATTTTGAGCGGTATACTTTCATTGTCAACATAACAACCAAGAAATGGCGATATCTTCCATGCTACACACATTATAGGCGGTTCCCAAACAGAATGGTAAAGTTTATACTCCCCCTTCCACCAACAAGCATCAATCCATGGCTTGCTCGAAACAACGAGTGCCTCCAACTAACAAGACAAGAGTCCCAGGGGGAGTTTTGTTTGCAAATATTTTAATTCAGTTTGCATAAAGCATGGGACTGGGAATCCCGGTGACCACCCATTTATCTCGTGAGTGAGGAGCGGACTCCACTCCTCTTGAGAATAACCCGCCTAACATGGAAGATACGGACAGCCCTAGTTGACACATGAGCTATTCGAGCATACAAAACAGGATATTTATTTGAAGGTTTAGAGTTTGGCACATACAAATTTACTTGGAACGGCAGGTAGATACCGTATATAGGTAGGTATAGTGGACTCATGTGGAATAACTTTGGGGTTTAGGGGATTGGATTCACAAGTAGTATTCCCGCTTAGTACAGGTGAAGTCTAGCAAAACACTGGGAAGTGACCAGCTAGATAGCGACAACAATCATGAACATGCATTAAAATTAATCAACACCGAATGCAAGCATGAGTAGGATATAATCCACCATGAACATAAATATCGTGAAGGCTATGTTGATTTTGTTTCAACTCCATGCGTGAACATGCGCCAAGTCAAGTCTCTTAAATCATTCAGAGGAGGATACCACCCTATCATACCACATCATAACTATCTCAATAGCATGTTGGCACGCAAGGTAAACCATTATAACTCATAGCTAATCAAGCATGGCACAAGAAACTATGATCTCTAATTGTCATTGCAAACATGTTTATTCATAATAGGCTGAATCAGGAACGATGAACTAATCATATTTACAAAAACAAAAGAGGTCGAGTTCATACCAGCTTTTGTCATCTCAGCCAGTCCATCATATATCGTCATATTTGCCTTTCACTTGCACGACCGAACGATGTGAATAATAATAATAGTGTGCGTGCATTGGACTAAGCTGGAATCTGCAGGCATTCAATAAACAGGAGAAGACAAGGCAATATGGGCTCTTTTGTCAGATAAACAATAATGCATATAAGAGCCACTTTAACAATTTAATCATGGTCTTCTCCTATCGACCCCCAAAGAAAAGAAAAAGAAATAAAACTATTTACACGGGAAAGCTCCCAACAAGCAAAAGAAGAATAGGAAATCTTTTTGGGTTTTCTTTTTAATTACTACTACAAGCATGGAAATTAAACTGATTAAAAGCTACAACTAATTTTTTTGTTTTTTCTTAAGGTTTATTAAACACACAAGAAGAAAGCATAAAAAGTAAAATAAACTAGCATGGATGATACAGTGAAAAAGTATGAGCACCGACATCTAGCAATTAGTGTGTACATAAATGTAATGTCGGTGGGAAATACGTACTCCCCCAAGCTTAGGCTTTTGGCCTAAGTTGGTCTATGGCCACGGCTGGCCTGGCGGATATCCATAATAATAGTTGGGGTCATATTGCGTTGCAGCGGGTATCGCCTGCTGAGCTACAGCGTGGCGACGAGCGGCCTCCTCTCTCCTCTCGTACTCATCTGCCTCCTCTCTGGTAATAGTATGTCTTCCTCTTTCCTGATAATCAAAGAAGGCAGGAGCAGGGAGAGTAATACGGACAGCACGGCGTCTGTCAAAGATTAGTCGATACTGGAGAGGTGATTCGTTCCTCTCGACAAACTGGTGGTGAACCATAGCATTAAAATCTAGATAAGCAGGAGGTAATTCAATATGATCTTCGCGTATGGCTACACCAAGAAAATTAGCTATGCGGGTTGCATAAATTCCACCAAAGAAATCTCCATTAAATATATTAAGATGCAACCTACGTGCAACAATGGCTCCCAAATTATAAGATTTGTCTCCTAACACAGCACTCCGAAGAATACTGAGGTCAGGGAGACACATGTGACATGCCTCATCTTTTCCATTAATGCATCTACCTATGAAGAGAGCAAAATAATGTATAGAAGGAAAGTGAATGCTCCCTATGGTAGCTTGTGTAATATCTCTAGATTCTCCCACAGTTATGCTAGCAAGAAAATCTCTAAATTCAAATTTGCGAGGATTCCTTATACTACCCTATTGTGGAAGTTTGCATGAAGTGGTAAAATCCTCCAAGTCCATAGTGTAAGAATTATCATAAAGATCAAACAAGACAGTTGGAGAATTACGTGAAGTCGAAAATTTGAACCTCCTCACAAAGGTACTTGTGAGGTTGTGGTACTAGCTGCACTTCTCTTCTTCGAAGCTCACGAGATCAGCCTTACACAAATATGCGTTGAATTCTTCCTTAATTCCCGCTCGATCCATAAAGTCCTCAGAAAGCCATTCATAAGGACGCACTGGAGCGTCTCTTGGTGGCTTGTCATCAGCATCACGCATTGCAAGCCTGGGTCCTTGCTTCCTTGAAGAACCACCTTAGACATTTTCCTAAGCATATTTCTTCCTCTGAAAAATTCTGAAAATTTTTAGTAACTTCAAAATAAAAGTAAACCAAACTGAATAATATTGATAGCAACTACTGCTACAAGTGCCTAGAGCCTATATCATGCATCAAAACTACTTTTGACCATATAAATTTGACATGCAAGCTCAAGAACAGGGTCACCTAAGCAGCAAAAATTTGCAATGAATAAAGCACTAGAACAAAAACTAATTGGACCAATGGAGGAGTCACATACCAAGGAACAATCTCCCCAAGCAGTTTTGTGAGAGGTGCTTTGAGCAAGGAGATCGAAAATGGTAGCAAAATGAGCTTGGACTCGGGTTTGAGCTGGTTATTCGTGTTTGTGGGAGGAAGAAGAAGTGTATGGGTGAAAGGATAAGTGGAGGAGGGCCACCGTGGGCCCATGAGGCAGGGGGCGCGCCCAGGGGGATAGGGTGCGCCCTCCACCCTCGTGGGCAGGTGGTCGACCCCCCTGATGTGTTCTCAGTGCCAAATATTCTCAAATTTTCTGGAAAAAATCATATCTAAATTTCAGGGCATTTGGAGAACTTTTATTTTCGTGGTATTTTTATATTGCATGGATAATCAGATAATATACAGAAAAATATTTGTTTTTATTTAATTTAATTTAAATAACAGAAAGTAAAATTGGGATACAGAAGGTTGTGCCTTCTAGTTTCATCCATCTAATGATCATCAAAAGGAATCCACTAACAAGGTTGATCAAGTCTTGTTAATGAACTCATTTCGAATAACATGGAACCGGAGAAATTTCGAATAACACCATGTTACCTCAATGGGGATATGCACGTCCCCAATAATAAGAATATCATATTTCTTCTTGATAGTTGGAAGAGGAAATTCAAAACCTCAAATATAATCGATGGCATTATTCCAATAGAGTTGATACTATGAACTTGAGGTTGTTTCCTTGGAAAGTGTACCGTATGCTCATTACCATTAACATGAAAAGTGACATTGCCTTTAGTGCAATCAATAACAGCCCTGACAGTATTCAAAAAGGATCTTCCAAGAATAATAGACATACTATCATCCTCGAGAATATCAAGAATAACAAAGTCCGTTAAAATATTAACGTTTGCAACTACAACAGGCACATCCTCACAAATACCGACAGGTATAGCATTTGATTTATCAGCCATTTGCAAAGATATTTCAGTAGGTGTCATCTTATTCAAATCAAGTCTACGATATAAAGAGAGAGGCATAACACTAACACCGTCTCCAAGATCACATAAAGCAGTTTTACCATAGTTTCTTTTAATAGAGCATGGTATAGTGGGTACTCTTGGATCTCCAAGTTTCTTTGGTATTCCACCCTTAAAAGTATAATTAGCAAGCATGGTGGAAATTTTAGCTTCTGGTATCTTTCTTTTATTTGTAATAATATCTTTCATGTACTTAGCATAAGGAATGGTTTTGAGCATATCAGTTAATCGCATACGCAAAAAGATAGGTATAATCATTTCAACAAAGCGCTCAAAATCCTCATCATCCTTTTTCTTGGATGGTTTGGGAGGAAAAGGCATGGGTTTCTGAACCCAAGGCTCTCTTTCTTTACCATGTTTCCTAGCAACAAAATATTTCTTCTCATAATGTTGATTCTTTGATTGTGGGTTATCAAGATCCATAGCAGGTTCAATTTCTATATCATTATCATTGCCAGGTTGAGCATCATCATGAGCATTATCATTAACATTATTAATAGTTTCAGGTTCAGTACCAGATTGTGTTTCAGCATCAGAAATAGAGATATCATTTGGATTCTTAGGTGTTTCAGTAATAGGTTCACTAGAAGAATGCAGAGTCCTATCATTTTTCTTTTTCTTCCTTTTAGAAGGACTAGGTGCATCTATATTATTTCTCTGAGAATCTTGCTCAATTCTCTTAGGGTGGCCTTTAGGATACAAAGGTTCCTGAGTCATTCTACCAGTTCTAGTATCCACTCTAACAGCATTATCATTATCTTTACTATTCAATTCATTGAGCAAATCATTTTGAGCTTTAAGTACTTGTTCTACTTGAGTGGTAACCATAGAAGCATGTTTACTAATAAGTTTAAGTTCACCTTTAACATTAGCCATATAATCACCCAAGTGTTCAAGCATATTTGAATTGTATTTCAGTTGTCTACCAAAATAAGTATTAAAATCTTCTTGCTTAGCCATAAATTTATCAAACTCATCTAAGCATGGGCTAGCAAATTTAGTAAATGGGATTTCAGCTTTATCATATCTATAGAGAGAATTTACCTTTACTACCTGTGTCGGGTTATCAAGACCATGAGTTTCTTCAATAGGTAATGGATTTGGATTATATGTTTCTTCAACAGGAGGTAAATTAAGACCGTGTATTTCTTCAATAGGAGGTAAATTCTTAACATCTTCATCTTTAATACCTTTTTCTTTCATAGATTTCTTTGCCTCTTGCATATCTTCAGGACTGAGAAATAGAATACCCCTCTTCTTTGGAGTTGGTTTAGGAATAGGCTCAGGAATTGGCTCCGGAGGTGTCCAATTATTTTCATTTGTCAACATATTATTCAATAGAATTTCAGCTTCATCCGGTGTTCCTTCCCTGAAAACAGAACCAGCACAATTATCCAGGTAATCTCTGGAGGCATCGGTTAGTCCATTATAAAAGATATCAAGTATTTCATTTTTCTTAAGAGGATGATCAGGCAAAGCATTAAGTAATTGGAGAAGCCTCCCCCAAGCTTGTGGGAGACTCTCTTCTTCAATTTGCACAAGATTATATATATCCCTTAAAGCAGCTTGTTTCTTATGAGTAGGGAAATATTTAGCAGAGAAGTAATAAATCATATCCTGGGGAATGCGCACACAACCAGGATCAAGAGAATTAAACCATATCTTAGCATCACCCTTTAATGAGAACAGAAATATTTGAAGGATGTAAAAGTAACGAGTTCTCTCATCTTTAGTAAACAGGGTAGCTATATCATTCAATTTAGTAAGATGTGCCACAACAGTTTTAGATTCATAACCATGAAAAGGATCAGATTCAACCAAAGTAATTATATCAGGATCAACAGAGAATTCATAATCCTTATCAATAACAAAGATAGGTGAAGTAGCAAATGTTGGGTCAGGTTTCATTCTATCATTTAGAGATTGCTTACTCCATTTAGCTAATAACCTTTTGAGTTCATTTCTATTTTTGCAAGCTAAAATAGCTAAAGAAGCTTCTTGATCAAAAACATAACCCTTATGAATAACAAGTGATTCTTCATCATCACTTTCATCAGTATCATCAGATTCAATATTTTCAATTTCTCTAGCCCTAGCAAGTTGTTCATCAAGAAAATCACTAAGTGGCATAGTAGTATTAGGCATAAAGGTAGTTTCATCATAAGTATCATGCATAGAAGAAGTGGCATCATCAATAACATGCGACATATCAGAACGAATAGCAGAAGCGGGTTTAGGTTTCACAAGCTTACTCAAAACAGAAGGTGAATCAAGTGCATAGCTAGATGGCAGTTCCTTACCTCCCCTCATAGTTGAGGGATTGATATTGGTTTATGGATCTCTCAAGTTCTTCATAATGATAAGCAGATATATATCCCAAGTGACTCAAAGAATAGATCTATGCTCCCCGGCAACGGCGCTAGAAAATAATCTTGATAACCCACAAGTATAGGGGATCGCAACAGTTTTCGAGGGTACTGTATTCAACCCAAATTTATTGATTCAACACAAGGGGAGCCAAAGAATACTCTCAAGTATTTGCAGATGAGTTGTCAATTCAACCACACCTGGAAACTTAATATCTGCAGCAAAGTGTTTAGTAGCAAAGTAATATGATAGTAGTGGTAACGGTAATAAAAGGTAACGGTAGTAAAAGCAATGTTTTTGGTATTTTGTAGCGATGATAGCAATAGTAACGGAAAGTAAATAAGCGAAGAACAATATATGGAAAGCTCGTAGGCAATGGATCGGTGATGGCGAATTACGCCGGATGCGGTTCATCATGTAACAGTCATAACCTAGGGTGACACAGAACTAGCTCCAGTTTGTCAATGTAATGTAGGCATGTATTCCGAATATAGTCATACGTGCTTATGGAAAAGAACTTGCAGAAACTAAGGATATTAAGGCTCCTCCTCCCGTGGCAGCGGGGTCCTTACAGAAACTAAGGATATTAAGGCTTCCTTTTAATAGAGTACCGGAACAAAGCATTAACACATAGCGAATACATGAACTCCTCAAACTACGGTCATCACCTATAAGTATCCCGATTATTGTCACTTCGGGGTTAAGAGATCATAACACATAGTAGGTGACTATAGAATTGCAAGATAGGATCAAGAACACTCATATATTGATGAAAACATAATAGGTTCAGATATGAAATCATGGCACTCGGGCCCTATTGACAAGCATTAAGCATAGCAAAGTCATAGCAACATCAATCTCAGAACATAGTGGACACTAGGGATCAAACCCTAACAAAACTAACTCTATTACATGATAGATCCCATCCAACCCATCACCGTCCAGCAAGCCTACGATGGAATTACACACGCACGGCGGTGAGCATCATGAAATTGGTGATGGAGGATGGTTGATGATGACGATGGCGACGGATTCCCCTCTCTGGAGCCCCGAACGGACTCCAGATCAGCCATCCCGAGAGGTTTTAGGGCTTGGCGGCGGCTCCGTATCGTAAAACGTGATGATTTCTTCTCTCTGATTTTTTTCTCCCAGAAACACAATATATGGAGCTGGAGTTGGAGTCGGAGAGGCAACAGGGGGCCCACGAGGTAGGGGGCGTGCCCTAGGGGGCAGACGCGGCCCCCACCCTCGTGGAGAGGTGGTGGGCCCCTGGCCTTCATCTTTTGCAGGTATTTTTTATATTTTCTGAAAAGTTGAACATAAATAACACCATGGTAATTCTGCTAAAAACAGCGTCAGTCCAGGTTAGTTCCATTCAAATCATGCAAGTTAGAGTCCAAAACAAGGGCAAAAGTGTTTGGAAAAGTAGATACGTTGGAGACATATCATGCCTCATCCGTCACCTTGGGGATCTTGATACGCACGCTGTTGAAGCGATGGATGTACTTCTACAGGGTTTCCCTCGGTTGTTGCTTGATGCGGCGCAGGTCACCCGCGACTGGGGGGTGGTCACGAGTGCCCTGGAAGTTAGGAGGAAACCGAGTCTGGGGGCAGGTTCAGGAGCCATGAGCGGGCGCCGTCCTTGAGAGCCATGGGAAACCAGTTCATCATGACCTTTTCGTCGCCGTTGGCCGCTTCGATGCTCAGCTCGTAGAGCTGCAGAAACTCTGCAGGGTCGGGGGTGCTGTCATAGCTAGGAGGCAGATCCGGCTTGAACTTGCCCGGCCAGACGAAGCTACACAGCTCAGGAGAGAAGGCGTGGCAGCCCGCTGTGGCCACTTGGGCCCGTCGTGGAGGCAGAGCTTGACCATGGCGTCCCTGTGCTGCCACGGCAAGTGGCACATGGCCCTGTTGTAGCAAGCGATCCTGACATGGTGGTGCTGGAAGCGGTGGAGCATCTTCTTGAAGACGGGGAACCTCCTGGCAACTTCTTTCTTCGTGCGCGGGCCGACAGCGCGGAAGATCATGCGCTGGGCCACGCATCTTGGAGTGAGGACGTCGTCTTGATGCGAGGGAGGCTAAGGCGCTCCATGAGCTGCATGCCTCGGTGCAAGGGCGCCATCTTGGTGCTGAGGGGGCGGCGGCGCTCCGTGAGCCACATCGCTCGCAGTCGGGGGCGGGCGAGGCAGCGAGAGGGACGGTGCAGGAGAGCCCCCCGCAGCGCTGACGAACTCAGCGATGCGGTCCAACCAATCCTCGTAGAGGTCGTCGATCGGGCGGTAGCGCAGGAGGTCGCGTGCCATGAGCAGCGCGGCCTGTGCGTCCGTGGGGGCGCAATGAGTGTGAGACGATGAGACGGCCGGAGTCAGCGACGGGGTGGCGGTGCGACCGTCTCGCCGCACAGAGGGGTGCAGCAAAGAGGCCGGCTACTCGTTTGCCACCGGGCCGATGGCGGCGTTGGCAGCGGGTGACGGAGAACAACCGGGAGGTCTGCCGACAGGGGCGGTCTGAGCGACGCGGGTGGCGAGAGCGGCCCGGCGCTCAGCGCGGGCTCGGCGAGCGTCGGCCATGAACTTGGCGGAGTGGTGAAGCGCGGATCGAAGAAGAGGAAAGCTTCGCGTACCCCTACCAGTTGCGCCAAATTCGGATTTCGGGATCCGGCAAAACCCTTGAGGTTCGAACAGTGGGGTGCGCACAAAGATCTCTCCCCCTCTCTAGCTCACACACTCTATGATCTCACGGCCTAGCTCGACGGACCCAAAGAACATGACACAAGATTTATACTGGTTCGGGCCACCGTTGTGGTGTAATACCCTACTCCAGTGTGGTGTGGTGGGTTGCCTCTTGGGCCGAGAATGAACAGTTACAAGGGAAGAACAGCCTCACGAGGAGAGGTGTTCTTGTGCTTAGTGAACTTGAGTGGCTAGGGTGATATGGATCCGATCTAGGTCCCAATTAGATCCCTATGGTGGCAGCTAGTCCTATTTATAGAGGCCCTGGTCCACTTCCCAAATATTGAGCGGGAAGGGATCCCACAACGGCCAAATTCGAAGGGAGACAACTGGTACAAGCTATCCCGACAAAAGTAGTCTTCGCCTGCCAAAGGCTCTATTGGTGACGCCGTCTTGGGCTCCACGGTGACCTCCGTCGTGCCGTCTTGGGCTCCACGGTGACCTCCGTCCTGCTGGTCTTGGTCTTGTTGCACCGATAAGGAAACCTTTGCCTGATGCGTCGGGACTCCTCGTCTGTGCTTGCCCCTTTAGCACCAAAGAGGAAACGAGGACACTGCGCGCTGGCGCCCTCCTGGCTCCAGTCGTCACGGCTTGCATCACAGAAACCTCGTGAGGTTCCCCTTGCCTTGATCTCTCCGCCCCTCACGAGCTAACCTAGTGAGGCCGCCCCTAAGGAGGTCTTGCATCATCCGCCTCGCGAGGTTTGGCCCCTCGCGAGGGTCTTGAATGTTTGCTGGTGAAGATGGGTCGTATAGGGCCGCTGGTGGAGCCACGCTGCAAGCCGCAGGCAGGCAAGTCTGGGGACCCCCGTTCCCAGAATGCCAACAGAGTCTGAGGAGGAGTCTGATTTAGGCGTGGCAAGCCTGGATCTAGCTTCAGCATTCGTGGCCAAGTCCATCTTCAACATTGAAGACAATGGTCACGACGCCGACGCTAAAGCCGATGATGAGGACAACTCTGCTCCGACCTACTGCTTCATGGATCGAGGTGCCAAGGTAAACTCACGCGATGCTTACTTCCAAATCTCTAGTGAAGATTACTCTGAGTGTCAATCCCAACCCAGCTACAAGACTCTTGCTAAAATTGCAACTGAACAACAAAAGGCAATGGAACATATTCAAAAATTGCTAGACAAAAGCGATGACCTGTTGGACACGGAAATGAATCGAACTCAATCCTTAATCGAAGACATTAAAAATCTTCAAGTTAAGTACGAGGAACTTGAAAGTCATCATGAAACACTTGTAGCTACTCATGAGAAACTTTCATATGATTATCTTCAAAGGAAGCAAGAACTCGAGAAACTGAGAGCGTCTCATGAAAATCTTCAAAATGAGAACGATTCACTACTGGAATCAGCAAATTTGCCATCTGCCCACTCTTTGTCGTTTGCTAGTGGACGACAAACGTAGGCCTTGCCATCAGCCACCAGAAAGTGGATGGCAAAGAGGCAGCAAACGGCAAAGGTAGGCTTTTCTATTATCCAACTCTTCACCGTCTGCTAGCAGACGGCAATGCTTCTTTGTCATCTGCTAGCAGAGTTGAAAGCACAAGTGCTCCCTGGGTGGTTTTGGTAATTAATGTCAACATATCTCTTGTTGGACTAATGTTTTCATCTAGTTTATTTCAGACAAGTTCAACAGATGGAGTGGCGTGGACAAGAGGATGTGGAACCCCTTCAAAATGCTAAGGACAAAAGATTAGCTCAAGCTGTAAAGCTCAAGACTCTACATTTTATTTTTAGTGATCCAAGATCACATTGAGTCCATAGGAAAGCCAATACTATTGAAAGGGGATGAGGTGTTGCTTAATGGGTTTCTTGCTCAAAATGCTTAGTGATATTCTCCAAAGCCCTCAACCACTTTATCATTTCCACATATGTCCCAAACCAAAAAGTCAACTCGGCCCCACTGATTTGTTCCATCCGGCGCTGCCGGAAACCCTAATCAATTCGGTCTCACCGATGGGATCTCGGTCTCACCGATATGGGCTTGCAAACTCTATGTTACCTATTGCAATAATTTCGGTCCCACCAAGATATGCAATCGGTCCCACCGAGGTTGCTTGACCAACTCTCTGTTTTGCTTCGAGTTTGTGTAATCTGTCAAACCGAGATGAGGTTTTACCCTAACCCTAGCACATCGGTCCCACCGAGCTGATCGTATCGGTCCCACCGAAATGCCTAACGGTCACATTATGAACTAAATCGGTCCGACCGGGTTTTCTGACTCGGTCCCACCGAGTTTGGTGATTTGTGTGTAATGGTTAGATTTTGTGTGGAGGCTATATATACCCCTCCAGCCACTCTTCATTCATGGAGAGAGCCATCAGAACATGCCTACACTTCCAACATTCATTTCCTGAGAGAGAACCACCTACTCATGTGTAGAGACCAAGATATTCCATTTGAACCATATAAATCTTGATCTCTAGCCTTTCCCAAGTTGCTTTCCAAACAAATCATCTTTCCACCAAATCCAAATCAATGAGAGAGAGTTGAGTGTTGGGGAGACTATCATTTGAAGCAGAAGAGGAAGGAGTTCATCATCAACACACCGTCTATTACCTTTTGGAGAGTGGTGTCTCCTAGATTGGTTAGGTGTCACATGGGAGCCTCCGTCAATATTGTGGAGTTGAACCAAGGAGTTTGTACGGGCAAGGAGATCGCCTACTTCGTGAAGATCTACCCTAGTGAGGCAAGTCCTTCATGGGCGATGGGCATGGTGGGATAGACAAGGTTGCTTCTTCGTGGACCCTTCGTGGGTGGAGCCCTTCGTGGACTCTCGCAACCGTTACCCTTCGTGGGTTGAAGTCTCCATCAACATGGATGTACGATAGCACCACCTATCGGAACCACGCCAAAAATCTCCGTGTCTCCAATTGCGTTTGCACACTCCAATCACATCCCTTTACTTTCTTGCAAATTGCATGCTTTACTTTCCGCTGCTCATATATTCTTGCCTTGCTTGCTTGAATGTATTGTGGATGTTTAAACTTGTGCTAAAACTCTACCTTAACTTGAAGAAAATAAAAAGTGCAACTTTTCTTTGTTAGGACTCTATTCACCCCCCCCTCTAGACACCTCTTCTCGATCCTTTCAATTGGTATCAGAGCATTGGTCTTTGTTCCTTTGGTTTAAACACCTTTGGAGGAAGATGGATGAGTCTACGTTGGGGAGTCTTAGACGTAGAGTGCCTATACTTGATGGAGAGTTCTTTCATGAGTGGAAAATTGAGATGCTTGATATTTTCAATGAATATCATTTGAACAAGTATATTACTAGCCCTTTTGCACCTCATGTTGATCCTTTGCATCCTACCCTTGATGAATCTATTGACATGATCCGTAATCTTAGAACTGTGAATTTAATCACTAGAGGATTGCCTAGAAACTTGTTTGCTAGCTTGCCTGCTCTTGATGGTTCCTACACCATATGGAGATTTCTTGAGGAACGATTTCCAAACGATTCCTTGAAAAACTTAGATGAGATCCTTCGTAAGTCTATTGCCTTGAGTAAGATGAGTTCCAATGATCCCAAATTTGGTGATTGTCTATTTGAGCTTACTAATCTTACATGTGCCAAAGGAGATGTTGGAATCATTAGCAATATCATCTCTGAAGCCATTAGAATTCATAAAGATGACTATTGTGATGACCATTTATCTAATGAATTGCCCTCTCTAGGAATTGATCCATCACAAGACGATGTTGAACAGGGGTACTATGATGAGGATGATGATAGTGACTTTGATCTCAACGAGTCTATGAGACACTTTGCTCTTATGGCAAATCTTTGCGGCTACATGGCTGGAGGGAAGGAATGGGTTCTTGATAGTGGATGTACCGATCACTTGATCGCAGACAAGGATATGTTTCATGAGCTTGCTGAAAACGACGACCCTCGGAAGTATGTCACTTTTGGTGATAACTCAAAGGGTAAGGTGGTTGCCTTGGTAAGGTGGCCATCTCACATGATAGCTCTATACAAAATGTTATGCTCGTTGAATCTCTTGGCTAAAATTTACTTTCCATATCTAGACTTGCTGACTTTGGTTTCAATGTCCTATTTACTGAAGTAGATTGCCAAGTGTTTCGTAGAGATAATCATAAAATTGTCTTTACCGGTATACGTAGAGGTGATTTATATATTTTTGATTTCACTAAAAAGGCTCAACCTAGAACTTTCTTAATTGCTAAATCTTCTAAAGGTTGGTTGTGGCATAGAAGATTAGGTCATGTGGGCATGCGAAATCTTGATAAGCTTATTAAAGGTGATCACATCCTTGGAGTAAAAGATGTTATATTTGGCGAGGATAGATTGTGTAGTGCTTGTCATGCAAGAAAGCAAGTCGAAGGAAATCATCTCGTGAAGAACATCATGGATCTCTTTGGTCCCAATGCCTACAAAAGTCTCGGTGGAAACTCATTTGGTCTAGTTATAGTCGATGATTTTTCAAGATTTACGTGGGTGTTCTTTCTTCATGATAAATCGCAGGTCCAAAAGAATTTCAAGAACTTCGCTAGGAAGGCCCAAAATCAATTTGAAGTGAAGATCAAGAAGGTTTGCAGCGACAACGGAACGGAGTTCAAGAACGCGAATGTGGATACCTTTCTTGATGAAGAAGGGATTTCACACGAGTTCTCGGCTACGTACACGTCTCACCAAAATGGAGTTGTTGAGAGGAAGAAACGAACTCTTATTGAGATGGCGAGAATGATGGCTGATGTGTACAAGACGCCAAAACACTATTGGGCGGAATCGGTTGAGACGGCTTGTCATGCAACAAATCGCTTGTATCTTCACAAGCTACTCGGCAAGATGGCATACGAGCTCCTCACCGGTAACAAACCCCAAGTTGGATACTTTCGAGTGTTTGGCTCAAGGTGTTACATTCTTGATAAGCATCATCGTTCTAAATTTGCTCCTAACTCTCATGAGGGTTTCCTACATGGTTATGGCTTAAACTCTCACACTTACCATGTCCACAACAATTTCACCCTGAAGGTTGAAGAGACAGTAGATGTGAAGTTGGATGAATCTAACGGGTTGCAAGTAGAGAAATTGATGATTTATGTAGGAGACAAAGACCCTTTGGAAATAAATCCAAGACTTGTCTATTGGAAAGATTCGTGCAACGGAGGTGAAGGAGAGTACCTTGTCCGTCCAAGTGGAAGCTCCTCATGACAAGGTGTACCAAGAGTTGACTTGAAAGCATCCACAAGTGGGAAACGCCAAGATGAAGAAAACGAGGAAGTACACCAAGATGAACCTCATCAACCTCCTTCTCCACCACGACGAGAGAACGACAAACAATGAAGAAGGACAAGAAGAAGAAGAACGGGATGATGAAGAAGATGCTCCACCCCGACCCAAACAAAAGCTCCCACGAGTTTGAGCAAGAGTTTCACGAGACTATCCCGTTGAACAAATCTTCAACGATATTCAAACTGGGAGAATCACTCGCTCTAAAACTCACTTGGCTATTTTTTATGAACATTATTCATTCATCTCTAGCATTGAACCTATGAAGGTTGAAGAAGCATTAGAAGATCCGGATTGGATAAATGCCATGCACGAAGAGCTACACAACTTTGAGAGAAACCAAGTGTGAACATTGGTCGAGAGGCCCGACACCAACCACAACATCATCGGTACCAAATGGGTGTTTCGCAACAAGCAAGACGAATATTGTCAAGTCGTCCACAACAAAGCACGTCTGGTCGCCCAAGGCTACACTCAAGTCGAAGGTATGGACTACGGTGAGACATATGCCCCCGTTGCTAGACTTGAGTCCATCCGCATCTTACTTGCCTATGCTAATCACCATGATATCACCTTGTACCAAATGAACATTAAAAGTGCTTTCCTAAATGGTGAAATTGAGGAGGAAGTTTATGTTAAACAACCTCCCAGCTTTGTTAATCCTAAGAAACTCGACCATGTTTACAAACTTCACAAAGCTCTTTATGGTCTTAAACAAGCTCCTAGAATGTGGTATAAATGCTTGACCAAGTTCCTTATTTAATAAGGCTTTGAGATTGGGAAGATTGATTCTACTCTTTTTACTAAAAGGGTTAATTGTGAATTATTTGTGTGCCAAATTTATGTCGATGATATCATATTTTGTTCAACTAACCCGTATTTTAGTGAAAAGTTTGGAAATCTAATGTCGGAGAAGTTTGAGCTTTCCATGATGAGTGAACTCAAGTTCTTCCTTGGTTTGCAAATCAAGCAAACTAAGGAAGGCACCTTTGTGTCTCAAACAAAGTATACCAAGGAGTTATTCAAGAAGTTCAACATGCAAGAAAGCAAAGGTATGAAAACTCCCATGCCTACTAGTGGACATCTTGACTTGACCAAGGATGGCAGACCGGTTGACCAAAAGGTTTATCGGTCTATGATTGGTTCATTGTTACATCTATGTGCATCCCATCCAAATATCATGCTAAGTGTGTACATGTGTGCACGATATCAAGCGCCCCCCAAAGAATTTCATCTTAAGGCTGTGAAAAGGATAGTGAGATACCTAATACATACACCAAATTTTGGCATGTGGTATCCTAAGAGGTATTCTTTTTATCTTGTTGGCTACTCCGATTTGGACTATGCCATAGACAAGGTTGATTGAAAGTCCACTTCGGGTACTTGTCAATTCCTTGGTAGATTTCTCGTGTCTTAGTCCTCCAAGAAACAAAACTCTGTATCCTTATCCACCGCCGAAGCAGAAAACATTGCGGCAGGTTCATGTTGTGCTCAATTACTTTGGATGACCCAAACTCTTAAAGATTATGGGATCTATGTGAAACATGTTCCATTGCTTTGTGACAATGAAAGTGCTATTAAGATTGCTCATAATCCCGTGCAACATTCTTGAACCAAGCATATTGAAGTTCTTCATCATTTCATTCAAGATCACATTGCTAAAGTTGATATTGCTCTTAAGCATGTTCGTACCGACAATCAATTGGCGGATATATTCACCAAACCGCTTGATGAGAAAGTATTTTGCCATTTGACAGGTGAAATGAACATCATTAATGCTTCAAACTTGGAGTAGAAACTCCATTTGGATACATGCAAGGTATGAGCTTTTGACTAATCCTTGATGTTTCTCTTATGATGATGATCATATGTCTTGGATATATTTGCACCCTTGCATGTTATCTAACCCTTGTAGGTACTTGGATGAACCAAAATCTATGAGATTGCCAATCACTCACATATTGAGCAATCTCTACATCACCAAGTCTCTACAATATGGTGGTTGAAGACAAGGAAGCATGAAACCTTTTAACATATCCTTTGACCACTTCTATATATCAAATTTCATTTGGTATCGAATTCATGATTGTCAAATTGGATACAAAAGTGCTCTTCCTTGCAAGACTGACACATGTAGGTAGATGAACTCAAACTACAAGTGGTGCTCCAAATCCTTGATGAGCTACATCAACCTTGAGCATCCCACACAAGTTCAACTACATGATCAAGTTCAACAACAGCACCCAATGTATGTTATTCCATCTTAGAGAAGCTTTACCCCAAGTCATGGGTCAAAGCAACTCAACAAGATGCGAATACATCAAATGCTTAAACGAAAAATGGTAACCCCATTTTGAGCTTAAACGATGAGTATGTCCTATGATCAAATGTTCTCACTTGACTCCTCAGTCAATATACTCTAATATAGGTGACTCTGTCACCGACCAATGCTAGATGAAGTTGTTTAGTGTTTCTATGTATTCTTGCATTTGTGTCTTGCATATCTGTTTCCCTTCATCTAGATTTCTTTTCTTTTTCTTTGTTTTTGTTCTGCATTCCCTGCATCCAATTCATTGAAAATCTTTGTGAGATCCATTTTGCATAGTGAGCTGAGGTGACAAATGTTCTCTCTGTCTTGAACTCGGTCATACCGATTCGTCTCTTTCGGTCAAGCCGAACTATTTCGGTTCAACCGAAAAATATAACTCAATGTCACCGATTTCACTGCAGAGCAAACAATTTTCCACTTGTTCCTGCACTTTTGTTCCAACTCCACCCGATGATTCTTGTCCTCTACCAGCATCATATTCTATATGCTGCTTTGCTCTGTGACTCAAGGACCAAACCTATTTTGACTCATACTCCAGAAGACCCCTTCTTGGAAATTGATGTCAAAGGGGGAGAGAGAGATCACATCAAAGCTTAATCACTTAAAAGGGGGAGAGAGTACTTCAACAAGGAGAGATATAATAACATCAAAGGCCCCGGATGCTTGGTGTTCAAGAGGATAGAAGTCACATGTCTTTAAGAGGGGAAAAACATGTTTGGCTTATGTTTCTGTGCTCTGATCTGTTTTGCTCTGATTTTCTGTTCCCTATATTCTCCCATAATCAAATATAAGATTCGGAGGGAGAAAGACATCTAAGGGAAGGAAATCTTGAATTCATTGCATATCTTTACCTTTGGGGACATGTCTATATCCAATGGGAGTACCTAGTACTCATTCTCTACGTGTCATCCCAGTCTTGGTACTCTTGTGGCTCTTTGGTTTGCTCTGTCTAGTAGTTATACCTGTGATATCTAACCTTGTTTACTCAGGTTCATCTCTTCCTAAGCTAGCTCAAGACCACAAGGTAAGTATATGCATCACACTCATGTGCATGGAGATTTCTTGCTAATGTACATAGGAGGAATCATGAACATGAAGTTACACTTCACATATTCATGCATATAGCCAAGATACATGTAACACATTGCTTGCTCTGTCATGATTATCCATTCACATGCTCTTACATTCCATATTGACATGGATGCATACATGTAGGGGGAGCCTATCCATGTTACATGTCTTTCCAAAGCTGTACTTGTTATTCTCTATATCTTTATCTAAAGCTTTGATGTATGTTGTCATCAATTACCAAAAAGGGGGAGATTGAAAGCACAAGTGCTCCCTGGATGGTTTTGGTAATTAATGTCAACATATCTCTTGTTGGACTAATGTTTTCATCTAGTACATTTCAGAAAAGTTCAATAGATGGAGTGGCGTGGACAAGAGGATGTGGAACCCCTTCAAAATGCTAAGGACAAAAGATCGGCTCAAGCTCTAAACCTCAAGACTCTACATTTTGTTTTTAGTGATCCAAGATCACATTGAGTCCATAGGAAAGCCAATACTATTAAAAGGGGATGAGGTGTTGCTTAATGGGTTTCTTGCTCAAAATGCTTAGTGATATGCTCCAAAAGCCCTCGACCACTTTCTCATTTCCACATATGTCCCAAACCAGAAGGTCAAACTCGGCCCCACCAATTTGTTCCATCTGACGCCACCGAGTTCTCTTGACATAGCCACTGCCACAAACCCTAATCAATTCGGTCTCACCGATGGGATCTCGGTCTCACCGAGATGGGCTTGCAAACTCTTTGTTACCTATTGCAATAATTTCGGTCCCACCGAGATATGCAATTGGTCCCACCGAGGTTGCTTGACCAATTCTCTGTTTTGCTAATTACCAAAATCGGTCTCACCGAGTTTGTGTAATTGGTCTAACCGAGATGAGGTTTGACCCTAACCCTAGCACATCGGTCCCACCGAGTTGATCGTATCGGTCCCACTGAAATGCCTAACGGTCACATTATGAACTAAATCGGTCCGACTGAGTTTTCTAATTCAGTCCCACCAAGTTTGGTGATTTGTGTGTAACGGTTAGATTTTATGTGGAGGCTGTATATACCCCTCCTGCCACTCTTCATTCATGGAGAGAGCCATCAGAACATGCTTACACTTCGAACATTCATTTTCTGAGAGAGAACCACCTACTTAGGTGTTGAGACCAAGATATTCCATTCCAACCATATAAATGTTGATCTCTAGCCTTTTCCAAGTTGCTTTCCACTCATATCATGTTTCCACCAAATCCAAATCAATGATAGAGAGTTGAGTGTTGGGGAGACTATCATTTGAAGCACAAGAGCAAGGAGTTCATCATCAACACATTGTCTATTACCTTTTGGAGAGTGGTGTCTCCTAGATTGGTTAGGTGTCACTTCGGAGCCTCCGTCAAGATTGTGGAGTTGAACCAAGGAGTTTGTACAGGCAAGGAGATCACCTACTTCATGAAGATCTACCCTAGTGAGGCAATTCCTTCGGGGGTGATGAGGACATCAATACCATTATTACACCCACAACCCCTGCTGCTATACATACTGGACCGATTACTAGAGCTCGCGCACGCCAATTGAATTATCAGGTACTTTCGTTTCTTGGTAACGATTCTAATGTTCATGAGAATATGATGCTGCCTAAATTGGATACATTTGTTTTGCTTACAAATGAAGGGCCTAGCTTGGACAAGAAAGATGAACCTTGGAGCAAGTTCAGGCATGGAGATGATGGCATGCGCAAGGGGAACAAGAACGGAGTTACAAGTGATGATTCCAGGACTCTGAAGCCACCATAATGAGAGAATGAAGCGTGGGACGAAATATACAAGATGCCACTTCATAAATTTCATCCAGAGGCTATTTTAGGTGCTGCATCACCTTATTATTGGGCCAGGCCCATGTCTTTTCGATGTACTTAAGTATAGGCTGTTTTTAGAGTCCGTATGTGTGGGGAAACAAGAGTTAGGGTTGGTTTCGGACCCCTCCACCAAGGGCCACGAAATTCCCCCTCTCTCCTCCATATATACAGCCCTTAGGGCATCGTTTAGGCTTTGGGTTTTGTTTAGATTAAAAGTTCGCCATAGCTGCAACTTCGCGTACTTCGTTTGTGTTCAACGACCAGACCAAGGCGTCACAGAACCTCACCTTAATCAATAAAGCTTTCATCTTATATTCACAATATCCCGATTGCAATCTCAGTTTCTTGCTTGTTCTTCGTTTGCTTGCAGGAAACAGACCCTCGTGGTCAGGTTGATCGTGCTCCGGCGTGGTCAATAACCCTCGTAAGATGGTTTAGCGATTGCTAAGGCGCGATGTGTCGCACGTTCTTAGTTGGATCGTCAAGGTCGACTCCCCCAGAAAACGATAGCCACCATCTCATCGAAACATCGGGACACCTTTGCCTCTATGAAGTGGTATCAGATTTTTAGGTTGCTCCGTGAGATTTTACAGTTTTTCGTAGTTTAGATCGAGTCTATTCTTCGTACCTATAGTCCACGAAAAAGCCAAAAAATTAGGGTTAGTTCATCCTATCCGAACCAATATGAGCCTTTGCATAATCTTTTCTGTATTTGCTTTGTTGAATTTGCGGTTGCATCGTCGTGTCAAGTTGCTGGTCTTAGCGTCTAGTCCTTTAGAGTTTCGAGTTCTGTTCACAGGTTGTCACGTCGCCGCTGCCATATATCACCACCGCATCATCATCATCGCTGCTGCCATATACCACCACCACACCAACTTCATCATCGCTGCCATATTCACCACCAATCTGAGTCCATATACGCCACCACATATCCGCCGCCATCACGCCAATCCAAGTTGACCTGCAACATATATCCGCCACCAGTCCGATTTCCACCTGATTCATCGCCGCCACCAGTCCGAGATTCCACCAGTTTCATCTCCGCCACCAGTCCTAGTCTGAGTCCAGTAATTGTTGCATTGTTTTCGAGTTCCAGATCACGCCATACTCCGAGTCGTGACAGAGTAGGACTCCCGAGATTCCGTGCTACCCGCAGAAGAAAAATAGTTCCAAACTCAAAAAAAAACTAAGTCTGGAAAATTCTAGCTAGGCAGTTTTTAGACCATTTGTAGACTTTTTCGAAAAAAAATTGTTGCGGAGCAAAAAAAAAGAGGGAAAAAGTGCAAAAAAAGTGAAAAAAAGGAAAAAAATTAGAGTGTGCTCCTCCATTGTTTACGTGCAGCGCCGTGATTTTGTTAGTGTTCTAGGCTCGCGTCTGTGGCACAGTCTAGCCTAGGACCAGCACAGTACTGTCGTTGAGCGTTTATTCAACTTTGCATCTCTGAATTGATTATTGCTGACCCTTTTTGCTACCATATTATAAGCCTTCCTAGCTCCACATACATCTACGTCGTGCATTTGACTCTCCCTGGTAATCGCTCTATCCAAGCTTTGAGAGTTTTGACTACGATAGTTGCCGATCACCGCCTGCTACTGGGTAAGAACTGGTAAGAATTTGAGATTTGCTTGACGGATTTGTGACACCACCACCACCTCTTGTTAGTAGTCTATAGGATCATATTCTTGTGTGTTTCTATTGTTGCTAACCATGGCAAGATCACAAGCCGACGAGACTGACTGGGAGAACATGATGAATAAGGAGTTGCATGAAAAATTTCAGCAAATGATGAGTGGACAGGTGCAAGATGTGCTAAACAAATTTGACGAGGCCATGGAGAAGATAGATGGCATGGAGAAGACGTTCAAAACAAAGCTCGATAACAGGCTTAATGAATTGCTCGCGCGTCTTCCACCACCACCACCGGCTGCACCTAACGCACCTCTACAACAACAACAACAACAACTACTACTACTACTACTACTACTACTACTACTACTACTACTACTACTACTACTACTACTACTACTACTACTTACACATCATGAAACAGCCCTTCACCGAGCGAGCCATCTCCCTCTTGCACCTGGCCTAACTGTTGGTCCTGCTATTGATACTTCTGTGGCTCCTGCTGCTGATGCGGAGGAGGATGATTTTGCTGGAGATTACAAGGATGAGGTTGATCAAAATCAGAACTACGTGCCACCACCAGCACAGCAACCACCAGGTCATCCACATGCAAATAATGGCAATGGTAGGGCTCACCCTCAGGTACGAGATCATGACCATCTCCCTAAACTAAAACTGAATATTCCACCATTTGAGAGTAGATATGTTCCTGATATATATCTTACTTGGGAGTTAGAAACTGAACAACGATTTACATGTTTACAATATCCCGAGGAGAGACGTGTTCCTGCTGTTGTTTGTGCATTCACTAGTTTTGCATGTGTTTGGTGGTCTGAGCATTGTAGATTATATCCTATTCCAGCTACTTGGGCTGCTTTGAAAACTGCTATGCGTACTCGTTGGGTTCCACCATATTATCAATGTGAACTACTTCAAAAATTGCAGCGTTTAAGACAAGGAAAAAATTCTGTAGAAGAATATTATCAGGAATTACAAACTGGCATGATTAGATGTGGTATTGTTGAGGAGAATGAAGCTATGCTTGCACGTTTTATGGGTGGATTAAATAGAGAGATTCAAACCATCCTAGAGTATAAGGAGTATAATAATATCACTCGTTTATTCCATCTTGCTTGTAAAGCTGAACGCGAAGTGCAGGATCGACAGGCATTGGTGCGAACTAACTTTTCTGCAGGTCGATCTTCATCATGGACACCACGTGCATCCTCTACTTCCACTCCACCAGCACCTCCATCAGGTGCCACCTCCAACCGTGATACAAGAAAGCAGGCACAACCACCACTATCTGCCAAGAGCACACCTGCTGGACCTGCGCAGAGCTCTTCTTCTTCCATGGCATCAACAGGGCACACAGGTGATATTATTTGTCGTTGTTGTAAGGGAAGAGGACATTTTGCGAGAGAATGCCAATCTCAGCGTGTGATGATTGCTACTGAGGTTGGTGGGTATGAGTCCGCTAGTGACTATGATGAGGAGACTTTGGCCCTTATTACACGTGAAGAACACGGTGGAGATGATTCTGATCATGAGACGCAATACATGGCCGCTGAAGATGCTGACAGGTATGAATGTTTAGTTGCTCAACGTGTTTTGAGTGTGCAGTTTACACAAGCTGAGCAAAATCAGAGGCATAATTTGTTCCATACAAAGGGAGTTGTGAAGGAACGTTCTGTTCGCGTCATCATAGATGGAGGGAGCTGCAATAACTTGGCTAGCATGGAGATGGTGGAGAAGCTATCTCTCACCACAAGACCACATCCACATCCTTACTACATCCAATGGTTCAACAACAGCGGCAAGGTTAAGGTAACACGTACTGTTCGTGTGCATTTTAGTATCTCTACATATGCTGATTATGTTGATTGTGATGTGGTACCTATGCAAGCATGTTCCTTATTCCTTGGTAGACCATGGCAACTTGATAAAAAAATCTGTACACCATGGTAGAAACAATCAGTATACTCTTGTTCATAAGGATAAAAATATTACTTTGCTTCCTATGACTCCTGATTCCATTTTGAAAGATGATATTAATAGAGCTAATAAAGCAAAACAGGAGAACAATAAGAGTGAAAATCAGATTGTGGCAAAAGAATTTGAGCAACAAATGCAACCTAACAATAAACAATCTAGTGTTGCTTCTGAAATTAAATTGAAAAGTGCATGTTTACTTGCCAACAAATCTGATATTGATGATCTAGATTTTTGCAAATCTGTTTGCTATGCTTTTGTGTGCAAAGAGGCATTATTTTCATTCGAGGACGTGCCTTCCTCTTTGCCTCCTGCTGTCACTAACATTTTGCAGGAGTTCCCTGACGTCTTTCCACAAGACGTGCCACCGAGATTACCACCTATTCGAGGGATTGAGCATCAAATTGACTTAATTCCCAGTGCATCATTACCCAACCGTGCACCATACTGTACCAATCCAGAGGAGACGAAGGAGATTATGCGTCAAGTACAAGAACTGCTCGACAAAGGTTATATACGTGAATCCCTTAGTCCTTGTGTTGTTCCTATCATTTTAGTGCCGAAAAAGGATGGTACGTTGCGTATGTGCGTTGATTGTAGAGGCATTAATAATATTACTATTTGTTATCGTCATCCTATTCCTAGGCTAGATGATATGCGTGATGAATTGAGTGGCTCTACAATATTCTCCAAAGTTGATTTGCGTAGTGGATACAATCAAATTCGTATGAAATTGGGAGATGAATGGAAAACAACATTTAAAACTAAGTTTGGATTATATGAGTGGTTAGTCATGCCTTTTGGGTTAACTAATGCACCTAGTACTTTCATGAGGTTAATGAACGAAGTTTTATGTGCTTTCATTGGACGATTTGTGGTAGTTTACTTTGATGACATATTGATTTATAGCAAATCTTTGGAGGAACATTGGGAACATTTACGTGTTGTTTTTATTGCTCTACGTGATGCACGTTTGTTTGGTAACCTTGGAAAGTGCACCTTTTGCACCGACCGAGTATCTTTTCTTGCCTATGTTGTTACTCCACAGGGAATTGAAGTTGATAAAGCCAAGATTGAAGCTATTGAGAGTTGGCCGCAACCCACAACGATCACACAAGTGAGGAGTTTCCTTGGCCTTGCTGGTTTCTATAGGCGTTTTGTGAGAGATTTCAGCACCATTGCTGCACCTCTCAACGAGCTTACAAAGAAGGATGTGCCTTTTGTTTGGGGTACCGCCCAGGAAGAAGCCTTCACGGTATTGAAAGATAAGTTGACACATGCTCCTTTACTCCAACTTCCTAATTTCAATAAGACTTTTGAGCTTGAATGTGATGCTAGTGGAATTGGATTAGGAGGTGTGTTATTACAAGATGGCAAACCTGTTGCATACTTTTCTGAAAAATTGAGTGGGCCTAGTCTGAACTATTCTACTTATGATAAAGAATTATATGCTCTTGTTTGGACCTTAGAAACATGGCAACATTATTTATGGCCCTAGGAATTTGTTATACATTCTGATCATGAATCTATGAAACACATTAAAAGTCAAGAAAAACTGAACCATAGACATGCTAAATGGGTTGAATTCATTGAGACTTTCCCTTATGTCATTAAACACAAGAAGGGTAAAGAAAATGTTATTGCTAATGCACTGTCTCGTCGTTATACTATGCTTTCACAACTTGACTTTAAAATATTTGGTTTGGAGACCATCAAAGATCAATATGTTCATGATGCTGAATTTAAAGATGTATTGCAGAATTATAAGGAAGGGAGAACTAGGAACAAGTTCGTTCTTAACGATGGATTTGTGTTTCATGCTAACAAGCTATGCATTCCAGCTAGCTCCGTTCGTCTTTTGTTGTTGCAAGAGGCGCATGGAGGAGGATTAATGGGACACTTTGGTGTCAAGAAGACGGAGGATATACTTGCTACACCTTTCTTTTGGCCAAAGATGAGATGGGATGTTGAGCGTTTTGTTGCTCGCTGCACTACATGTCAAAAAGCTATGTCACGACTCAATCCTCATGGTTTATATATGCCTTTGCCTGTACCTAGTGTTCCTTGGGAGGATATATCTATGGACTTTGTTTTAGGTTTACCTCGAACAAAGAAGGGGAGGGATAGCATATTTGTTGTCATGGATAGGTTCTTGAAAATGGCACACTTTATACCATGTCATAAAAGCGATGATGTTGTTAATGTTGCTGATGTGTTCTTTCGTGAAATTATTCGCTTGCATGGTGTGCCAAATACTATTGTTTCATATCATGATACTAAATTTCTTAGCCACTTTTGGAGATGTTTATGGGCTAAGTTAGGGACTATGCTGCTTTTTAGTACTACTTGTCACCCCCAAACTGATGGACAAACTGAAGTAGTCAATAGAACATTGTCTACTATGCTTAGGGCTGTTTTGAAGAATAACAAGAAAATGTGGGAAGAATGCTTGCCTCATATTGAATTTGCTTATAATCGTTCATTGCATTCTACTACTAAGATGTGCCCTTTTGAAATTGTGTATGGTTTCCTACCTCGTGCACCTATTGATTTGCTGCCTCTTCCATCTTCGGAGAAGGTTAATTTTGATGCTAAAGAACGTGCTGAATTGATTTTAAAAATGCATGAGTTAACTAAGGAAAACATTGAGCGTATGAATGCTAAATATAAACTTGCTGGAGATAAGGGTAGAAAACATGTTGTGTTTGCACCTGGAGATCTTGTTTGGTTACATTTGCGTAAGGATAGATTTCCTAATTTGCGCAAATCAAAGCTAATGCCACGTGCTGATGGTCCTTTTAAGGTGTTAGAGAAAATAAATGATAATGCCTATAAATTTGAGCTGCCTGCAGATTTTGGGGTTAGTCCCACTTTTAACATTGCAGATTTGAAGCCTTATTTGGGTGAGGATGATGAACTTTCGTCGAGGACGACTTCATTTCAAGAAGGGGAGGATGATGAGGACATCAATACCATTGTTACACGCACAGCCCCTGCTGCTATACATACTGGACCGATTACTAGAGCTCGCGCACGCCAATTGAATTATCAGGTACTTTCTTTTCTTGGTAACGATTCTAATGTTCATGAGAATATGATGCTGCCTAAATTGGATACATTTGTTTTGCTTACAAATGAAGGGCCTAGCTTGGACAAGAAAGATGAACCTTGGAGCAAGTTCAAGCATGGAGATGATGGCATGCGCAAGACGATGGCTCTTGTTTGGACCTCTAATCCTTTTGTTTGGGGTATCGCACAGGAAGAAGCCTTCATGTTATTGAAAGATAAGTTGACACATGCTCCTTTACTCCAACTTCCTAATTTTAATAAGACTTTTGAGCTTGAATGTGATGCTAGTGGAATTGGATTAGGAGGTGTGTTATTACAAGATGGCAAACCTGTTGCATACTTCTCTGAAAAATTGAGTGGGCCTAGTCTGAACTATTCTACATATGATACAGAATTATATGCTCTTGTCCGGACCTTAGAAACATGGCAACATTATTTATGGCCCAAGAAATTTGTTATAAATTCTGATCATGAATCTTTGAAACACATTAAAATTCTAGCAAAACTGAATTGTAGACATGCTAAATGGGTTGAATTCATTGAGACTTTCCCTTATGTCATTAAACACAAGAAGGGTAAAGAAAATGTTATTGTTGATGCATTGTCTCGTCTTATACTATGCTTTCACAACTTGACTTTGAAATATTTGGTTTGGAGACCATCAAAGATCAATATGTGCATGATGCTGAATTTAAAGATGTATTGTAAAATTGTAAGGAAAGGAGAACTTGGAACAAGTTCGTTCTTAAAGATGGATTTGTGTTTCGTGCTAACAAGCTATGCATTCTAGCTAGCTCCGTTCGTCTTTTGTTGTTGCAGGAGGCGCATGGAGGAGGATTAATGGGACACTTTCGTGTCAAGAAGACGGAGGATATACTTGCTACACATTTCTTTTGGCCAAAGATGAGACGGGATGTTGAGCGTTTTGTTGCTTGCTGCACTACATGTCAAAAAGCTAAGTCACAACTCAATCCTCATGGTTTATATATGCCTTTGCCTAGGCCTAGTGTTCCTTGGGAGGATATATCTATGGACTTTGTTTTAGGTTTACCTCGAACAAAGAAGGGGAGGGATAGCATATTTGTTGTCGTGGATAGGTTCTCAAAAATGGCACACTTTATGAGATGTCATAAAAGCGATGATGCTGTTAATGTTGTTGATTTGTTCTTTCGTGAAATTATTCGCTTGCATGGTGTGCCAAATACTATTGTTTCAGATCGTGATACTAAATTTCTTATCCACTTTTGGAGATGTTTATGGGCAAAGTTGGGGACTAAACTGCTTTTTAGTACTACTTGTCACCCCCAAACTAATGGACAAACTGAAGTAGTCAATAGAACATTGTCTACTATGCTTAGGGCTGTTTTGAAGAATAACAAGAAAATGTGGGAAGAATGCTTGCCTCATATTGAATTTGCTTATAATCGTTCATTGCATTCTACTACTAAGATGTGCCCTTTTGAAATTGTGTATGGTTTCCTACCTCGTGCACCTATTGATTTGTTGCCTATTCCATCTTCGGAGAAGGTTGATTTTGATGCTAAAGAACGTGCTGAATTGATTTTAAAAATGCATGAGTTAACTAAGGAAAACATTGAGCGTATGAATGCTAAATATAAACTTGCTGGAGATAAGGGTAGAAAACATGTTGTGTATGAACCTGGAGATCTTGTTTGGTTACATTTGTGTAAGGATAGATTTCCTAATTTGTGCAAATCAAAGCTAATGCCACGTGCTGATGGTCCTTTTAAGGTGTTAGAGAAAATAAATGATAATGCATATAAACTTGAGCTGCCTGCAGATTTTGGGGTTAGTCGCACTTTTAACATTGCAGATTTGAAGCCTTATTTGGGTGAGGACGATGAACTTTCATCGAGGACGATGATACGTCTCCGTCCTATCTATAATTTTTGATTGTTCCATGCCAATATTCTACAACTTTCATATACTTTTGGCAACTTTTTATACTATTTTTGGGACTAACATATTGATCCAGTGCCCAGTGCCAGTTCCTGTTTGTTGCATGTTTTTTGTTTCACAGAATATCCATATCAAACGGAGTCTAAAGGGGATAAAAACTGACGGAGATTTTTTTGGATTATATATGATTTTTGAGAAGAAAAATCCACGCGAGACGGTGCCCGAGGTGGCCACGAGGCAGGGGGCGCGCCTGCCCCCCTAGGCGCATCCCTGACCCTCGTGGGCCACCCGTAAGGTGGTTGATGCCCTTCTTTCGCCGTAAGAAAGCTAATATCCGGACAAAGATCGTGTTAAAATTTCAGCCCAATCGGAGTTACGGATCTCCGGGAATATAAGAAACGGTGAAAGGGAAGAATCTGAGAATGCACAAATAGAGAGACAGATCCAATCTCGGAGGGGCTCTCGCCCCTCCCGTGCCATGGAGGCCATGGACCAGAGGGGAAACCCTTCTCCCATCTAGGGAGGAGGTCAAGGAAGAAGAAGAAGAAGAAGAAGAAGAAGAAGGAGGGGGCTCTCTCCCCCTCGCTTCCGGTGGCACCGGAGTGCCACTAGGGGCCATCATCATCACCGCGATCTACAACAACACCTCCGCCATCTTCACCAACATATCCATCACCTTCCCCCCTCTATCTACAGCGGTCCACTCTCACGCAACCCACTGTACCCTCTACTTGAACATGGTGCTTTATGTTTCATATTATTATCCAATGATGTGTTGCCATCCTATGATGTTTGAGTAGATTTTCGTTGTCCTATCGGTGGTTGATGAATTGCCATGATTGATTTAATTAGCTTGTGGTTATGTTGCTATCCTTTTGATGAGGACATGACTACCTTGGATACGACCAAAAATATTGCATGCATGCATATTTGTCAGGTGATTTCTAATGCAAACTATTCAATAATCTATTTATGTTATCCAGAACAAAAATACTTCACACACTTTTGTGTTTTGTCTAATTGCAGGTGTATGGGACATTTGTACAATCCACATATGAAGATAAGGGAAAAGGAGAAGTTTAGCTTGTGTTCAAAAAGTCCTCTCACGTCACTTTTGGGTCAAGAGAAGATAGAGTCCAAGTCTCTCACGTTCTGGATTCAGATTCGGACTGCACAGGCATACCTGACTCAAAACGCCAACAACTTTTTCATACGGACTCCGAATTGGGTGATTCGTTTTTTGTTGGAAACTATATTTCATGCTCTTTCCAACACAATTGGATTCACCTTCAAATTCGTCTGGAGCGTTGAGTTACGGACGAAACAATCTGACATTGCAGCAGAATCCGAGTCAAACTACAAGCCCAAAGGTGTTGCATCACCTCCACTGGGCCCATGAGCCTTGTACGACCTAGGGTTAGTTTTAGGCTGCCTTGGGACGTCCTCCCACCTCCTTGGCCGCCACCCCTTGCTCCTATATAAGTATATCCATCTAGTAGCTTTTTCCGGGGGATTTGTTTAGTTAAAAGTTAGCCATTGCAACTTCATGTACTTCGTTTGTGTCCAGCGACCAGACCAAGACCGCTTCCGGATCCCCACCATTATCAATACTTCATATATATTTGCAATATTCAGATTGCTTTATCATATTCTTGCTCGTTCTTCGATTGCTTGCAGGAATAGACCTTCGTGGTCAGGCTGGCCGTGCTTCTAGCATCGTTAGTAACCTCAGGAGATAGGTTTAGCGATTGGTAAGGCGCAACGTCGTGCACGTTTGTAGTCGGATCGTCAAAGTCGTCTCCACCAAATCGATAGTTATCATCTAATCGAAAGATCGGGACCCTCACCTCTATCAAGTGGTATCAGTTTTCAGGTTGCTCGGTGAGAATTTCCAGTTTTCCTAGATTAGATTTATTTTCTTACCTATTATCCAAGAAAAATCCACAAAAAAGAGTTAGATCTATTCATCCTTTGTCCAAGCCAGTCTGAGCCTTTGCAATTTTCTTTTCATTGCTTGCATAGTTGAATTATCGGTTGCATCGTCGTGTCGAGTTGCTGGTCTTAGTGTCTAGGTCGTTTAGAGTTTCGAGTTCTGTTCACATTAGTCACGTCGCTGCTGCATCATTATCCCTTCCGCTGTCCACCACCCATCCATCAATTTCCTCCATGTGCTACCCACCGTTCATTGTCATAATCATAGTTGAGATCGTTCCCATCTTCGCTTGATCCAATCTACATCTTATCTAGTTTGTTTTGGAAAGAGGGAGAGAGAAAAAAAGATAGAGAAAAAAAACGAGAGAAAAAAAGTAAAAAAAAAGTCAGAGAAAAAAAAAGAAAGGAAAAGAAAAAAAAAGTGTGAGAAAAAAAGAGAGGAGAAAAAAACAAAATTCGGATCTATTTAGACTCAATCTCGTAGTTGAATTCGGATTGGAATCTGTTTTGTGCACTGTTCAGTAAAACAGGCATAACTTCCTCATATGAAGTCTGTTTTGGCTCCGCGAGTACTCAAATGAAAGCTAGCGACGAGCCGCATCTAAATAGTTGCAGAAGCTAGTTCAGTATTTGGCACCTCAACATCAGCTTCTAAATAGGTCTATTGCTATTGTGATCTTCACTTATATCTTGCTGTCCAGAGCTACTTCATATCCTTTATTGATGCTAGTTGTGCTACGACGTGACCTCATTAGTGTTCTAGGCTCGCGTCTCTAGTTTGGTCTAGCCTACGACCAGCACAGTACCGTCGTTGAGCGTTTTTTCAACATTGCATCTCTGAATTGATTATTGCTAATCTTTTGCTACCATACATAGCCAACCCAGCTCCACATATTTCTACACCGTGTATATGTACGTTCCCCTGGCAATCGTTTTACACAATCTTCGGAGTTATTTGACACCGCTGGTTGCCTGTCACCACCTGCCGCATGGTAAGAACTTGTAAGATATTGATATTTGCTTTACTGTGAGCACTTTACAACCACATCCTAGTAGTTCATAGGAACATTATTCTCGAATTTTGGTTCTTGTTTCTACTAATCATGACAGGTTCCAGAGATAGAAGTTCTTGGATGACGGACACATCTTCATCATCACGAGAGTTGGGACAAGACACACAAGCATATGGTCAGGTTATCCCTTTACCATCATTTGAGGGTAGATTTAATCCTGCTATTTATCTAGCTTGGGAGCTTGAAGTAGAACAAGTTTTTAGTCACCATGATTTTTCTGAACTTGAGAGAGTACGAGCTACCATTAGAGCATTTACTGGTTTTTCTTCTGTTTGGTGGAGTGTACATTGTAAGAAAAACATTGATAACCAACCCACAACTTGGAACGTTTTGAAAGCTGTAATGAGACAACAATTTTTTCCTCCTTATTATCGTCGTGAATTGCTTCGCAAATTTGAACAATTTAACCAAGGCAACAACACTGTTCATGCTTACTACCAAGAGTTCAAATCTCATATGCATCATTGTGACATAGAAGAATCTGAGAATGATACAATGAATAGATTTTTTGGTGGTTTGAACCATGATATTCAGGCAAGATTTCAGTATATTCCTCGTTGCATTACTGGTCTGTATGTCCGTGCTTGTACCTTTGAGAGATAGATACAGGAGGATGCATTAGGTGACTACAACAACTACTATTCCAGTTCATGCTCACCACCGCCGGTGGGTTCCTCCATCATTGCACCTCGGATTATGAGCGCGGCATCATCTCAAGGGTATGGTACATTGTCAACGTCCGTACCTACATCAGCTACATCTTTGCCACAAGGTAACAGTAAAGGTATTGATGATATAACTTCACATGAGAATGATGCATGCCTAGTTAACTTGAATGCGTCATGTATTGAGTTACCTGTTGATTTGAGCACACCACCTATTTTAGAGAATCTTGTTACTGTCATGAATGTGTCATGTGATCAAACAACTGAAATATCAACAATTTTGAGTGCACCCTTGAATTAACTGTTGATGCAAAAGAACTAATGTTTAATCATTTTGATATGGCCTCCAATCTTGGTGATGATTCTGTGTCCAATGACTTATTGCATGTTTGCTTATTTAAGCATGTTGTAGCATGTAAATTTGATGCAAGTAAGGTTTATTCACCAAAGTTGGGATGGTTTAATGATGAACATTGTGAATCTTTTGAAATGAATAAGAGCTTCACTTATATGTGCAAACTGAGTTCTAATATTTTCATGCCTTCTACTTCTTATGATAATTTTTTGGCTTTAGTTTTTATGAACTATGAAAGTTACTCATGTATACATGTGTCATACGTGCAAAAATCAAGGGAAGTTAAACTGGATGACATATACATATACAACATGTACACCTTGTCTCTTTTGTTAGCCACATTTCAGATTAAGCAACGCCGAGGACGGCTTTGTTTTAAAAAAGGGGAGGATGATGAGGACATCACTACCTTGGATACGACCAAAAATATTGCATACATGCATATTTTTCAGGTGATTTCTAATGCAAACTATTCAATAATCTATTTATGTTATCCAGAACAAAAATACTTCACACACTTTTGTGTTTTGTATAATTGCAGGTGTATGGGACATTTGTACAATCCACATATGAAGATAAAGGAAAAGGAGAAGTTTAGGTTGTGTTCAAAAAGTCCTCTCACGTCACTTTTGGGTCAAGAGAAGATAGAGTCCAAGTCTCTCACGTTCTGGATTCAGATTCGGACTGCACAGACATACCTGACTCAAAACGCCAACAACTTTTTCATACGGACTCCGAATTGGGTGATTCATTTTTTGTTGGAAACTAGATTTCGTGCTCTTTCCAACCCAATTGGATTCACCTTCAAATTCGTCTGGAGAGTTGAGTTACGGACGAAACAATCTGACGTTGCAGAAGAATCCGAGTCAAACTACAAGCCCAAGGGTGTTGCATCACCTCCACTTGGGCCCATGAGCCTTGTACGACCTAGGGTTAGTTTTAGGCTGCCTTGGGACGTCCTCCCACCTCCTTGGCCGCCACCCCTTGCTCCTATATAAGTATATCCATCTAGTAGCTTTTTCCGGGGGATTTGTTTAGTTAAAAGTTAGCCATTGCAACTTCATGTACTTCGTTTGTGTCCAACGACCAGACCAAGACCGCTTCCGGATCCCCACCATTATCAATACTTCATATATATTTGCAATAATCAGATTGCTTTATCATATTCTTGCTCGTTCTTCGATTTCTTGCAGGAATAGACCTTCGTGGTCAGGCTGACCGTGCTTCTAGCATTGTTAGTAACCTCAGGAGATTGGTTTAGCGATTGGTAAGGCACAACGTCGTGCACGTTTGTAGTCGGATCGTCAAAGTCGTCTCCACCAAATCGATAGTTATCATCTAATCGAAAGATCGGGACCCTCACCTCTATCAAGTGGTATCAGTTTTCAGGTTGCTCGGTGAGAATTTCCAGTTTTCCTAGATTAGATTTATTTTCTTACCTATTATCCAAGAAAAATCCACAAAAAGAGTTAGATCTATTCATCCTTTGTCCAAGCCAGTCTGAGCCTTTGCAATTTTCTTTTCATTGCTTGCATAGTTGAATTATCGGTTGCATCGTCGTGTCGAGTTGCTGGTCTTAGTGTCTAGGTCGTTTAGAGTTTCGAGTTCTGTTCACATTAGTCACGTCGCTGCTGCATCATTATCCCTTCCGCTGTCCACCACCCATCCATCAATTTCCTCCATGTGCTACCCACCGTTCATTGTCATAATCATAGTTGAGATCGTTCCCATCTTCGCTTGATCCAATCTACATCTTATCTAGTTTGTTTTGGAAAGAGGGAGAGAGAAAAAAAGATAGAGAAAAAAAACGAGAGAAAAAAAGTAAAAAAAAAGTCAGAGAAAAAAAAAGAAAGGAAAAGAAAAAAAAAGTGTGAGAAAAAAAGAGAGGAGAAAAAAACAAAATTCGGATCTATTTAGACTCAATCTCGTAGTTGAATTCGGATTGGAATCTGTTTTGTGCACTGTTCAGTAAAACAGGCATAACTTCCTCATATGAAGTCTGTTTTGGCTCCGCGAGTACTCAAATGAAAGCTAGCGACGAGCCGCATCTAAATAGTTGCAGAAGCTAGTTCAGTATTTGGCACCTCAACATCAGCTTCTAAATAGGTCTATTGCTATTGTGATCTTCACTTATATCTTGCTGTCCAGAGCTACTTCATATCCTTTATTGATGCTAGTTGTGCTACGACGTGACCTCATTAGTGTTCTAGGCTCGCGTCTCTAGTTTGGTCTAGCCTACGACCAGCACAGTACCGTCGTTGAGCGTTTATTCAACATTGCATCTCTGAATTGATTATTGCTAATCTTTTGCTACCATACATAGCCAACCCAGCTCCACATATTTCTACATCGTGTATATGTACGTTCCCCTGGGAATCGTTTTACACAATCTTCGGAGTTATTTGACACCGCTGGTTGCCTGTCACCACCTGCCGCATGGTAAGAACTTGTAAGATATTGATATTTGCTTTACTGTGAGCACTTTACAACCACATCCTAGTAGTTCATAGGAACATTATTCTCGAATTTTGGTTCTTGTTTCTACTAATCATGACAGGTTCCAGAGATAGAAGTTCTTGGATGACGGACACATCTTCATCATCACGAGAGTTGGGACAAGACACACAAGCATATGGTCAGGTTATCTCTTTACCATCATTTGAGGGTAGATTTAATCCTGCTATTTATCTAGCTTGGGAGCTTGAAGTAGAACAAGTTTTTAGTCACCATGATTTTTCTGAACTTGAGAGAGTACGAGCTACCATTAGAGCATTTACTGGTTTTTCTTCTGTTTGGTGGAGTGTACATTGTAAGAAAAACATTGATAACCAACCCACAACTTGGAAAGTTTTGAAAGCTGTAATGAGACAACAATTTTTTCCTCCTTATTATCGTCATGAATTGCTTCGCAAATTTGAACAATTTAAACAAGGCAACAACACTGTTCATGCTTACTACCAAGAGTTCAAATCTCATATGCATCATTGTGACATAGAAGAATCTGAGAATGATACAATGAATAGATTTTTTGGTGGTTTGAACCATGATATTCAGGCAAGATTTCAGTATATTCCTCGTTGCATTACTGGTCTGTATGTCCGTGCTTGTACCTTTGAGAGATAGATACAGGAGGATGCATTAGGTGACTACAACAACTACTATTCCAGTTCATGCTCACCACCGCCGGTGGGTTCCTCCATCATTGCACCTCGGATTATGAGCGTGGCATCATCTCAAGGGTATGGTACATTGTCAACGTCCGTACCTACATCAGCTACATCTTTGCCACAAGGTAACAGTAAAGGTATTGATGATATAACTTCACATGAGAATGATGCATGCCTAGTTAACTTGAATGCGTCATGTATTGAGTTACCTGTTGATTTGAGCACACCACCTATTTTAGAGAATCTTGTTACTGTCATGAATGTGTCATGTGATCAAACAACTGAAATATCAACAATTTTGAGTGCACCCATTGAATTAACTGTTGATGCAAAAGAACTAATGTTTAATCATTTTGATATGGCCTCCAATCTTGGTGATGATTCTGTGTCCAATGACTTATTGCATGTTTGCTTATTTAAGCATGTTGTAGCATGTAAATTTGATGCAAGTAAGGTTTATTCACCAAAGTTGGGATGGTTTAATGATGAACATTGTGAATCTTTTGAAATGAATAAGAGCTTCACTTATATGTGCAAACTGAGTTCTAATATTTTCATGCCTTCTACTTCTTGTGATAATTTTTTGGCTTTAGTTTTTATGAACTATGAAAGTTACTCATGTATACATGTGTCATACGTGCAAAAATCAAGGGAAGTTAAACTGGATGACATATACATATACAACATGTACACCTTGTCTCTTTTGTTAGCCACATTTCAGATTAAGCAACGCCGAGGACAGCTTTGTTTTAAAAAAGGGGAGGATGATGAGGACATCACTACCTTGGATACGACCAAAAATATTGCATACATGCATATTTTTCAGGTGATTTCTAATGCAAACTATTCAATAATCTATTTATGTTATCCAATACAAAAATACTTCACACACTTTTGTGTTTTGTATAATTGCAGGTGTATGGGACATTTGTACAATCCACATATGAAGATAAAGGAAAAGGAGAAGTTTAGGTTGTGTTCAAAAAGTCCTCTCACGTCACTTTTGGGTCAAGAGAAGATAGAGTCCAAGTCTCTCACGTTCTGGATTCAGATTTGGACTGCACAGACATACCTGACTCAAAACGCCAACAACTTTTTCATACGGACTCCGAATTGGGTGATTCATTTTTTGTTAGAAACTAGATTTCGTGCTCTTTCCAACCCAATTGGATTCACCTTCAAATTCGTCCGGAGAGTTGAGTTACGGACGAAACAATCTAACGTTGCAGAAGAATCCGAGTCAAACTACAAGCCCAAAGGTGTTGCATCACCTCCACTTGGGCCCATGAGCCTTGTACGACCTAGGGTTAGTTTTAGGCTGCCTTGGGACGTCCTCCCACCTCCTTGGCCGCCACCCCTTGCTCCTATATAAGTAGATCCATCTAGTAGCTTTTTTCGGGGGATTTGTTTAGTTAAAAGTTAGCCATTGCAACTTCATGTACTTCGTTTGTGTCCAACGACCAGACGAAGACCGCTTCCGGATCCCCACCATTAGGATCCCCACCATTATCAATACTTCATATATATTTGCAATATTCAGATTGCTTTATCATATTCTTGCTCATTCTTCGATTGTTTGCAGGAATAGACCTTCGTGGTCAGGCTGACCGTGCTTCCAGCATCGTCAGTAACCTCAGGAGATTGGTTTAGCGATTGCTAAGGCGCAACATCGTGCACGTTTGTAGTCAGATCGTCAAAGTCGTCTCCACCAAATCGATAGTTATCATCTCATCGAAAGATCGGGACCCTCACCTCTATCAAGTGGTATCAGTTTTCAGGTTGCTCGGTGAGAATTTCCAGTTTTCCTAGATTAGATTTATTTTGTTACCTATTGTCCAAGAAAAATCCACAAAAAAGAGTTAGATCTATTCATCCTTTGTCCAAGCCAGTCTGAGCCTTTGCAATTTTCTTTTCATTGCTTGCATAGTTGAATTATCGATTGCATCGTCGTGTCGAGTTGCTGGTCCTAGTGTCTAGGTCGTTTAGAGTTTCGAGTTCTGTTCACATTAGTCACGTCGCCGCTGCATCATTATCCCTTCCGCTGTCCACCACCCATCCATCAATTTCCTCCACGTGCTACCCACCGTTCATTGTCATAATCATAGTTGAGATCGTTCCCATCTTCGCTTGATCCAATCTACATCTTATCTAGTTTGTTTTGGAAAGAGGGAGAGAGAAAAAAAAAGATAGAGAAAAAAAACGAGAGAAAAAAAAAGTAAAAAAAAAGTCAGAGAAAAAAAAAGAAAGGAAAAGAAAAAAAGTGTGAGAAAAAAAAAGAAAGGAGAAAAAAACAAAATTCGGATCTATTTAGACTCAATCTCGTAGTTGAATTCGGATTGGAATCTGTTTTGTGCACTGTTCAGTAAAATAGGCATAACTTCCTCATATGAAGTCTGTTTTGGCTCCGCGAGTACTCAGTTGAAAGCTAGCGACGAGCCGCATCTAAATAGTTGCAGAAGCTAGTTCAGTATTTGGCACCTCAACATCAGCTTGTAAATAGGTCTATTGCTATTGTGATCTTCACTTATATCTTGCTGTCCAGAGCTACTTCATATCCTTTATTGATGCTAGTTGTGCTACGACGTGACCTCATTAGTGTTCTAGGCTCGCGTCTCTAGTTTGGTCTAGCCTAGGACCAGCACAGTACCGTTGTTGAGCGTTTATTCAACATTGCATCTCTGAATTGATTATTGCTAATCTTTTGCTACCATATATAGCCAACCCAGCTCCACATATTTCTACACCGTGTATACATACGTTCCCCATGCAATTGTTTTACACAATCTTCGGAGTTATTTGACACCACTGGTTGCCTATCGCCACCTGCCGCATGGTAAGAACTTGTAAGATATTGATATTTGCTTTACTGTGAGCACTTTACAACCACATCCTAGTAGTTCATAGGAACATTATTCTCGAATTTTGGTTCTTGTTTCTACTAATCATGACAGGTTCCAGAGATAGAAGTTCTTGGATGACGGACACATCTTCATCATCACGAGAGTTGGGACAAGACACACAAGCATATGGTCAGGTTATCTCTTTACCATCATTTGAGGGTAGATTTAATCCTGCTATTTATCTAGCTTGGGAGCTTGAAGTAGAACAAGTTTTTAGTCACCATGATTTTTCTGAACTTGAGAGAGTACGAGCTACCATTAGAGCATTTACTGGTTTTGCTTCTGTTTGGTGGAGTGTACATTGTAAGAAAAACATTGATAGCCAACCCACAACTTGGAAAGTTTTGAAAGCTGTAATGAGACAACAATTTTTTCCTCCTTATTATCGTCGTGAATTGCTTCGCAAATTTGAACAATTTAAACAAGGCAACAACACTGTTCGTGCTTACTACCAAGAGTTCAAATCTCATATGCATCATTGTGACATAGAAGAATCTGAGAATGATACAATGAATAGATTTTTTGGTGGTTTGAACCATGATATTTAGGCAAGATTTCAGTATATTCCTTGTTGCATTACTGGTCTGTATGTCCGTGCTTGTACCTTTGAGAGATAGATACAGGAGGATGCATTAGGTGACTACAACAACTACTATTCCAGTTCATGCTCACCACCGCCGGTGGGTTCTCCATCATTGCACCTCGGATTATGAGCGCGGCATCATCTCAAGGGTATGGTACATTGTCAACGTCCGTACCTACATCAGCTACATCTTTGCCACAAGGTAACAGTAAAGGTATTGATGATATAACTTCACATGAGAATGATGCATGCCTAGTTAACTTGAATGCGTCATGTATTGAGTTACCTGTTGATTTGAGCACACCACCTATTTTAGAGAATCTTGTTACTGTCATGAATGCGTCATGTGATCAAACAACTGAAATATCAACAATTTTGAGTGCACCCATTGAATTAACTGTTGATGCAAAAGAACTAATGTTTAATCATTTTGATATGGCCTCCAATCTTGGTGATGATTCTGTGTCCAATGACTTATTGCATGTTTGCTTATTTAAGCATGTTGTAGCATGTAAATTTGATGCAAGTAAGGTTTATTCACCAAAGTTGGGATGGTTTAATGATGAACATTGCGAATCTTTTGAAATGAATAAGAGCTTCACTTATTTGTGCAAACTAAGTTCTAATATTTTCATGCCTTCTACTTCTTGTGATAATTTTTTGGCTTTAGTTTTTATGAACTATGAAAGTTACTCATGTATACATGTGTCATACATGCAAAAATCAAGGGAAGTTAAACTGGATGACATATACATATACAACATGCACACCTTGTCTCTTTTGTTAGCCACATTTCAGATTAAGCAACGCCGAGGACGGCTTTGTTTTCAAAAAGGGGAGGATGATGAGGACATGACTACCTTGGATACGACCAAAAATATTGCATACATGCATATTTTTCAGGTGATTTCTAATGCAAACTATTCAATAATCTATTTATGTTATCCATAACAAAAATACTTCACACACTTTTGTGTTTTGTCTAATTGCAGGTGTATGGGACATTTGTACAATCCACATATGAAGATAAGGGAAAAGGAGAAATTTAGGTTGTGTTCAAAAAGTCCTATCACGTCACTTTTGGGTCAAGAGAAGATAGAGTCCAAGTCTCTCACGTTCTGGATTCAGATTCGGACTTCACAGACATACCTGACTCAAAACGCTAACAACTTTTTCCTACGGACTCCGAATTGGGTGATTCTTTTTTTGTTGGAAACTAGATTTCGTGCTCTTTCCAACCCAATTGGATTCACCTTCAAATTCGTCCGGAGAGTTGAGTTACGGACGAAACAATCTGACGATGCAGAAGAATCCGAGTCATACTACAAGTCCAAAGGTGTTGCATCACCTCCACTTGGGTCCATGAGCCTTGTACGACCTAGGGTTAGTTTTAGGCTGCCTTGGGACGTCCTCCCACCTCCTTGGCCGCCACCCCTTGTTCCTATATAAGTAGATCCATCTAGTAGCTTTTTTCGGGGGATTTGTTTAGTTAAAAGTTTGCCATTGCAACTTCATGTACTTCGTTTGTGTCCAACGACCAGACCAAGACCGCTTCCGGATCCCCACCATTATCAATACTTCATATATATTTGCAATATTCAGATTGCTTTATCATATTCTTGCTCGTTCTTCGATTGCTTGCAGGAATAGACCTTCGTGGTCAGGTTGACCGTGCTTCCAGCATCGTCAGTAACCTCAGGAGATTGGTTTAGAGATTGCTAAGGCGCAACGTCGTGCACGTTTGTAGTCGGATCGTCAAAGTCGTCTCCACCAAATCGATAGTTATCATCTCATCGAAAGATCGGGACCCTCACCTCTATCACCTTTGGTTCCCATCATATGATTGCGCTCGAGGATCACACCCTAGGGTTAGCTGTATGTTGATAGGACTATGTATTGGAGGGCAAGGGTGACAGAAGCTTCAGCCAAGCATAGAAATTGATGCATACGGGATTGAAGGGGGACCAATATATCTTAATGCTATGGTTGGGTTTTACCTTAATGAACGTTAGTAGTTGCAGATGCTTGCTAATAGTTCCAATCATAAGTGCATAGAATTCCAAGTAAGGGATGAGATGCTAGAAGTGGCCTCTCCCACATAATACTTGCTATCGGTCTAGTAAAGTAGTCAATTGCTTAGGGGCAATTTCACAATTCCTACCACCACTTTTCCACACTCGCTATATTTACTTTATTGTTTCTTTATCTAATCAGCCCCTATTTTTTATTTACGTACTCTTTATTATCTTGCAAACCTATCCAACAACACCTACAAAGTACTTCTAGTTTCATACTTGTTCTAGGTAAAGCGAACGTCAGGCGTGCGTAGAGTTGTATCGATGGTCGATAGAACTTGAGGGAATATTTGTTCTACCTTTAGCTCCTCGTTGGGTTCGACACTCTTACTTATCGAAAACTGTTGCGATACCCTATACTTGTGGGTTATCAAGACCTTTTTCTGGCGCCGTTGCCGGGGAGCAATAGCGTGGGGTGAAAACTGTTGTGATCCCATATGCTTGTTTGCTTTATCACTAAGTAATTTTTATTTGCTGTTCTTAGTTGTTCTTTATCTTTAGTTATGGATATGGAACACAAAATACCTAAAAAATTAGGTGTACTTGCTACTCATGGAGATGGGGAACCTCCTAAAACCCTCGATCCTGGTTATGTGAAAAAATATTATGTACTACTTGAATAATCCTGAGAAAACCCCATTCAATTATGTAATGGGAGTAACGTTGGATCAACGTGAATACTTTAGGGATTACCTCTTGACACAAAAAGGGAAACTATTATGGGATCAAATTCATATATTGAATTGGTATGTTAGGCAACTATGCTTGAGATATGATTATACTTGTTGCTCTAAGGTGAAGGATCCACACCTTCCCTTTTCATGTGAATTTAATGATAATGAAACCTTAGCTTCTTATGCTAATGGTATATATGATTACTATGATGTGGAACAAATAGAAGAATTTGTTGCTTTTAAGGGTGCTTATGAAATTGAATCTTTGTTTGAAAAGCATGAAGCTTATAATGATGATGTTTATAGGCCTGAAAATTTAGCTATCTTAAAATATTGCTTTGATAATTATGAATATAATTCCTATATTAATGCGCTTATTGAGAAAGTCTCCACTGTCCAAGAAGAGACTAATATTTTGCAGGAGTCTATGGAAGAAGAAATTGATGAAACTGTGAGCTCAATGGATGAAAAAGATGATGAGGAGAGCGAAGAACAAAAGGAGGAAGAGCGGATTAGCTACCGTGCCCACCTTCTAATGAGAGTAACTCTTCAACTCATACATTGTTTAATTTCCCTTCGTGCTTACCGAAGGATGATTTTGATGATGATTGTTATGATCCCGTTGATTCTTTTGAAATATCCCTTTTTGATGATGCTTGCTATGCTTGTGGCCAAGATGCCAATATGAATTATGCTTATGGAGATGAACTTGCTATAGTTCCTTATGTTAAACATGAAATTGTTGCTATTGCACCCACACATGATAGTCCTATTATCTTTTTGAATTCTCAAAACTACACTATATCGGAGAAGTTTGCTCTTATTAAGGAATATATTGATGGGTTACCTTTTACCGTTGCACATGATGATTTTGATGAATATAATATGCATGTGCTTGCTGCTCCTACTTGCAATTATTATGAGAGAGGAACTATATCTCCACCTCTCTATGTTTCCAATATGACAAAATTGCAAGAAACTATTTATACTATGCATTGGCCTTTACTTTGTGTGCATGAATTGTTCTTTTATGACATGTCGATGCATAGGAAGAGAGTTAGACTTCGTCATTACATGATATATGTTACCTTGTTCTCACCACTAAATTACAAATCATTGTTACTTGAAATTGGCTTTGATATACCTTGGGATACGGGTGGATCCATTACTTGGGCACTATATGCCTAGCTTAATGGCTTTAAAGAAAGCACTGCCAGGGAGACAACCCAGAAGTTTTAGAGAGTCATTTATTTCTGTTGAGTGCTTTTATATAGTTTAAAAACAACAAAAATAAAGAGGGGAACCCAAAAAATTTTCAAAAAGGAAAGCGAAAGTGAGAAAGACAAGCATTGTTGAAGTGGGAGCTAGCCTTGAACTTTGTTCATGCTCATGGAAACTTTGTGAATCTTTATTACAGAAACTTCTCAATAAAAATAATTATCCCCTTGTACAATACCATTGTATTATAAAAATAATGTGCCAAGGTTTTCCTTTAGGATGTTTACATTTGCTTGATGGTTTGTACGGTGCAGGACGGAAACTTTGGCTGTAGTGTGCGATTTTACCTTTTTTCTGGAACGTCAAATGGTTCTGATTCTTTTTGCACTGTCTTCCTATACAAATTACTTATTTTTCCTAATTTTGGTAGAATTTTCCAACTATCAGAAGTATGGTGAATGTTCAGATTATTACAGACTGTTCTGTTTTAGACAGATTCTGTTTTTGATGCATAGTTTGCTTGTTTTGATGAAACTATCGATTCATATCAGTGGATTAAGCCATGAAAAAGTTATATTACAGTAGACAAAATGCAAAAAATATGAATTGGTTTGCAATAGTACTTAGAGTAGTGATTTGCTTCATTATACTAACGGATCTTACCGAGTTTTCTGTTGATGTTTTGTGTGGATGAAGTGTTCGATGGTCGAGAAGGTCTTGATGTGAGAAGAAGGAAGAGAGGCAAGAGCTCAAGCTTGGGGATGCCCGACGCACCCCAAGTAAATATTCAAGGAGACTCAAGCGTCTAAGCTTGGGGATGCCCCGGAAGGCATCCCCTCTTTCTTCAACAAGTATCGGTATGTTTTCGGATTCGTTTCATTCATGTGATATGTGCAATCTTGGAGCGTATTTTGCATTTAGTTTTCATCTTTATTTTATGCACCATGATGGTATGAGATAGTCCTTGGTTGATTTATAGAATTCTCATTGCACTTCACTTATATCTTTTGAGTATGGCTTTATAGAATGCTTCATGTGCTTCGCTTATATCATTTGAAGTTTGGATTGCCTATTTCTCTTTACATAGAAAACCGCCATTTGTAGAATGCTCTTTTGCTTCACTTAGATTTGTTAGGGCACGGACATATCTTTTGTAGAAAGAACTAAACTCTCTTGCTTCACTTATATCTATTTAGAGAGATGACAGGAACTGGTCATTCACATGGTTAGTCATAAAATCCTACATAAAACTTGTAGATCACTTAATATGATATGTTTGATCCCTTGCAATAGTTTTGCAATATAAAGATGGTGATATTAGAGCCATGCTAGTGGGTAGTTGTGGATTGTAGAAATACTTGTGTTGAGGTTTGTGATTCTCGTAGCATGCACGTATGGTGAAACGTTATGTAACAAAGTCGGAGCATGATTTATTTTTTATTGTCTTCCTTATGAGTGGCGGTCGGGGACGAGCGATGGTCTTTTCCTACCAATCTATCCCCCTAGGAGCATGCGCGTAGTACTTTGTTTCGATGACTAATAGATTTTTGCAATAAGTATGTGAGTTCTTTATGACTAATGTTGAGTCCATGGATTATACGCACTCTCACCCTTCCACCATTGCTAGCCTCTCTAGTACCGTGCAACTTTCGCCGGTACCATTAACCCACCATATACCTTCCTCAAAATAGCCATCATACCTACCTATTATGGCATTTCCATAGCCATTCCAAGATATATTGTCATGCAACTTCCATCATCATCATATACATGACTTGAGCATTCATTGTCATATTGCTTTGCATGATCATAAGATAGCTAGCATGATGTTTTCATGGCTTGTCCATTTTTTGATGCCATTGCTACGCTAGATCATTGCACATCCCGGTACATCGCCGACGGCATTCATATAGAGTCATATCTTTGTTCTAGTATCAAGTTGTAATATTGAGTTGTAGGTAAATAAAAGTGTGATGATCATCATTATTAGAGCATTGCCCTAGTGAGGAAAGGATGATGGAGACTATGATTCCCCCATAAGTCGGGATGAGACTCCGGTCTTTACAAAAAGATAAAAGAGGCCAAAGAAGCCCAAATAAAAAAAAGAGACCATAGAAGCCCACCAAAAAATAAATAAAACAAAAAACAAAAAATGAGAGAAAAAGAGAGAAGGGGCAGTGCTACTATCTTTTTTCCACACTTGTGCTTCAAAGTAGCACCATGTTCTTCATATAGAGAGTCTCTTGAGTTATCACTTTCATATACTAGTGGGAATTTTCATTATTGAACTTGTCTTGTATATTCCGATGATGGGCTTCCTCAAATGCCCGAGGTCTTCATGAGCAAGCAAGTTGGATGCACACCCACTTAGTTTCAGTTGGAGCTTTCATACACTTATAGCTCTAGTGCATCCGTTGCATGGTAATCCCTACTCACTCACATTGATATCTATTGATGGGCATCTCCATAGCCCGTTGATACGCCTAGTTGATGTGAGACTATCTTCTCCTTTTTGTCTTCTCCACAACCACCATTCTATTCCACCTATAGTGCTATGTCCATGGCTCACGCTCATGTATTGCGTGAAAGTTGAAAAGGTTTGAGAACGTCAAAAGTATGAAACAATTGCTTGGCTTGTCATCAGGGTTGTGCATGATGTGAATATTTTGTGTGGTGAAGATGGAGCATAGCCAGACCATATGATTTTGTAGGGATAACTTTCTTTGGCCTTGCTATTTTGAAAATACATGATTGCTTTATTAGTATGCTTGAAGTATTATTATCTTAATGTCAAATGATAGACTATTTCTTTGAATCACTCGTATCTTAATATTCGTGCCATGATTAGATATGTGATCAAGATTATGCTAGGTAGCATTCCACATAAAAAATTATCTTTTTTATCATTTACCTACTCGTGGACGGGCAGGAATTAAGCTTGGGGATGTTGATACATCTCCGTCGTATCTATAATTTTTGATTGTTCCATGCCAATATTCTACAACTTACATATACTTTTGGCAACTTTTTATACCATTTTTGGGACTAACATATTGATCCAGTGCCCAGTGCCAGTTCCTATTTGTTGGATGTTTTTTGTTTCGCAGAATATCCATATCAAATGGAGTCCAAACAGGATAAAAACTGACGGAGATTTTTTTGGAATATATATGATTTTTGGGAAGAAAAATCCACGCGAGACGGTGCCCGAGGTGGCCACGAGGCAGGGGGCGTGCTTGCCCCCTGGGCGCGCCCCTGACCCTCGTGGGCCACCCGTAAGGTTGATGCCCTTCTTTCGCCGCAAGAAAGCTAATATCCGAATAGAGATCGTGTTAAAATTTCAGCCCAATCGGACTTATGGATCTCCGGGAATATAAGAAACTGTGAAAGGGAAGAATCTGAGAACGCAGAAACAAAGAGAGACAGATTCAATCTCGGAGGGGCTCTCGCCCCTCCCGTGCCATGGAGGCCATGGACCAGAGTGGAAACCCTTCTCCCATCTAGGGAGGAGGTCAAGGAAGAAGAAGAAGGAGGGGGCTCTCTCCCCCTCGCTTCCGGTGGCACCGGAATGCCACCGGGGGCCATCATCATCACTGCGATCTACACCAACACCTCCGCCATCTTCACCAACATCTCCATCACCTTCCCCCCTCTATCTACAGTGGTCCACTCTCCCACAACTCGCTGTACCCTCTACTTGAACATGGTGATTTGTGCTTCATATTATTATCCAATGATGTGTTGCCATCCTATGATGTCTAATTAGATTTTCGTTGTCCTATCGGTGGTTGATGAATTGCTATGATTGATTTAATTTGCTTGTGGTTATGTTGCTATCCTTTGGTGCCCATCATATGATTATGCGCGTGGATCACACCCTAGGGTTAGCTGTATGTTGATAGGACTATGTATTGGAGGGCAAGGGTGACAGAAGCTTCAGCCTAGCATAGAAATTGATGCATACATGATTGAAGGGGGACCAATATATCTTAATGCTATGGTTGGGTTTTACCTTAATGAATGTTAGTAGTTGCAGATGCTTGCTAATAGTTCCAATCATAAGTGCATAGAATTCCAAGTAAGGGATGACATGCTAGCAGTGGCCTCTCCTACATAATACTTGCTATCGGTCTAGTAAAGTAGTCAATTGCTTAGGGGCAATTTCGCAACTCCTACCACCACTTTTCCACACTCACTATATTTACTTTATTGTTTCTTTATCTAAGCAGCCCCTACTTTTTATTTGCGTACTCTTTATTAGCTTGCAAACCTATCCAACAACACCTACAAAGTACTTCTAGTTTCATACTTGTTCTAGGTAAAGCGATCGTCAAGCATGCGTAGAGTTGTGTCGGTGGTCGATAGAACTTGAGGGAATATTTGTTCTACCTTTAGATCCTCATTGGGTTCGACACTCTTACTTATCGAAAAATGTGGCGATCCCCTATACTTGTGGGTTATCAGACGACTTCATTTCAAGAAGGAGAGGATGATGAGGAAATCAATACCATTGTTCCGCCCACAGCCCCTACGGCTATACATACTGGACCAATTACTAGAGCTCGCACATGCTAATTGAATTATCAGGTACTTTCATTTTTTGGTAACGATTCTAATGTTCATGAGAATATGAAGCTGCCTAAATTGGATACATTTGTTTTGCTTACAAATGAGGGGCCTAGCTTGGACAAGAAAGATGAACCTTAGAGCAAGTTCAAGCATGGAGATGATGGCATGCGCAAGGGGATCAAGAACGGAGTTACAAGTGATGATTTCAGGACTTTGAAGCCGCCATAAGGAGTGCATGAAGCCTTGGACGAAATATACAAGATGCTACTTCATAAATTTCGTCCAGAGGCTATTTTAGGTGCTGCATCACCTTATTATTGGGCCAGGCCCATGTATTTTCGAAATACTTAAGTATAGGCTGTTTTTAGAGTACGTATGTGTGGGGAAACAAGAGTTAGGGTTGGTTTTGGACCACTCCTCCAAGGGACACTAAATCCCCCCTCTTCCTCCATATATACAGCCTTTAGGGCGTCGTTTAGACTTTGGGTTTTGTTTAGATTAAAAGTTCGCCATAGCTGCAACTTCGCGTACTTCGTTTGTGTCCAGCGACCAGACCAAGACGTCACATAACCCCACCTTGATCAAGAAAGCTTTCATCGTATATTCGCAATATCCAGACTGCAATCTTAGTTTCTTGCTTGTTCTTCGTTTGCTCGCAGGAAACAAGCCCTCGTGGTCAGGTTGATCGTGCTCCGGCATGGTCAATAACGATTGCTAAGGCGCGACGTCCTCGCACGTTCGTAGTCGGATCATCAAAGTCGACTTCCTCTAAAACGATAGCCACCATCTCATCAAAAGACGGGACACCTTTGCCTCTATCAAAACACAACTGCTTAAAGTTATTTCTCAGTAGTAGCATAATTTCTCTTGGCACTATCTAGAGTTTTGCTAGCATAATGGATAACATTTAATTTTTTTATCAACTCTTTGTCCTAGAACAACACCAACAACACAATCACTAGCATCACACATAATTTCAAAAGGCAAGTTCCAATCAGTTGAACTATAGATGCAGAAGTTAAGGCTTTCTTAAGTGTTTCAAAGGCTTCTACACAATCATCATAAAAACAAATGGAATATCCTTTTGTAAAATATTAGTAAGAGGCCTAGAAATTTTAGAGAAGTCTTTAATAAACCTCCTATAGAAACCAACATGATCTAGGAAACTACGAATACCATTGATATCTTCAGGACATGGCATTTTCTCAATTGCATCAACTTTAGCTTTATCCACCTCAATACCTCGTTTAGAAATTTTATGCCCCAAGACAATGCCTTCATTAACCATAAAGCGACACTTCTCCCAATTCAAGACAAGATTAGTTTGTTCACATCTCTACAAAACTCGATCAAGGTTTCCTAAGCAATCATCAAAAGAAGTTCTGTAAACAGAAAAATCATCCCTAAAAACCTCAACAATATTTTCACAAAAAAAGAGAATATAGCAGTCATACATCTTTGAAAGGTAGCAGGTGCATTGCATAAACCAAAAGGCATAGCTCTAGAAGCATAAGTTCCAAAAGGACAAGTAAAGGTGGTTTTCTCTTGATCAGGTTGTGAAACAGGTATTTGGGAGAAACCAGAATATCCATCTTCGAAAAAAGTGTGTGTGCTTTGATAGTCTTTTTGACATTTGATCAATGAAAGTCAGAGGGTAATGATCTTTTCTAGTAGCTTTGTTTAATTTTCTAAATTAATTACCATTCTATAGACAATAACAATTCTTTGTGGGATGAGTTCATTTTTATCATTAGGAAAAATAGTGATGTCCCACAAGTATAGGGGATCTATCGTAGTCCTCTCGATAAGTAAGAGTGTCGAACCCAACGAGGAGCAGAAGGAAATGATAAGCAGTTTTCAGTAAGTTATGCTCTGCAAGCACTAAAATTATCAATAACAGATAGTTTTGTGATAAGGTAATTTGTAACGGGTAACAAGTAACAAAAATAAATAAGGTGCAGGAAGATGGCCCAATCCTTTTTGTAGCAAAGGACAAGCCTGGACAAACTCTTATATAAAGGAAAGCGCTCCCGAGGACACATGGGAATTATCTTCAAGCTAGTTTTCATCACGCTCATATGATTCGCGTTCAGTACTTTGATAATTTGATATGTGGGTGGACCAGTGCTTGGGTACTGCCCTTCCTTGGACAAGCATCCCAATTATGATTAACCCCTCTTGGAAGCATCTGCAACTACAAAAGAAGTATTAAGGTAAACCTAACCATAGCATGAAACATATGGATCCAAATCAGCCCCTTACAAAGCAACACATAAACTAGGGTTTAAGCTTCTGTCACTCTAGCAACCCATCATCTACTTATTACTTCCCAATGCCTTCCCCTAGTCCCAAATTATGGTGAAGTTTCATGTAGTCGACGTTCACATGACACCACTAGAGGAAAGACAACATACATCTCATCAAAATATCGAACGAATACCAAATTCACATGACTACTTATAGCAAGACTTCTCCCATGTCCTCAAGAGCAAACGTAACTACTCACAAATCATATTCATGTTCATAATCAGAGGGGTATTAATATGCATAAAGGATCTGAACATATGATCTTCCACCAAATAAACCAACTAGCATCAAGTACAAGGAGTAATCAACACTACTAGCAACCCACAGGTACCAATCTGAGGTTTGGAGACAAAGATTGGATACAAGAGATGAAGTAGGGTTTCAGATGAGATGGTGCTGGTGAAGATGTTGATGGAGATTGACCCCCTCCCGATGAGAGGATCGGTGGTAATGACGATGGTGATGATTTCCCCCTCCCGGAGGGATGTTTCCCCGGCAGTACAGCTCCGCCAGAGCCCTAGATTGGTTCCGCCAAGGTTCCGTCTCGTGGCGGTGGAGTTTCGTCCTGAGAGATTGCTTCTGATCTTTTTCAGGGCGAAAGACTTCATATAGCCAAAGATGGGCACCGGAGGCCTGCTAGGGGCCCACAAGGCAGGGGCGCGCCCAGGGGGGTAGAGCGCGCCCCCACCCTCATGGATGGTGGGTGGCCCCCCTCTGGTGCTTCCTTCGCCCAATATTATATATATATATTCTAAAACTGACTTCCGTGAAGTTTCGGGACTTTTGGAGTTGTGCGGAATAGGTCTCTAATGTTTGCTCCTTTTCCAGCCCAGAATTCCAGCTGCCGGCATTCTCCCTCTTCGTGCAAACCTTGTAAAATAAGAGAGAATAGGCATAAGTATTGTGACATAATGTGTAATAACAACCCATAATGCAATAAATATTGATATAAAAGCATGATGCAAAATGGAGGTATCAACTCCCCCAAGCTTAGACCTCGCTTGTCCTCAAGTGGAAGCCGATATTGAAAAATATGTCCACATGTTTAGAGATAGAGGTGTCGATAAAATAAAATACGGACATGAGGGCATCATGATCATTCTTAGAACAACAACAAATATATATATATATATATATATATATATATATATATATATATATATATATATATATTGTCATATGATTTCTTATGCTAAAGTAACAATTCATTAACAATTTCAAGTATGGATCAAAAACTTCATTGAAAACTAACAAACTATAATCTCAGTCGTTGAAGCAATTGCAATTTATCATAACATCAGAAAGAGTCAAAATAAGAGCTTTTCAGCAAGTCCACATACTCAACTATCATTTAGTCTTTCACAATTGCTAACACTCATGCAATACTTATGGGTATGAAGTTTTAATGGGACACAGAGAAAGATAGGGGCTTATAGTTTTGCCTCCCAACCTTTTACCTCAAGGGTAATGTCAACAATAATAGTTCATGAAAACTCTCATCCAATTAGCTATATATATCAGGATCTTTCCAACACACAGAGCTTGCCAAAGGATAAAATGTAAAAAGGAAAGGTGAAGATCACCATGACTCTTGTATGAAGTATAACACAAGAATAAAAGATAGGCCCTTCGCAGAGGGAAGCAGAGGTTGTCATGTGTTTTTATGGTTGGATGCACGAAATCTTAGTGCAAAAGAATGTCACTTTATATTGCCACTTGTGATATGGACCTTTATTATACAGTCCGTCGCTTTTATTTCTTCCACATCACAAGATCGTATAAAACTTATTTTCTCCATACTAATAAATCATGCATATTTAGAGAGCAATTTTTATTGCTTGCAACAATGACAACTTACATGAAGGATCTTACTCATTCCATAGGTAGATATGATGGACTCTCATGGCAAAACTGGGTTTAAGGATATTTGGAAGAACAAGTAGTATCTCTACTTGGTGCAAGGAACTTGGCTAGCATGAGGGGGAAAGGCGAGCTCAACATGTTGGATGATCCATGACAATATAATTTATTTCCGATGTAAGAAAACACAACCCATTACGTTGTGTTCCTTGTCCAACGTCAACTTTTTAGCATGTCATATTTTAATGAGTGCTCATAATCATAAAAGATGTCCAAGATAGTATATTTATATGTGAAAACCTCTCTTTCTTTATTACTTCCTATTAAGTGAATCGATGACCAAAACTATGTTTGTCAACTCTCAACAACTTTTATTCATCATACTCTTTACACGTGAAGTCATTACTCTCCATAAGTCAATAACGATCTAACAAACCTTACTCCTCATCTGAAAAGTCTGCAACATAATACGTTGCAGCCCGAAAACGGGTCAGCACATGGAATATGCTGGCAAAGTAACAGAGTAGAGCAAGAACAGAATAATACTATCACTATATGCATATTTGGCTGGTGGAAAGCTCTATGGTTATGGATTTTGCGAAAAGCCAATTTTTCCCTACAACAAAGGAATAGATTTTATTTAACTATCATGGTAGTTGAAACATCATTGAGAAGGTTCCTCCAACTCAAACCCAATTACAATAATTATCAATGCAACAATATTAGTTTAGAGTGATGAGATACTTATGATACTCCAGGTACTAGATACTCAAGATGTCCATAACCGGGGACACGACTAACCATGATTAGTTTATACACTCTGCAGAGGTTTGCGCACTTTTCCCCACAAGACTGGATCTCCTCTGTTGGATTTCTCACACTACAGGGTGTTCGAGAAATGGATGGCCGAGACACAGTATTTTCAGAAGCATTAACCCCTTACTCAGGGAAGACCATACCAACCTACAACCCTCTACCTGCCGATCCACCTCTTCGGGAGCTTCACGCAACTTACTCAACTATGCTAGACCCATAATAGCTTGTGGCTGCACACAGAAGTTTCTAGCATGAAAATATCTCAGTTCCCTTTGAGCCTGGGTGGCAGACCATAGGATTATCACACGGGTACTCCGGGATATCCTAGGACAACACTGGATTCCCCAGGTTCCCAACAAACAATCCACCCAGATGTGTATTCAAGTTGCCACCTTAAGTTGAACCATTAATTAACAATCTCACATCTGTCATGGATTTCACTCACCCAACCACGTCTACGAGCATAGCATAGCAATATAAGCAATTCGTAGAAGTAACTCCCAAGGGTTTTAATATAACAGGGCAATAGGTTCTACCTCATCAACTACTTCCCAACCCACATGTTAATCACATCCTAACCATGCAATGTTTGAGGATTGGAACTAATGGATAAAAACTGGGTGATAAAGGGGTATGATCAAAGTGTTACTTGCCTTGCTGATGATCCGCAAATCCTAGGGACTCGTAGTAGCACGCTTCGCACTCCGGGTGTTCTATCGCAAGCAAACAAACAATAGCATACATAAGCAATCAAGCAAAGAAACACGGGTAAATCTCAAATAAGAGGATCTAACCACAAAGTTCAACTTAAGAACTCCGGTTTGCGAAAAGAATAAAATCAAACGGAGCAACGAAACTCAAACTGTGAAAGAAACAAGATCCGTTTACTAATCTGGACTAAGGTCAAATTTTACAGTAGCAAAAGCTTGTTCAAGTTGGTTAAATGGAAAGAGGGTTTCGAGACGAAGATCTAGGCGCTTGAATCACCTGATTCCGATGAAAAAAATAAACTAAAGCGAAAATCGGATCAGAAATCGCGATTGAAAATAATCGAGGAAAGTCCAAGAAAAAAAGAAAACTGACGAACAGGCTAACGAACGAACGTTCGTTGTCTGCGGCTAACGAGTGAACACCGTTCGTTAAAACGAACGTACGGACGAACGTCCGCAAAGTAACTAAACCAAAAAAACGGCGAAGCGATCTATCCAAAAAACTAGGGTTTTCTAACGAAAACTGAACCGGTTTTCATAAAAAAACCAAACGATGCTTATACCTCCGGCGAGGATCCGGTGCGGCGGGGCGAGGCGGCGCGAGGCAAGCGGCGGCGCGGCAAGCGGCGTCGTTGCGGCAGCTATGCGGCGGGGCGGGCGGCTTGCGGCGGCGGGTGG